>NC_044257.1:19677758-19990053 GCF_003957555.1 Calypte anna | reverse complement strand
TACCTAAGGGACTTGTAGAATAATTCTGTCTCCTTGTATCCTCCTGGTCTCCAGCCACTAGAATCAGTAGAAACTATACACTTCACAAAGCTGTTATAAAAGCAAATCATAAGAACTTAAGGTGTTTTTGCTATAGTTCTGAATCTTACCATGTTCTTAATCTGCATAAAATAGTCCTACAAGCTAATTTTAAATTAGATGGGAAAAAGATTTTAGTTTATTAGTTTTGATTTTGGGTCTTGTATTGTCTCAAGTGCTCTTCTGCTTTTGGGTGTAACAAAGACTGAATAGGTGTCTCTTTCATATATAGTATTTTTGTGCAGTAATAGTCTTTCAAAAAGCTCTCATTGTTTTGGCACATTATACACACTATTTATTTGCACAGAATATTCTCCCATTAAATGGGATATATATAGGTTCTACTGTAAATTCTTTTGTAAGAATTGCAGAACAACCCACCATGCCATCCTCACAATGGGAGATAAGTATGTGAAATTTCAGCACTGTGGTGGTTAAAACAGTGAGAGAAAAAACAACATTGTTTTGCACTTAGAAACCTGTTTCTAATCAGCTGAGCTACTCCTATGGGGTCAAATAAAAATGATTAGCTTATTAAAAGCATAGCCTTGCTATTTAATAAGCAAAAATGATTGAAAATTCTGTTCCAGATCCTGATAATTTTAGTGTTTCTAGTTAAGCCTGCAAAATTGCATTCATTATTAGTGTCTAGATTCATTAACAATTCAATTTATAGATATTAATGCTTATAATGCATGCTTCGCTTGCCAAAACTTGAAGAGAAATTGTTTCAATTAGCTTTCATGGATCATGAATCCTAACGGCTGGGTATTTTTAGACAAAAGATACAAACACATCCCCAAGCAATGCTAATGCACAGCTGGGATTCCTATGTAAGGTCAGCTAACTGTTTAAAAGGAAAAAACAGTAAATGAGTTTTATACAGAGCAGTTAGACAGGAACTGAACCAATCAAATATTTGCAAGTCACCCTTCTCCACTTAAAAAAGCCAGGATGCCCTGGATTTTATGCTGTATGGTTAAAAAGCTGAGGTGGGAAGATATGAACTAGTGGCTAGGTTAAAGAATATTGTTCAGCATGTGACTAAGCACACAAGGTAAATGTTCAGGCCCAAGGCAAATTGTTCTGCTCTCATTTTCATTCAAACTATATAATTAAAATCAGTAAAGATGCACAGATGTAACCAAGGACATTTTTTTTCCCCCTCAACATTTTCTCTCCTTTCCTTAGCACAGTTGCAGTCAGGCAGAAGAAACCTCTCTGAGAACAAGGTACAGTAAGTTCCAGGAATATCGAAGATGCTCAGTATTTTAACCAAGCAGACTAACCAACTACTACTCCATAAAGCTGGTCTTTGTTTCAAAAATCTCTAGACTATACAGATCAATCAAGCTATTTCTTTGGAGTTGGCTTGTTTTTGGAGAGCAGCCCTCTGGAGAATACCACCCAAAGGGCTGACCACAGAGGTGTCTCTCAGTCATTGGGCTGCTCAGCTTGAGTGTATCCGTCTCGTGTTTATTTGTAGGGCAGAGTCAGGCCCATACTAAATTCTTCACCAGTAACGTAAGAGTGTGTGCTCAGCTGGAATCTCTCTGCAGAGAAAAGCAATTAATAAAAAGATTTAGAGGACCAGCCTTGGAGCTAGAGTGAGATGGAGCCCAGTCTGCAGAGCAGCAGCATGGGCAGTGCACCCACTGCTGCTCCAGGGCCAGCCAGCTCAGAGGGATGGTTTGGTAATTAAACAATTCTGTTGAGTTAGGACTTGAGTCAAGGTAACCTTGTTCTAACTCAAGAGAAGGAAAAGCCAAATGATCCCCTGTTCACAGTGTAACTTCACCATGAATCTGCCAGTGTAGTCAATGGCCCACACTGCACTCCTGGAGTCAACCATATTGCAACTCCAGCACCGTGAGGGACTAAAAGCTGCTGGAGGTAGGGGCTGGAAATTAAGATCTTTTCATAAGTCTTGAAATAGCCCAAAGTTTCGCAGCCCTCATTTTTTAACCCAGACATTCAGTTTTAAGGTTCAGATTAGGGCCAAACAACTGGAAACAGTGGTTCCAGAACACAAATAACCACTCTGGTCAGGCTGATGTTGTGGCAAAGCACACAGCACAGAGTGGCCCCTGAGATACTTGCACTTACTCCCAGTCTATTTCAGGCCTCAGAATCGATAGAGAAAAGTCATCTAAACAACTGTTTTTAACACTCCTCACCAGCACCAAGTAAAAACGAACATAACCTCACAGACCTTAAACTGCATATCCAGTTCCCAAATTCATTAATTCAAGCTAGCAGTTTAAACAGTACATAAAAGGACTCAATGTAATAAGCAAAATACCTCAAAATTGTATCAGAATGAAATGACAATGTTAGCCTTATTGCCAACAGCTGTGGTCAGAAGTTAAATCATTTGTGATACTGCATTACTATTCCAGACCATAATTCATTTGGTTTAGAAAGTCCACAGAGGACTGACTTGGTTTCCCATGAAAAAGAAAGAACAAACAGATTCCAATCACAAGAAATCACAAGAAGATCCTGTTTTTTACCTCCCCCACTTCCTACAAAGATCATGAAACTTCTTTCCATGACAAAGTTTTCCAACTGGCAGTTTGGTTAGCTGGTGGATTCTGCATTCTGAAAGTGGTTGTATTTTTCATGTCTCGAAGAGTAATTCAGGGAAAGTGTTTGTCATTTTGTTGGTGTTTGCTGTGTTTGGTTTTGGTGTTAATTACAACCCTGACACATAATTTCTTTCCTTTGGTTGGAAATGTAAGCAGTTTCCTAGCCCAGGAAGCAAGCAAGCGAGTTCTCCAGTACTTTCCCTTAACTTGTGGCCCGTTTAGCCACAATTAAGGATCTAAATTAACCCCAGAGAGTAACATTTTCATTTCAGAGCCAAATCTGCTTTCCCACCCTTACAAAAAGGGAATTACAAGCTGCACCTCTTGTGCCTACTCCTTAGCACACCCACATCTGAACTGCAATGACAGGCAGATAAAGACTGGCCCTGGGTATCTGGTGACATCTCCTGTATTTGGGTTTTTGTACAGAAACACCTCACTGCAGCCCACCTGGAACTAAGAAAATGGATAAATACACTCAGCAAGGAAAAGAACTCTGTATTGTTGGATTATGTTTAGGTTCAGCATTTTAACAGCTTTCTAGGTTTTTGCAACCATGCAGTCAGATCAATGCTGAAAATACAGAAAGAATAGCATAGAGACAGGGTTTTAATTTAAAAATAATGAAAAAAATCAGCCCTTTCCTTCAATATGCCTAAACAAGATTGCTAAAGACAAAGGTGTGTGCAAATGCTCACCAAAAAACTATAGGGATTATTCTTTAGAGTCCTATGTGAAGAAAACCAGGGCGTGTCAAATCCAGCTCTTATATAAACAGGCTGTCATGTTCTGATTTCACCTCAGTTTCCAGATGCTCCTCAGATGGCCTCAAGATGTTGGTCAATCTACAGCTCATTTCAATTGTCTAGTCCTGAAGGAACTGAGCTGGGGCCTACATATGAAAGCAACTATGCAATTCCAGTCTCATTTTGAGCACATGGGAAACCAGCACACATGCCATAGCTGTTAAGTACCCAGAAGCAGAATAGAAACAAAAAATAAATTAAGAACTTATGTTACAAGCAGCTAGTCCTGCTCCCTTCTAGATCCTGGTACAAGCTTCTTCCAATCCACCGGATTTATTCCAGGCTTGTCTAGTTCTCTTTCATACTGTCACCACATAACACTTCATTTCACCAGCCAGCTCAGAGCAATGATGAGGCAAAGCTGAATACTATTACCATGTAAAATACACTCCAAGAGATGCAGTCATGAAAAGGAGCAACACTGCACCAAAGAGGACCCAGACCAGATGACTAAGGACCTCAGACTCTTCTGTTTAATGGCTAAGTCATGGGGTGAATTAGACACAGAGGGAACTGAGCAGTAGGACACAGGCTCAGCTGGCAGAAGGATATGTTAATAGGCATTACCAACAATAAAATCACCCTTACATTCACTACCACCAGAGAAGTTTGCCTATTTCTTCCCCAGATGCTTTACACTTTCCATTGTGCTACCCTTCATGCCAAAGATTTCTCAAGTTGATCTTACGACCACAACACTTTCCCTTTTCAAGGATCTTCAAGGATCACTGCTACAACAATGATGACAGGAATCAGCCAAAGGGCAACTAGGACAAACTGCTGTTTGGTACATTTTCACAAAAGAACAGCAATACACAAAAGTTAACAAATACATTAATTCAAGATGTCAGATACTTGGCAAAAGGCTTGGCCCTGGTTTACAGAGAAGGCCCTGGGACTGCAAGGGTCTTGCAAGAGTCCAAGATCCCCCAAGCCCCAGGCACAGGCTGCTGAGCCATAGCACCAAGTCCTGCCCCAGAGATGGTCCCTCAGCACCCCAGATGGGGCACATGCTGCCTCACCAGCATCAGTTGCTCAAGCAGTTCATCCCTCAGGCCACCAGGAGATGACAGGCTGTCTTCCTCTGGCTATGGAGAGAAAGCCTCTCCTCCACCTCCCAAGCAAAACCAACCAAGAAACCGCTCAACAGTCATGAGCACTGTGAACAGTCCATAAGGAGAGCAAGTTCATCCTTTCTTGGGCTAATGGAAACCATGGCTCCAGAACACAAGACAAAACACAGGTGATAAAAATAAATGGGAAAAGGAGGAGGATTCTGAAAAAGGTCAAGAGAGTATCTGATAAGCTGTGATGAGAAGGAAGAGTTATTGTACTCATGAGCTACTCCTAACTTCATATCTGATCCTCAGATTTTTTTCCTTCCTTCAAGAGACAACTCCAGTGGTAAGCTTAGCAGACCCCATCCCCATACAGTTATTCTGTGCATTTTGGAAAAAACAGGTTTCCATTTTAGAAAGGCTTTGATTACGACATGATCAGGAACCCCAAGTTTTACCTTGTCACAAAGACTGGAAATTTACAGCTTGCAGTGAAAAAAAAAAAGTTATTTGTGTGCAGGAATGAGTGCCTAGTTTAAAACACCCACGCTTTGCCTTCTCCCACACCCAGTCCCATGTTCAGGAGGCTCCTTGCTGGTATTTGAACTTAGTAAGAAGAAGCCACTTCCTCATTAAGACATACCCAACTATGGTAATAACATGGAGAGCCAAAAGTAGTAACAGATTTATTATTACCACTGTGTGGAAATAAAATGTGGCGTTTCCCCCCCCCTCTGTTACTCAATCTAGTTAATTATCCATGCAAAGTAAAGTTATTGCTGGCAGCCACAGAGGGAAAACTAACTTCAATAATGTTGGGGCTGGAATGGTTGTTATGCAGGAGAAGAAACTAAATAGTTCTGTAAATTAGCCCAAATAGTTGCACAATGGGATTGGCCTCTAGAGGTCCAAAATACCAAATTCAATGCTTTTAGGCTTATCATACTTTTTATTTAATAGTTTCATCTGATCTGGGACTGAATTGTATCCCAAAGACTCTACAAAGAGGTAATTTTTTTTCAGAGTGCCCTGAGGGTAAAAGAAAAAATTACAGAAATCTTCAAACCATTCAGCTCCCACAAGTGTCCTTGTGTCCTGGACTTTCACTTAAGCAACAAAGCACACCCAGCAAGGAATTTGTGGTGGTTATGAGTACTGGGCGGGTGTTACAAAGCATAGCACCAAATGCTCCAACAGCCCAATGTTTTCCTGGAAAAGCACACTCTGATTTCTGTGAGGGCAGCGCCAGGCTGGGAATGCAAAACCTTTTTGATGTGCCTGTCCTCAGCACAGCCTGAAACACAGTGTGACCCTGGGGTTGCTCTTGAAACTTCTGTGTCTTAGAAAGTGTCTCCACAGTCAGGTTTTACACCTTTGGAAAACAAAGCAAAACATACCTACCTGTGACAAAGGGAGTATGGAGAAATCAAGCCATAGAGGGGAAAAAAACCCCAAACCTACAAAACACACCCACAAAGTGAGACCTGAAAGTGAAAAAACCCACAGAATTTATTAAAAGTATTTATTTCAACTGTTCACAGGCATAGTGATTTTATAAACAACAAATGACAGGAACACAAATGAACACTATGGGAGAAGAAACCCCTTGCATTTTTTCACTGCAGTGAAGTACAGACCACCGTGAACAGTTTGACTCAAATACCCAGCACCAGTTCCCACAAGAGAGCTGTTATTGTTGGCTTCACCACCCAGGTCCAACAAGCACAGTAAGAACATGCATTCTGCTAATGTTTGAATAACCCTTGCCAACAAATTGATCCCACAGCAGCCAGGCTGTAGGAGATGGCTTCAAATAAACAAGTGAGAGAGTGAAAGTAAGCAATGGGAAAAGATACACAGCACCTCTTTCAGAACAAGTGTTCAGCAGGAGCTCTTTTTATTTCCCCTTATTTAAAATGGACTGTCTCTTTCCCCCCTACAAAATAACCAACCCAAAACAGCATTGGTGAGCATCCATAATTTATGTGCAGGGGAGACAACTGCCAGGGAACTACAGATTCCACAGATGCTAACCCAGAGGACAGCCCAAATTAAGCAACTCTATAAATAAGGTCTGGGAGGCACTTCATGAAGAAAAGTAGCATTTGTCCAAAGTAGGCAAGTACAGCTGTTGGCTTAGCCCCAGCCCAGCAGACAACCTTCTACATTTACCTGATTACCCTACACTAAATCCATCACTCCCATAGGTAAAAGGATGAACAGATCATTGAGGCAGGGAACAAACCCTTGTGTCTTCTCTATTTGCCCTCTGTTCTAACAGATACAGTATTGTGAAATACCAAATTGTATTATTCAATTAGCAAACTTGAGAGCCTGCTAGCCCACAGACAGGTCCTGTGTGCCCATGACTGACCAAGGCTCCTGGTCCAGGGGCCAGCACCTCTCCAGAGCAGAGCTAACTGTGCCATACCCCCCAGGGGCTTGAACTCTTATTTCTGCAATGCCATACTGCAATTTTCTTCTTGTGACCATTGGCCTTCCATGAAAAAGAACTTCCTTCTCCAGAAAGAGGTGGCATAAGCACAACATTGACTTCTCACCATTCCTTTAGGGACCTGCAGCTTTTGACCATTCTTTTCCTGCTCAGACACCTTCACCTGTTTCGTACTTTAGCTCATTAGCAGTAGACACATGTACATTACACGAAGAATGCAAAGAAAATACAGCACGGTGAATAACTGAAATGCCCCAGTGTGGGCTATTTCCTGCAGGGATTTCATCCATTCAATCTTTTCAGTCTTTTGCACACACTTATTATTAAATGGGACTCTGCATCTTTAATTGTGATTTTTCCATCTTGCACAAGTAAACCTTTTCCATAGTACAGTCTCTTTTAAAGTTATAAATAAAACACCCAACTATTTTCCTTTTCCCACAGATGAGAACATTAAAACATTGACATTTTAATCTGTTCTATACAAGAGTAAGTTGTGTCAGCACACTGCTTCCAGCTACAACAACAGAAAAACCCAAGTTTAATTAAAGACAGAGTGGAGAAGCTGCATTGTGGTGTCTGAACCACAATGATGCACAGAAAAGCCTCTCACTCACTCAGCATTTTGGGCTCAGTTTCCTCTTTGAATAACTGCCTGGCAGACAGAAGACTCTGGGCTGGCAGAGCAAACAATGATATAGATGAGGATGCAAAGAGGAGAGGAAATATACATTCTTCTATGAGTTAAGCATGTAAAATTGTTTCCTGCCCCATCTTTCACACAGAATATGGAAGATATTTATGTAAAGGAAAATACATTCATGTTCTTGATCAGTTTCTCAAAAACAGCAAATAAGCATGAAACAGCCAAAACACACACACACACACACACACTCCTGCAAAAAACAAGACAGCTCTCACTAAGATACCAAAAAAGCAGACAAATTTTTAAACCAACTGGGCCTACTGGATATGTTTTCATTGCAAAGCTCCTCTGGGATCCTTCCCCAACTCCAGATCCTGAGCCCTGGTGGTGCAGCCATGTGTACTGTGTTCCTGGACAGTGCCACCTCTTCTCTTGGTACATGTACCAGCTGCCCAGAGAGGCACCTGCTGTAAAGTACCTGCTGAAAAGGAAGTATTAAATAACTGTTCATGGGGGATCTTTGCTGAGAGTGTGGAAGCTGATTTCCACACCTGCTTTCCTCAGCAGATAGGCATGTTTCACTGTATTTCCATTTCCAAGCACGTCTGTAACCTGTGCCAGCTTTGCAATTTTTGCTGTGCGTAGGCACCATGCTCTTGACATTTGTGAAGGTAAGTTATGATGGAATTTCCAAGAGTGCTTTCTCCATCTACTTCTCAAAGAAGGGGGGCAGGAGGGGCGATCCTAGGAAAGACAGTGAATCCTAGCAGATACTTCAGAAGTCCTTTCAGACAATCAAAAGCAGGATTTTCCAACCAGGCAGCTGTAGTTCATTAGATCCGCCATGGACCGTGAAAGCCACTTGCCAATAGTGTTGAAAGACTATTACTCATTTCAATCTCTCTGAAGAGAGCAGCTCTCTGACAATGCATTAGTGAAAAACACAGAGTTTGGGGCTCTGGCTGGAAGAGCTGAACAGGCAGGCAGAAGTTCTATACTTAACATGAAACTGAGTTAGGAAGGTAGATTGATGTCCCAGCTTTTCACCTTCAGAGATCAGAGCTTCTGTCTACATTATAAATGGAAAAAAATACTTTGCAAGTGAAAAGAAGAAGGCCATGTGGGTGATAATCATTACATAAAACCTGGTAGAAGCCAATTTCTGAAGAGCAAGTTTTCTGCACCCTTTTGTGTCTTGCTAACCTGCAACTGAGAGAAGTATGAGTAGTTCTGGGTCTAGTTAAATCAGTTAAGAATCTGTCACAATCCAGCAGCCAAGGTAACCGAAATATTAAGATATTTCCTCAAAATAAGTACAAGACTAAGACAAACATAAGAAAGGAGCCTGGAAAATACTAATTTTGCTCATATCATGAATTAAATTCCTGCATGAATAATAACAAAAGTAAGGTCTTTTAACCATAATACATAACTGGATGGGGTTGGTCCTCCTAAACATTTGACAGGCAGATGTTACACTTGTGGGTGCACCATCAGAACTCAAAGGCAGTGCCTTCCCCTTTAGCTGGCTGCAATCATCTAACCCATTCTGAGAATTGTTCTCTTCTGCCTTAGCTTGCCTCTTTCCTTTTAATGGTAACAGCAGCACTCTGGTCATTTCTGAGACATTCCTTTGATTACAGCAGTGTTATACTGTAGTCAGACATCACAGTGCAAGTTACACACTTCTCACAGAAGATAAATGAGCCCAGTGTTGATCCCTTTACTCCTGTATACCATAACCTATAAATATTCCTGTTGCCACCCCCTAGTATGTCTGCTCTGGCACCCTGTATGCAACAGTGTATGCAAAGAGTTGTCAGAAACCCTGAAAATGAAGGAGAGACCAGATGATTTCTCCATTAGTGTCTGTTAATCAAGAAAACTCCACCACCTCCCCAAGCCTCCAGATATTAGTGTAAAATCTAAAGCAATGAAATGGGCTTAACAGAAAGCATTCTCTCTTCGAGCCTGAGAATCAATAATCCACTTTGTACAGTTCATTTGGATTCTATTTTTAAAACCATGTTTTTACAGATTACCAATCAGAGATAGACCAAATAGTTTTCATTTCTAATAAACACCTTACACTGTAGAGAAGAATGTTTGCAGGAATCTGTAAAAAAAGCATGATTAATATACAGAAAATAGCACAAACTAAATCAAATTATATACTTAAATATTTTCTTTGTATTCCAGAAAAGCTGTAGATTATATTTCACAGGGCTGTCCTGCAACATAAGCAATATTGTACTTACAGAGGAGTTGGCTTTTCTGTAATGCTTTGCTCTAATTGAAATACATTCTATAAAAAGGGCTGCCAGCATGGCCAGAAAGCCATTATTTTCACAGCCTCGATAAGCATCAATGTCCTCCTCGCATGGGAAAGTATTTTAGGAAAAACCTTTAAGAGTTTGATGTCACATAAGCTACATTAAGTGACCCTATATACTCTTTATTAAAAAGCCCAACTCTACAGCACAGACACAAATAGCAAACAGAATGATTGCTCTTATTGTACAACTGCATATCAAAGAGAATCCTTTCCAAGACGGTACCAGGAAAAAAGACATTCAATAGTGAATTTTATGAGAGAAGGATAAAAAAACAGGTAGTTCAACAGATTCCTGAAATCACAGTAGTGGTCAATAAATCGACTTCTGCTTCACATTATAAGAAGAGGCTGTACTTAGCAAATCACTGTGTAAGCTGCCTCAATAACAGCACTCCTGCTATCAAGTTTACTTACAATGATTCCAACAAAGAAATTAATTTCTTAGATGACAAGAAAAGGTTATCTGGAATGGGGAAAACACAGGAGACAAAAAATTGCACTAACAAAGCAAATGGCAGACTCTGAACTGAATTTGAAGCTATCTTTTTTTTTCCTCCAAAAGATTTTAAATCCCTACACCCCAAACACTAGAGCTACAAAGAAAACATCCTATAAACTGCATTTCTAAAAATACAAGGAAAACAATGTGAACTGGATCTTTTTTCAATATACAGTCCACTGGAGCATGCCAATGCATACTATTCCTCAGGCAAGGCCCATAACAAGAAAATATGCTTATACTGCAAAGTAACAGACTTAAAAGCAAAGCTTTTAAGCTACCAGTTGATATACTTGTTCTCAAAAACTTTAGTATAAGAAAAACTCTGCAAGAGCTTTCCAGAATTCAGAACATGCCCTTTTCACAGTATCAAGGTGTTTCTTGTGCCTTCCACAAATAATAAAACACGTACCTTCCCAGTCTCATCTTACTGATATTACTGATCTGTTGATTCCCAAGAGACATTCAACAGATATCAGTCACCCATCTTATTTTCCAGCTGTATTGTCAATTTTTTTCATAAATGCTTCCATGAAGGGACATCATTTTACTCTGACACCCTTTATTCCTCTTACTGTAACAGAGAACTTTCCATTACTGTCCTCATTTTATTCTCCTCATACTTGTCATGCATATCAAGCAATAAAATTTACACGTTTTATATATATGCCAATAGGAAGTCTGCTGTGACCGTAAGACAACACAGAAGCTTGATTTTGAAAACCACTAAACAAAAAAAGTGGGTTACCTTCCTCTGTTGCCCAGATTTCTGCTCCTACCAGTTCTCTTAAAACAATGCTATCAATCTGACATTCAAGAACAACATGATCAGATACCAGGATCAAAAAATTAGCTTCTGTGCTAAATGGATTACTTGCAGGAACAGTTTATACAGACTTGGGTTTAGCTGTAAAAGTTCATGGAATTTCTACATTTCACAGGTGTAATGATTAGCATATATACCAAAGCAATGTAGTTCACCTAAAGTAATAACCAAAGAGATTGAGGCCCTCAGCTTCTACTGCACCTTCATCTCACCACAGATGCCAAAAACAGCGACAAGGTCTTCAAAGTCAAAATCAACCATTTAATGCTGTCAATCTGGCCTATTAAGCAGAGGACCTCTAGGAAACATCATCCTGATAAAGGATTAATGCAAGCTGAAGTCCCACAGGAAGTCATACGACTCTGCTAAGGACATTTATAAATTGAGTAGCTTGAACGAGGTCAAATGGGAAAGAGTTAAGATCTAGGTTTCAATTTTTATGGGGAATATAAGAGCTTTTCTGAAGAACTGTTTGGACCATTAATGCTTACTTTTAATATCCTTTAGAAAACATGGATATTTGAGAGGGCAGAGAGGAAAAAATAAGTTTGGGTTTGTTTTGTTTTTTTTTAAATCCAGTGACTTGAGTAACTGTAATCTTGTCTGCCTGACACTGATGTTAAAGCAAAAAAATGGTCAATACAAGAATCTAATTAGAAAGAAACAGAGGATAGTATAACACTAATGACATGAATTTTCAGAAATATGTGATTGGACTAGCTTGATTTTTAATTAAAAGTTTATTGCTAATTAAGAACACAGATATAGCAAATTTTCATCAGGCAGCTGACTTGATAGAAAATGACATTTGATTAAGAAACTCAAAATCAACATGACACATCAAGTGGGCTAGAGACTGATAGGCCTCAAAATGTAATTGCAGATGAAGCCAAACACTAAATAAATGTTTCAAGCTTACATCAATTAAATATCAACACGAAAGAGAATGGTTTTCTTTATCCCACCTCAGAGAGCTTGACCCTGTGCTATTCAGCTGTTTTGTCTACACCCTGAAAAAAAACAAAACAAAACAAAAAACAAACCACCCACAAGATGATTACTGAACAGATTTACAGATAAAAGTGATAAAAACCAAGGATCAGTGGTAGAAAGCCATTTTATTTGTCTGGTAAAGATGAATCAAGCAAAGATAGCTACATAAGCCAGACTTGAGGCTGGAAGCCTACCCTGAAAGCAGTTATTCCAAAAGGCCATTGTAGAGAAACAATGTGGGGAGCTTCAGTGAGATACTATGGGTAAATAGGGCTGCAGAGATAATTTCACTTTAAGATTTCCTCCAAAGCTAAAAATCACATGTGAGGCTCAGTGGGAAAGCAGCAGAGCAGCTAGAGGCAGGGAAGGGCAAGGCTGGACAGGAGGAGAGGGAGGATGAGGTGTGAGCAGGGGCCTAAAGGGCTCCCAGCCCTCTCCCCCTCTTCACTGAGGACAAGCAAGTCTGGTGGAACACTTACTTCAAGGTTCCAATTCCTTCTACTTCTCCCCATAGCACCTGGGTGCCAATGAAAACCCCCAGGGAGGAAAACCAACCCAAAACACCCACAGGAAAAATGCAGCTGGAGACAGGCTGGTTTGTGTGGGCTGGGGACTGGCCTACACCATAAAGAGAAGGAAAATGGAACGAATAGAGGCTTGAAGGCAAAGCTTCTCCTGAAGAAAGTGGGAAGAGTTCAGAAATCAGCAAGTAATCCTCTAAGTTGCTACAGCCAACAGCACATGCAGTGTATTTTCCTTCATGAACACAAATATCACTAAAGGGCCAATTGCTTTTAGCTTGGCCTGAGGTGAGAGAAGCTGAAATCGTTGGTGAGAAACTAGATGTTGAAGGACACAACCACCAAAAAAGAAAAACCCTTGTCTTTTATTATATTTCAAGTTACTGCTGGCACCTCAGTACGTTTCTCAAGTTACCAAGCACTGAGCACGTTCCAGTCCTCTGCAACCTGTCAGCCTTTGCTCTTGCGGGCATTAACTTGATTCCCACACTATTATAACAAGAGTTAGAGTGGAGGAGACTTTGTTTCAGTTTAGCTTCTGGAAGCTTTTTAATTTTTTAAATACCAGTTTAACTTTGGTTCAACAAGTTCAACAATGTACCTCCCTAAAAGCAAGCAATTTCAGAGGTAAGGAGGTATTCAGGCTTCTCATACCTCCCCTGAAGGTTAAATTGGACAGAACTCAAGCATTTGAAAGACAATTAGGAAGCCCTTATGATAGTACACAACTCTAATCACAGTCTCCAATCACATCCTCATATGTCAGTAATGTCCATTTAAATTTTCCTGCTTCTTCCTTTTGTACCAGGTCTTTGCAGGTGATGCAGAGTAGGCATTTCCTTTTCCTGAAAGAGATCTCATCCCACAAAAAGCTGTACTTAAGAGGAGCTACTTACATATGGCACAACTAAACATTTTGCTTTCTTCAGCAATTAAATCCCACTGCTAAATTTCAGAGCTTTTTTCATTTTACTTATAGAAATACCACTTAATGCGAGCATCTCACCTGTTACAAAAAAACTCTTGGATCCCACCCAGCTGCTGGCAATCCCATGACAGAACATGAAGCATCTCAAATACATGCAGAACATCTGCTTCTTTTTTTTTATCGTAAGTACACAGAAAAGAGAGGAAGAAAGAACCCTCAGAAACATTTGCCTAGGGTCTCTCTGCATCAAAACCTCCCCACCCTGCTCTTTCATCCCCCCATCTTCATATAAAGTCATATTTAGTACATCACACACATCTGAACAACTGAAGACCTGACAAGCAAGGAGTCAAAGAACATGAGAAATGCATGAGGACATGCAAGGAGCATGACAAAGCTGAGGAATTACAGCCCTACCTCCCAATTCCAAACACAGGGCTTTAACAACTGTGTTTAAACAGGTCAGACATACCAAAGTATGTCACAAACTCTGAGCAGGGACAGAGGGACAACGGTGTGACCTTGTCTGTCAGACAGGCCCACCAAGGGGATTCCACAAGTGCCCACCTGACAATGGTTGTCAGCAGCAGCTGAGCCATGTTAGCAATCTGTCTGTAATTGCAGTCAGGATGGAGCCAGGTACAACACTGCCTCAGCAGCTGTGATTAAACAGTTACTGCCATACAAGATCTTCTAATAACATTAAGGGGGAATTTATGCTGCAAGAAGTATTACCACAACAGAACCACCTAGACATCTCCAAATCAGGTGTCCCTCAGTGCATCCCACCTGCCAGGATCCAGCTATGATGAGGTCCATCACTTTCCATCCTGCCACCTGCCTCCCTCCAACATCAATGCACAGCTTCAAAAAGTCCAAAGGGACACTCAAACTAAGCTGCAGGGACAGGGAGGAATCAATGGCAAACAAAACCAAATAGCTTTCAAATGATTTTAGACTCTTTAAAAAATGGGGCGTTTTTATTTTTAGGCTGCATAGAAGTAGCTCAAGGGTTTTTTTTGGTTTTTTTTTTGCCTTCATCCCCATGACAGTGAAGTGAATACACCTGCCTCACTCTGTCTGATGGTAAACAGGAAGGCTTGCATTTCAGTTACAGCATGGAACAGTTCAGTCAGCCCTGTGCCAAAATAGCACATTTCTGAGGGATGCAAAGGTATTCAATAAAAAGCTTTTAAAGGCATATTTTTAAACTTGCAGCAGGAAAGCTTTTCTGTGTCAAGACAGTAATTCTTTTAACAGCATTGATCAAAATGTCATTCTTTTATGAGTGTACAATACCTTTTAATGGCATACAACAAGCCATTAGGGTTATACACCTCCATGCAGCAGACAGCTTACTGGAAAATCAGGAACACCAGCCAAGACAGTCAACAGTTCTTATGCTGCTATTTCTTCTATTTTCCCCAGCTCTACTTTGCACAAATACCCACCAGTGATCCAAAAACTGAACCAAACTTTTAATGACTTCCACCAGAACTATTTTCAACGCGGCCCATGTATTTTCCCCAAGAAATACCTCTTGTAAATGCAATGAATATTCTGGCTTTCTAAAATGGGTTTCTATCATCAAGGTCAGATCCACTTTCCTTTTCCTCACCAGTGACCATACTTATCCCCAAATCTGCAGAGACTGAGGAATCAAAGGTGACCAAATTGCATATAATTTTGATTTTCAAGAAAGGGTAAAAAAATAACCCACCTGCCCTTTCCTGACATTATGAGGCCTGGGACAGAATCTGTCTACACATCATCCAGTTCTTTTCAAGTGCTCCAGCCCTTCATAAAGGGTAAGAGCACTGGTGATTGCATTTGCTCTGCTTGAATGGAAGGCAAGCACCAAGTCTCTGGATGCATTCGGCAGCACTTTACAGCCTTTCATTACAAATATCAACAGGAAAGGGAACGATTCCTGTCAACCCACCTTCAAGTATTTTCACATTAAGGGAAGGCAATATTTATGGGATTTAATCATCAGTTTTAACTGAGCAGTGGCAGCAGCAAAAGAACATTATTTCACTGTGTGAAAAACTTAAGGATATTATCAAGATATTCTCAGTGACTTTTACAAAGTGCAGCTAAGCCACTCGTATAAGCAAATGCAAAAACAACTACTGATTAAAACATAAGACAAAAAGGGAAATCAAACAAAGGAAAATTAAAAAAAAAAAAAAAAAAGGAGACAATTTCAGGCTGTAAAATCAGAAGCTAGGCTTACAATTAAGAAAAGTTGAAGGGGCTACCTGTCTCTTACCTGTTCAGTTCTGTAACACAAAAGCAGCTGTTGTCCCTGTGATGTCCAGTTACAAGACAGATGTTGTAGGTCTTCTGTCACAGCAGTCACACTGGGAATTTAAAAAACAAAATTAATACATATTTTTTTGCGCAATCTTTAAACATACATAAATCCAACTCAATCAAAGCAATTTGTGCTGTAGAATATGCCATTATGTCAGGCAGAATACCACAAAGCCAACTGTATTTAGATCTGCCCTGCATCCATTATTAAACATAGTCAGATACAAAGAGGCCTCCCCAGAGAATCACCAGGTCACCCACAAACAGCATGACTTTGCTAGATGGTTCAACTGATAAGTCAGACCAACATCCAGGCAGAATGAGACACAACCCACACACAACAATCCTGGAGGAAAATTAATACTCTCTGAAGCAAGCTACACAAATTCTGTGGTTAGGTGGGGTTGATGTCCCACTGTTACATACCAGAGAGCTCAGAGCTGCCCTTTTGTGGATGCTGTAGTCAAGAGTGAACACATCTCCAGTACCTGTTAGGGCTTCTTTAAACAAACGTGATTTTCAAAATTACCCGATATATATGTATACACATATATATAAATATTAACTAAAAAGCTTGAATTTTGCAATAGCAACCAATGCTTGTTGCCATCCCCTGAATCCTGTGTAGTAAGCATTGCGTCAGGAGAGGGGAGGAGAGGAGAGGAGCTGCTCCTTTCGAAGCCGAACTTCGGCCTTTAACACTTCGTGTTTTGGTTTAAGGCCCCACTCCTGACTTTTGAGAACAGGCTTTACACACGGTTCTTACAAACGACACCACTACACTCGACCCCACCTTTCCAGCAGGGACACGGCCCAGCTCGTGGTTCCCGGTCTCTGCAGCACAGCCTGCCCGGGGCAGCGGCAGCAACCCGCGACCGGAACCGCGCCGGCCTCCAGCCTGCCCAGCAGAGGAGCGGGGCAAGGAGAGGGCACCAGGCCGAGCAGAACCGCCTCCCTCAGCCCTTACCTGCACCACACGGCTCCGGCAGCCCGGGGGAGTCCCGGTGCCATTGACTTCAGCGGGGCCAGAGGTCCCGGTCCGGTCCGGCGGCTCGCACGGTTCGAACGGGACCGCCAAACCTTGGCCCCGCCCCGCTCTTATTGGCGGCGGTCCTGTCCAATCCTGAGCCGGCAGCGGTAAATCCCCGCCCCCACACGAGGCTGTATCCAATCAGCACTCGTCAGCCTGGGGGCGGTGCTGCCTCTGGGAACACCTCCCCCTCGCAGGAGCCCTCAGGAGCCCGTGGGGCCCCGGGGCGCTGATGGACGTGAGCACTGACCAACCGCAGCGGGGATTCGGCCCGAGGCTGTCGACGACTGGACATCAGGGGAAAGGGACGGGACTTCCAGCGCACCGCTGTTGGTGGGGGAACGAAGCGTCCGGTTGCCATGGGGACGGGAGGGCTGCGTGGCTCCGGAGGCCGGGCCGGGCCGGGCTGGGATCGGGCCGGGCCGGGCCGCCCTTCCTGGGCACCATCACCGGCCCTCTACGCGTTCGACACCTCCGGAGCTGAGAATCCGCGCGCCCCGCCGGCTGTGCCCCTGGGGGCCGGGGAAGGCAGCTCGATACGTCACCGCTCAAACCCCGGAGCCCCCCAGAAGTGCCAGACGGTCCCGAGCTCTGCATTGCCGGCAGGAGCGGGCGAGATTCCCCCTGAATCCCTCAGCCCCATGGCTCTGCCTGTCTCTACTCCTGTCCTGATGAGGAAAAAGCGGGCTTCCCACCGGCCCCCTTCTGGGAACTTACCTGGGATAGACACTAAAGCCAGACCGAGGCAGCGGAGCACAAGGAACACACGGATGAGTGTCTGCAACCCGAGGGCTGTCTGGAGATGCTTCTGGATGCGTCTGGAGGGCATGGCTTGTGGCCTCCTCTGTCACATAGGGAAAACACAGAGAGAAAAGATCGGGGCGTCTCTGGTCGGCTAAGTGACTTAAGGTACACAACAAGTCAGAGCTATCAGGGCAAGCACCTGTTACAAGCAGCTGAACGAGTTACTGATGCCTCTAAGCCATACAGAGATATAATTCTAGATAGGGGGAAGCACCCAGATCCAGGAGATGCTGAAGCTGGTTAGCTCTCCTGTGGAAGGAAAGCAGCCAGGTCAAGAAACAGAAAAGTGGATGAAAAAGATGACATTAGCACAGGTGGAGTACAAGCCAAACTTTGGAGCTGGGAAACCAACATTAATCAGACACCTGTTCATGAGACCACAGAAAAAATCCAATTGCCAAAGGCAAAAAAACATAATTAAGAAAAAATAGATAAATGCTAAATCATGGGAGGCAAGGAACTGCAAGGCTGTCCCAGCACTCTTGATGGAGAATCAGGGAATGAATCAAGCATGAAATCCTAAAGGCATGAATAACAACAATAAAGCTGCAGGTCCTTCCACCCACAGCTCCTTGTTTTCAGGGTAAAGTTTTGCTTGTCCAGGGGACTGCTTACAAGGATGGAACTGAGAAACAGACAAAAGCAGCAGGCTGGAATCTTAGTAAATAAAAAAAGCAGTGGAAATTCACTTCCTCTTCCTTCTTTGGAACTGTTGTGTGACCACAAACCATGAGAATGCTTGAATCTCTGTCTTCTGTTTGAATAGGAATGAAGAAAACAAATATTTTTGTAATAAAAATTTAATATCCTTTTTTTTTTTTTGACTTTGCAATCAAAGCAGCTTTATAAACTATGTGCGCATGCATAGTAATCCTTCCCTAATCCTGCTACCCTCAGGCACACACCATGCTTATGAAATAACAGGACAGTTCCTGCTGCAGAAGAAACTTCTAATTTTATTTTTTGTTGTTGTTCTAGCTTATCATAAGGCTAAGCAAAAGAACCAAGTTCAATGGACCATTATGTGAAAAACAAAGGAGCTCAAATGTAAAATATCACTGTACACAAGTATATTGACCAAACAGAAGCTGCATGAGTGGGTAATAACTGTGGTATGGTAGTAGGAATTGAAGTACAGTTCCCAGTGCTTTTTCCAGAGCAGGATATCATTTTAAGGCATGAAATCGAGTGAGACAGCAAGAGTCTGGAGGGGATTAGAGTACAACTATGGCCACTGCTGGCACTGGTCATTACAATCGTATTTCATCCTAATTTCCACTATAACTTTTCTGCCCATCACTCAACTTTCTAACAACTTTCTAAACAGAAACTTTCCTGTCTTGCAAAATATATTGAGAACTTTGTTTATTTTCATAGTTCTTCAGCTGAAAAGTGTCACTTGGCTTTGGCTCACTGTTCACCAGGGTGTGAAAGCCGAACTCTTTTCACTGAGCCGATTCAGACAGCCAGGGACGTCTCCTGGTGGCTGATGCAGCTAATGCCTGGGTCAGGGAAGATCCTTTTCTTTCTCTTTCAAGGACAAATTAGTTCAGCCAAGTCTGCAGGAACACACCATGGGGGTGCCCTGGTCTGGTGTCAAACCCTTGGTGTCCAAGCCAGGGTGTAAGGAGGCCTGCCAGAGGCCAGATCCTGGTTTATTTTATTGTGACCAATAGACTGAGACCCATCACAGTCTGGAATCAAGCCGAGGCCTGAAACTGAAATTGCTTCCTTGTAAGTGATTTGCTCCAGTCAATGAATTGTGAGGAAACACCCATGCTTGTCCTCCCAGACCTACAGTCCTGGCACTCTTAAAGCAGACCCTGACCAAGGAGAAGCAGCAGGATGCCAGGACAATGCATCAAATTCATTTTCTTTCCTGCAGAGTGGCCCAGCAGGCAGCCCACAGGCACTGTGCCCCTGCCATGCAGCATGTGGCCTCCATGGGATATGCCACCTCTCTGAGGCAGGAGGGGACCAGCTGGTCCCACCTCAGGCAGGGCAGAGGAGGTGCTGGCAGGCTGCAAAAGGCTCTTCAAGCCGTGTCCATTGCCACCCTGTCTCCCCAGGTTGAAGGCAGAACCTTCTGGATGGTTCCAGGGCTGTCCCTGGAGCATGGGCTAGGGACACTTGTTCTGCCTGAGCTCTCCAGCAGTGGCCAAAGCATGTCCCCAGCTATGACAGCCTCACACCCTGGTGGGTCCACAGCAGGGACCCTGAGTCACTGCAGGTCTGGGGGGCTGCCCTGCAGGGTGGCCAGGAGAGCTGTGGACCTGCAGGATGGTCATTTGTGCAGGACAGGCAGATTCAGTAGAGTTTAAACCACCTCAGGAAGGACCATGCTTCAAGCACTTCTCCCTCTGCCTCATCTGTAGTGCTCCAGAATCTTAATGCTTTTCATTTGGAACAAAATCTCCTCAAAGAGCATTAGAAAAGACTCCATCACAAAAACACCAGAGCTGCACAGTTTAACACCCGAGGTGAGAAATGCTCTGGAGTCAGGACTGTGCTCACAGCCCTCAGCTCTGCCCCTTCCTGGCTGCCCCACAACAGCACCGGACATTCCTCAGCTCACACAATCGTTTTTCTTCTTCTCAATCTTTCCCATAACCTTGTTCATATGACACCTTGTAGCACTCTCTACAACCCAACATAGCCCAGACAAAGAGCCCATTGAAGTAATTTATGTGAAAAATATACAGTAAGTCACAATTAGACAATATACAACTGGTGAAGTAAAAGAACAGAATAATGGTGAGGAGAGTCAGGAACTCAGAATCAGACTGCCACATTAACCCCTTCACTTCCAGCCACAACACCAGCCCTCCAGTCTCAGTGGTACCACTCTCCAACACTAAATAAGAGGAAAAAAATTATAGTGTGTGTCCCCCTCCCCCCCCCGTAATAACATTAAATGCTTTATTCTGACAGCCCATCAGTACTTTGTACCAATGCACAGGGATTTTTTTCCAGGTGTGGCTGTGCTGTTCTGGCAGGTTGCAGGGCCCTGCATCAGGTGCTGTGGGTGGGACCCATGGCCAAAGAAAAGGGAACTGATGGGAGCCACCCCCCCCCCAGGCTGCCAGACCCCACCAGAGCAGTGGGGATGCAGATGGGGAAGCATTTGGGCTGCAGCCAGGCACACACTGAGTTTTTCCCCAAAGGAAATTGCCCCAGCAAGGGATGGGGCTGAAGGACCTTGCCCATACATGGGGAAGGTAGCTCTGGGACCTACCAAACCCTGAATCATCCCCAAGACCACTGCTCCAGCCCACTTTGCTCTTCCCCAGAGCTCCTCTTTACCATGCTTCCTGCAGTGAACCTGCTTATGTTTACTTTGAAGGTCTCCACATCATTTTCTTCTCCTAAGCCACTTACCTGCTTGTCCTCAGCTGAACTCTCAGCTTTCGGGGGCACCCAAAAATCCTCTGAAACATCACAACCATGTTCATAAGGGCTGTTGAAATGCTGCTGCCTTCCCTAGTTGGCTCATACAGCAGGACCAGTGGTTCTTTCACCAAGACCCAGAGCCCCAAACCCCTACCCACCCTCATCCTTGATTTTATCAGGTCTGGCCATCAGCACTGGTGGGAGTTCAGGGGCAGCCTCAGTTGGGCTCAACCAGAGCAGCTGCAGACCCTTCAGTGCTCCTGCATTGGGGGTGAAATTAAAAGTTGCAATGTCAGCTATTAAAATCTTAAAATGATATTTCCATTTTCCTTCTGCTTCCTGGGGAGCAGTGGAATGTAGAATAAAGTTTGCTGTGATTCCTACGAGGTGCGAGACAGTAACTAATTACTAGAGAAGACGAGATACAGCCCTGTGATTCCCTGGAATGTCTGCTAAACCTCAGGACAGTTTGTATAACTTGAGCCCCTCCTCTACAAAGAAAAGATAAATAGAATGAAAGACAGCAGTGAAACAAGCAGCGGGTCTGAGTAGTAACTGGTCTCAGAGTTAATCCAGAACCTGGTAAATAAAGCTACAGACAGTTAATAAATTAGATAAATAAAACCTAGAAATAATATTTTACGGTAGGATTAGTTCATCTAGAGGGTACCTGGTGAACTCATAGAAAGTATGGGGAGAGAGGTAAAGAAGACACTAAACTACCTTCAGCTTTTTAAGTTATTTTTGCAGATTGTATTACAAGAGAGAAAGGAGCAATGGCTGCAGAACAAATCATATGAATTCCTGTGTTCAGCAGTCTGATAGTCCCTTTAAAAAAAGAGCGAGCGAGAAAATGCACATGTGAGGTGCAAGCAATGAAAGATACATTTGTCCCTCATTCATCACAGCGTCATCTCTGGGTGCATGCAGATACTGCTTAGCAGGACTGGGGTAGGTGAGAAGGAACCAGCCCCTGTCTCTGGAGCATCCCCCCGTGCTCTCCTGGCCAGCCTTCCCCTCCCCAGGGTCTGTGTCCACCCAGCATAGCACAGGGGTATAGGCACACACCAGGCAGGCTCCTGCATGGGGACCCTTGGTCCTGAGTCCCCACCACCGCCCTCTTGGGGAACAACAAATTGCAAGTCCCAAGGGACAGCATCCTCTGAGTCTCTCCTCTGACCAAGCAGTGCAGCAGAGGTGAGTGTGCAGAACGAGACAGCTCGCAAAGGAGAGGAGGAAGCACAGGCTCCACATAAGGTCCTCAGAGCCAATTGCTTCAGCAGATGCGGGAGAGTTTGGAGACTTCTCCTGCTTTCCATCACCGACACTTTGCCTGACAAGGCTCAGCACCATTCTGCATGCCTGGGCCCATGGTGCAGCAGCAGGCAGGATGGGCACTGCACATTGCTCAGAGCTGGGGGGGGGTGTGACCTCAACAAACTCTGGGGAGCCAATTATTGTTACTCGGGTGTAGGCAGAGGAACGAGCACTCTCTGCCCCACAGGCAGCCTGTTTCAAGGCTGGCCCATAACCACAGCCATGTGATCCCCAGAGCACAAATCATGCCCATGCACATGCCTGGGCTGCTTACTAAGGCACACTAGCACCAATAAACACAGTGCCAGGCTGACACTGAAGCATGCAATTACTGCCTTTTTGTCCTGAATTGTCAGCCATGAAGACTCAGCCCCTGTGGGTGCAAAGCTGCCTGCATGGGCTGCTGGTCTCTCTGGCTCTCTGGTGGAGAGCCACAGGCACAGGGGATGCAAAGCCATGGGGATGACTTTCAGAAAAAAAAGGAACAGCTCTGTTGCACCATTTCCTCAAGTCCCTGCATTTCCCATCAAGATCTGTGCGTATTTCCAGATGCTGCTAAGGGCCCCGTTTTTTCTTTTTTTTTTTTTTTTTTTTTTTTTTTTTATGAGACCTATTTACAACACCTGGGAATTTTATTATTTCTCAATGTCATGCCCTGCTCCCCAGGATACCAGTGCTCCTGCATCATTCCTACTGTGGTCTCTTAAGCTCTTTAGCAGTTTAACTGCATGTCCGGTGCAATAGACAAAGTGATCCACCTTCACCTGCATCTCTCACACACTCACACGCTCTTGCCATTGCCTTTGGAAAATAATTACAGCATGGAAGCTGATCCTGTTAGATTAAGACAAATTAAGAATCTAATATATAGGTTTGCTGTCAGGTTCTCAGGGTCAGGGGTCGATACAGTATATTGCAATGAGGCTATAGGTTACCTCTGCCCCAATATTTTATCATAATAAACCAAATGGGGACGAAACACCCAGCAGTAGCCCATAAATCTATTAGCAGTGAACTGTCAATGTCCCGTATACCACGGTAATTTGTTAATTCAGAGCTGGGGCTCTTTTTTCACTAGACCTTGTAAACTCCTTTCTGAAACATCAATAAACCATCTGCTTTGACTTGTTAATCAAATGACTTTATTCAGTCCAAAGCAATTTTTTCCTAATAAAAACAGAGTATTTATCTCCATGGCTATAAAAGAGGATTGTTTTCAACTGTTCACTTATAGTTAAGAAGCACATTTAGTTTGGATTGATTTCCAATGCTTTGGTCATATCTTGTCACTTCCCATTTCTTACACACAGCATCTCAGTTTAGCTCCTTAGCAGAGAAAGCACAGCCTGACCCAGTGCTGGGAGTGTCACTGGAGGAGCAGCAGCCAGCAGTGGAAAAGGTCATGCAAATGAAACTTCAGGAGCCAAACCCATCCCCTTGGCTTCTCCCAGCTCTCCCTCAGGCTCTGTGCAGAGCAGGACAGACCCGTGTCCCCAGTGCCCCAGTGGCACCAACAGGCTGCGGGCAGTGATGTGCCAGGGACACAGGTGTCTCTCAGTGATGCTCATCACTAGGGCACATCACAGAGGGCTGTCCCTGGGCCACCAGGGCACATCAGGGACAGCAGCACCCACCCATGCAGGGCCACCATGTCTGTGGAGAGCCCCTGTGGCACTGCCGGGGAATCAGCTCCTCTGCAGCAGCTTCAAGGAACCATCGGGGAGCCCCTTCCCCGGCCCAGTCTGATCCTAACCAGATCCCACCCTTGTCGAGGACCTTCCACTGCAGGCTGAGGAGTCCCAGATAGGCAGCCTCAACCCTCCCCAGTGCACACAAAAAGTGATTTCTGCCATCCAGGGGACAGAGCGGCAGCTCCCAGGTGAGTCAAACCCTCTTGCATGGATAATCCAGTCCCAGCTGAGCTGGCCCTGGGCCACTGGCCACCACCAGCACCTAGGGACCCACCAACAGCCACCAGCAGCACTCAGACATGTCAGTGGCTGCCAGGTGCTCAGGAGGGGCAGCAGGGTGAGCGAGAGGCACAGCTCTGCCTCTCTTTGTTCCCCATGGCCATGCCAGCTCTGCTCCAGCCCCATAGTCTTCCCGGGATGTGCAAATCAGGAGCCCCCAGCCCCGTCCAGAGCACCCCGCGGGGGGGGAAGGGGCAGAGGAACAAAGTCATTTATATAATGTGTCTCCCTGCTGAGCCCCTAATGGCTGGAGCTTTTGTTCTGCAGTAGCTGGCTGTCTGTGATGGGCAGGAAGCCGCAGTCTCCCTTTGTTCCATGGCCTTATTCAGCAATTTAGATCCATCATAAAAATCAAATATGCATGTTGCAATCGCCTTGCGTACAACAGCTTCAATTTTCGCCTTTCTTTAATTTGAACTCCATGGGAGAAAGAGGCAGGGCCAGGGAGCAAGGGGCAGCGGGAGAAGCGCTTTGTGTTTTTGTTCAGCAGGCTGTGAATGTAGGGAGTAATGGTAATACAGAATTTTTATCTTTGCCTCATTATTTAAAAAACCAAAATAGATGGAAATCTTTATCAAAGCCTCCCTAGCAGAAGGATAGCCTGTGTGTGGACCAGCCTCCATGTCCCCCCCATCCTGGGGCTGACAGGCTCAGCAGAGTTGGGGGACAAAGGGTGGTCCTGAGGGCTGTGGTGCTATGGCTGAGGATGGTGACAAAGCTGGCAGCTGCTTGCTACCACCACTTACGTGGCTGAGTTGACGTGCCATGGTCCTTGCTAGCAGACACAATTTATCCTTCTAGAATGTCAAGGTGCTCCTCTGCTGCTAAAAGGAAAGAGATCTCTGGGGGAGCAGTGTGTACCTGGGGGCAGCACTTAGCTTGTGGGGTCCTGGTGAGAATGCTGCCAGAGCAAGCTGGGGAATCCTGGTGGGGCTATGCCATTGCTGCTCGGGGAGAACAACATGGGCTGGTCTGCTGTGGGACCCGTTCTCGGTTGCACTGGGAAGCAGGAGGAGCCCCAGGAGGCAGAGCAAGCTGGGGGTCCCAGCAGGGTGGGCTGTGGTGGTTGTGCCGTAAATGCTGGGGCTAGGGGTGCCCTTGGGACCTTGTGCCCTCCCAGGACCTCTCCAGCTGCCAGGGGACATCAGGGCCACGGGACAGGCGGTGGGGCCAGTGACATCCTGCGTCCTTCTCCCCCACTGTGTATGATGATCAAAGGTGCTGCTGGAGCAGGAGGGAAACAGCTTCACATAATGGAAACTGAATTTCTGCTTTAAAAAACAAAAGGCACTGCTTTGCCAAAATGCTCAGCATGCCACACGCACCATAACCTATGATCTGCTTCCAGCAAAGACCTGCCACCTCTGGAGACATGAGGGCTTTGGAGGGTGGTCCTGGAAACCTGGCAGAAAGCAACTGGAACACCCTTCCTGGGAACCCCCTTGACCCAGGCACACAGGGCCCTGCAAAATAGAACAGAGAGACCAAACCAGGGAGCTGCAGACATCCCCAACGCTGTGACTCAAACCCATGAAAGCTCCAGTCCTGCTCCATGGTCCCTGCCATGGCATCAAGGGCACAGGGACCAGGATAGTGGCACCTGGCATCGCTGGGGTCAACATCACTCAGGGTGCTGTCTATGTGCACCTGTGTGCACCTATGTGCATGTGTGCACCTGTGTGCATGTGTGCAAGCGTATGCCCGGTCAGGTCAGGAGCCACTTGGCAGAGAATTCCCTCCCCCATACTGAGAAGAGGCCTTTTTTCATTGTGACAATTCAATATAATTGAAAGTTTGCTTGGGAAAGAGAGTCTTTTTAACTGAACATGCTCACAGCTGAATCGATATGAATTATATGGCACAGAAGATGCCTAGGGTATTAAAACATTAATTAAGTAACATCATGCTACCATCTAACCAATAGCACAATACCGTTTATAGGTACCACTGCCTCTCCTCTGGGGCGCAGTCTGAAGTCTCTCCTCTGACACTGCAGAGGCCAAGGCAGAGCTGGCACACACCGGCTGCTGGTGCCTTCCCTGGGGTGGCTGCAGCGGTGCAGGACAAGGGGCACAGCTGAGAGCCCCCAGCCCAGAGGTGGAAGGGCCCACCAGAATTACTGTTTCTGATACCCATGCCTTGCTGGTGGGCAGGGATGGAGCATGCCAGGGCTGCTGCAGCATCAACCCTCTGGCACTGCGGTGATGCCAAAATTTTGCAGTGGGACTGGCTCACTGCATTGGCCCGGGAAATAATGCACTGGTTCTGCAAGATACCAAAATAGAAAGTCATTGGAGTGAAATCAGTGTCTTCACCACATCCCCTCTGGCAGAACGTTAATTAAAATGACTCTCTAGTGCTTTAGATCATCAGGTGTACATTGTTAACGAGCTTGCAGGAGAGAATGGGCTCCAAGTTGGTAGTTTAAGCTCTGATGGAGTTAACCCTTCACCATTGCTGGCACAGTCCAAGCCTGGTGGCAGTTTCTCAGAGCATCTATCTGCATTAGAGCAGTCGGGTCTCTCTGCAGCCTTCAGATGTCATTTAGCAAAGATGCTAACATGGGACCCTGATCAGTTCAGCAGCAACCTGGCTGCAGCTCTCAGGAGAACTGTCTCTGCCCAGCCTGAGCTCCCTGGATCCTGCACAACCAGCTGCCCCATGGGCTAAACTTGCCTTGTGCTGCAGCAGGTCTCCATGGCAAAACTGGTCTCACTGGGAGCCTCATATTTGGTGGCATGTAAGAGGGTAAAATGAGAGCTGAATCGCTCTTTGTCTTTGAGGTGATGGCAATGAAAAGTTATTAAGAATCACTCTTGGAGTCTCATACCAGAATCACAGCATGGAAAAACCTTTTCACTTCTGCCAGAGGTTTGCACAATTTCTGCTGATGCACTGCTCCGAACCCAGAGGCTCTCACAGAGATTTTTTTAGTTTGCAGCTTGTGCAGCAGCTAGAAGCCATTTACACCTTTCCAAGCATCATAGAGGTGCTTTCTCAAGCATAGCTGTTTGAAACTGGAATCCAAGTCAGGAATAAATAGCAACATTACATAATACTTACAAAACTGCAGGTCTATGAACAACAGTGAAGTCATTAGCACGGCACAGTGCAAACACCGGTGGAAGGGCTATACCAGAGACCCTGCTCCTGCCGCAGTCCTCTCAGCACGTGGAAAACATAGAATTCATTTTTTTTTCCCTTTTAAAAAACTCTTAACAGCAGAGCAGCAACCCAGCTCTGTGACAGAAGATCAGTGTCTGAGACTGGGACACATGGGAGGCAGCCATTTTTTTTTTTTTTTTCCTCATGAAATTGCATCAACGACCTGATTATTTAACTTGCTCACACCTGAATCTCCTGACATGATTACTTAAAGAACACACCCATGTCCTTGTTAGTGGGAAGATTGCCTCCCTAGGACCTCCACTCTGGGTGGATGATGGTGTGGAGCTCAGGCCTCTGCTGCCTGGGGAGGGAGAGAAGAGGGAGCGGGAGCAGGAGCGGGAGTGGGAGCGGGAGCAGTAGCGGGAGCAGGAGCAGGAGCCAGGGCCACCACCACCAATACTAACAGCCTGCTCATCCCACCTGCAATGTCAGTGTGATTGTTTTTTTTTTATTATTATTCTTTAAATTATTTTTTATTGGAGTTATAAATTAGAAATGAATGGTAGCCCCTGGGGCTCTCTTTTGGATGTGGTCCTTATTAATGAATTTCAAGCATTTTCTGCTGCAAGGGCCAGTTTTAGGCAAGAGAATTGTTTATTTAACACTCAGCAGTTCACCAAGTTTTCCTCTCTGCTAAAGGTCTGAAACAGGGGCAGAGAGCCAAGGGAAGAGCAGTGAGTCAGCCACTTACCTAGCTTACCTTCTTTTCCTTCTGGTTGGGTTGGCAGAAGAAAGCAGATGGTGATTTTGGTTCACTTCTAGTTTACAGGTTTCGAGATGACCTCAGCCCATCATGGTGTCCTGCTTTCCCTTTAGCCATTAATGGCAGCATCCCTGGAATCTTCACCCAATCATTCAGCAAAATTAACTGCACCCATGATGTCGTTTCCACACACACGGCATCCCATAGCCACAGTAGGAATCCAGTGGGTTGGCTCAGTGCTTATACTTGGGGGTGAACTGGCAGCCTCGCAGCCCCACGGGCTGCCATACACCCCCGTGTGGGGAGGGACATGGACACGTGTGTGCCAGCGTGTTGGGCCAGACACGTGTGCTGGCGTGTTCGGGCTGCTACGCGCGTCCTGCCGAGCTGTGCGGCACACACCCACCCCGAGACAGACCCTGCACCGCACAGGGGGACATCGGAGACAAGAGCTTTTGCTCATTTTTTTTTTTTAATGTATCACAATGAGCAGGAAACATACGTGATGAAATATTTCCAAAGGAGTATATTCAATTACCATCTACAGTCAACTCAACTATGACAACAAAGTCTTTTGTGACAAATCTTTTAAAGTTTTGAAAGTTCCATGTGGTTTCTGTTTCTGTTAGTCTCCATGTGTTTTGGTACAGTTAAGAGATCAGCATTGTTACAGTAACAAAAAAAAAGCTAACAAGACTACATTATAGAAAAACACCAAGAACATCATTTTTGGTTTCACTTGCTCTATTTTTTGTACATTGCAAAGGCTGTTCATATCCCTCTTCACCTCATTTATGTTTTCTGTTCTACCCAAACTCGCCCCCAAAATAAAAATGAAAAAAATAGTCAAAGCTTTGTGTTTCACAGTGGGCAGTATCTCAGCGCCGACAAACCAACCAACCGACCAGCCAACCAACCAACCCAATTTCTGCTTCTATTTAAAAGTTAAATTTTTTTTTAAAAAGCAAAATATATTTCCAAAAACAGCGAGTGTGCTGGGGTGTGTCAGCGTCTCCCTTGCCTCCCCCACCGGCCCCGACACACACCTTACATTTCTCTTTATTCTCAATTGTACGAAACTTTGGCCATCTTCACTACTTAAAAAAGCTTTTTATTAAAAAATAAAACAGAAACCTGCTCAATGCTAAGTTTTAAAATCTTTTCCTCGTGCCCGACCCTGCTCTGATGCTCGCTGCAAAGGCCACGCGTGGGCTGGGGGACACACAGGGCTCCCCACCCCGACCCTGCTGCCGCCGCCTCCCCATGGGCTTTGGGGTCAGAGTGGGGGCTTGCGGGGCCACGGGTCGCCAGGCTGCAAGGGGAGGAGGCAACCTTGCACTGAAAGTCTCTAGAAACATTTAGAAAAAATACAAGAAAATGAATTTATAAAACCTTTTAGTGGGTGGGAAGGAGGAGGAAGGGGAAGAAGGAGAGAGAAATTGCACTATGACCAAGCAATATAATTAAAAAAAAAAAAAAAAAGGAAACAAAACAAGACAAAAAGATTTCCAAAAGAGACTGCAGAATTTGACAGATAAAGCTAGTGTTAAATTGTTAACTTGTATCACATAGTCAAAACCAAACCAAACCAAAAAATTTCTATATGATACAGACAGAGTAACATACAACAGTTAAATGGCAAAAAATATATATATATATATATTTCATAGAATTACAAACAAGATAAAATAATGGAAAACAAAAACTGTACAACTTTAGAATTTAAAAAATGTTCATCTCAAACACGGGGAGAAATACAATAACTTTTGTTAAAAGAAAACAGTTTGTTAAAACAGCAAATTGTTTCCATTTTTGACACCTTATGCTACAGTTGGGTACTGGTAGGAATATTAGATGGTACTCTCTTTAGTATCGTCTACTTAAAAAACAATTAAAAAAGGAATTTGCACTGTGCATTAGCCTAGTTAGAAATATGTACAACAGTTCAGGATCTAGTCTTTCACTGAACTAAAACAAAAAAAATCCATAAAAATAAAAGTGTCCTGCTAGAAAATGAACCCCACGTTCGTCTCTCGAATGCTCCAGTCTCTGGCAGAATCAATGAGCGGTTTCAGCACGGGGAGGAGAAGCCTGGAGGCGACGGGAGGAACCTGCGTTCACAGTCTTCGAAGTTCCCTTTTGAAACAGGAGGAGGATGAAGTGATGGGGAGAAGGCTCTCGCACTTTCGGGGCAAAGGAAAAGGGAAGGAAAAGGAGATTGTTTCTGTTGACATTTGGCTACAGAAGTGAAACAGCAAGCATCTGTCTCCAAACCTACGTTTTAGCAGCACAAAGTTTTCCTTTCAAAGTCCGGGCCGTGAGATGGGTGGATATGCCTCTGTGTCCCCAGGAGTGGGGCGTGGAGATGGAGGGGACCCCTGCCCCGGGCACTGCTGACCCCGGCTCTGCGTCAGGCATGTGCAGCTCCTGCACGGGAGAACTTGGAAAGAGAAACCTGCCTTTTGGTGCGCTGGGTTTTCGCTAAGAGTTGTCTCTCTGCTTGCAGAAGAAGCACAGATAACAACCTGGATACTTTTTTTATTCTTTATTTAAACTTAGACTTGTTTGTTTAAATCAGAAACAAATTCTCAAGTAAAAAGAATCCTTTTTGCTCATTCTGCACCAGTGGTGAAAGGGTATGTCTTTGGATTTTATTTAAAGCATGAATTTTCTTTAGAGAAAAAAAATGTAACAAAAACTTTTTTTTTTTTTTTTTTTTTTTTTTAAAGAAGGAACAGAGTGCAGCCTAATTACACAAACAGAAACAAATGCTTATAGTTTAGGAACAGAGTCTTTGAAGCATTTACAAAATGAGGAAAAGAAGAGGGGGAGAAAAAAAAAAGGAAAAATGGAAAATAAGAAAGAGATAAGTGCACAAGGGTAACAGACATAGGTAAATTGTATGTATATGCCTTAAAAAGTTTCAAACCCCCAACAAAAAATATTCTGCAAGGGATCCTACTGACCCCCCAAAACCCTTTGAACTTCTTTCTTTAGTTTTTATAAAATAATTACGCAACCACCCTCTAAGAAATGAAGGTAGTGACCATAAGTGGAAGATTACAGGATGGGGGAATGGGAAGTAAAGGTACAAAGGGGAGAAAAGCTTAGGTGAGTCAATGGATTGCAATCTATCTGGCTAGGAATGAACAAGACAACATCAAATGAGAAGCCGTCAGCTGGACCATACAAAAGCTAAATGTACACAAAAGGGTTTTTTCTTTTAAATCTACCATACTGCTTCAGTTCATTTCCAATGCAACAATCTACTCAACACCAAAAATGGTCATATCTATCATAAATACAGAAAGTCAGTTGTTTTAAAACTTATTTTTTAAGCTCCAAGTCCTCAACACTCTTTGTGTGGGTTGTTTTGTTTTTTTTTTTTCTGAAAAGTGGGAGTGCTTAACTTTTCCCCTTGAAATTGGCTTCAGCAGAAAAGCTACCCTTAAAATCCCCGAAAAGCTAAAGCAGTTCACATTGTTTTTTTCTCTTGAATACTTTCTGCCCATTTTAAATTAACAAAAAAGAATAAAAAGAAAAAAAAAAAGAAAAAAATCCTTTTCTGGAACAAAACCAAAATGAAACAAAAACCCCAAAACAAACAAAAGAAATTATATATATATATATATATCTAAAACAATGATTCTGAAAACAGAACAAAGTGTGAGCGATTGACCTGAGAATAAAAAGACATTACATTTCTTTTTTCTTTTAGCAAGCCATTGGTATCTGAATGCTAAGATAGCAAGAAATTTAAAACTGTAACAAGGTGGGCTGCTTTCCCATACAGTGCATGCCGGCCTCTGCTGTGCTATCGACGTGGGGCGTTATTGAAAAGGGGCAATATACAAGGGGCTCAAGCTCCGAAGACAGTAAGGAGGCAGCACGGGCTCTCGTCTCCCAGACCAACAGTACCTTCAAAAGGACAAATGTAACAGATTTTTTTTTTCTTTTTAAAAAGTTTTATTTTATTAAAAGGAAAGGAAAAAAGAAATGTAAAACCCACCGGCATCGTTATATGGGAAAACAACCCACGCTTTTTCTTTTTTCTTTTTTCTTTTTTTGGTTAGAAGCTTTGGAATTGCAGTTAGTCTATTTTTGAAATTGGTTTGTTATTAACTTTTTTTTATTTATTTAAATTCATTTTCATTGTTCATCTTCAAAGCTTACAATCTGAAGGTGTCCATTCCTACGCTAGCTAGACCACTGTCCTTAGGGCAGCCGGGGTCCCGGGGCCCCTCCGCCGGGCTCGCCGGTCCATCTGACTTTTGGCTAAGATCCGTGTCAGACTCCTCCGAATAGTCGTCTGTTGGCATCGAGGGCTGAACCCCTGAGGTGCTGCATGAACTTGAGGTAACCGTTGAAGATGAGGAGAGAGGAGGGAAAGGCGGCGGCGGCGGCTTCCCCGGTGGGGCGCGGGGAGCTGCCGGGGGCCAGGGCTTTCTGGAGGCGTGGGGGGAAGCCGGGGGGGGCTGGGGGGGCGGGGGGCTGTCGTTTGAGTGAGCGGCCGACTGCGAGGTAGATGCGGTGCTGGGGTCGGGGGGGCAGGCAGAGTGAGGTAATAGACTGGGGTGCTCTTTGGCGTTTCTTGCTGCTCTTGTGATTGTTCGGTGTTTGTGCGGGGCTGACTCGAGATGCTGACTGAGGGCTTCGTCCCCACACACCGTGCTCTCGCACGCCACGCACTGGTACGAGCCGCTGCCCTGGCCGCTGCCGGTGGGCACGTGAAGCACCATCTCTTGCAGGTTCGCCATGGACTGGCCGAAGAAGCAGAGGGACTTCAGGTGGTCGCTGGCCGCCTCCTGGTCGCCGAAGCCCGCCTGGCACTTGCGGCAGACCAGCTTGTACTGCACCTTTGGGACGATGAAGGGGTCGCAGAGGGAGTCCGCACCCTTGCCTTCCGCTTCGGGCTCTTCTTGGGGTTTGGGCAGGAGGGGGGACACCTCGCGGGGTGCATTCTTCTGCTCTTCTTGCTTGGGGGGTTCTTTGGCAGGGTCTTTGTCCGGGGTGGCAGCCCCTGCAGGGACGGGGTTTTGGCTTCCTTTGGGCTGCTGCACTTTCTGCTGCTGCTGCTGCTGCTGCTGCGCCTGCCGCTGCTGCTGCTGCTGCAATGCCTCCTGCAGACTCTGCTGGTATTGCTGGTACTGCTGCAGCAGGGAGCCAGGGGACAGCCCCAGCAGTGCCTGCGACAGCGCAGGGCTGTAGGGGAAGAGCCCCTCCATCCCATACATGGGCTGCAGGTACCCGCTCTGCAGGGCGCCAGGGATCTGCGGGGCGTAGTAGGGGGAAAAGCCAGGGACGAAGTAGGGGAGGAACTGGCTCGTCAGCAAGGTGGTAGGGTCGGAACTGAGGGCGGCCTGCAGTGCCTGGAGCTGGGCGGGCTCCACTGCATACTCCATGGTAGGCAGTGGGGCTACCAGCGTGCCCGCCGGTGCCTCCCCCTTCTCCTTCTTGGGCCCTGGCAGCGGGTCCCCCTTTCCCTTGGCTGCCTTCTCCTTCTCTTTTGCCTTCTCGCCCTCCTTCTCCTTGCGCTGCGGTGGGGGCGGCTGCTGCGGCTGTGGCTGAGGGGTGGTTGCTGGCGGCTGCTGCGGAGCCACGGCCGCTGTGGCTTGTGCCGGGGTGGGTGAGCTCAGGGCAGCCGGGGGCTGCTTATTTGGTAATCCAGAAGTGGGGAGGCCGGGCGAAGGGACGCTTGTGCTGGGCAGGCCCATCAGGTTGGGTTTGGGAGAAGTTAAAGCTGCAAGAGGGAAGAGAGAGAGGTGAGGAGTTGCTGGGTGCCAGACAGACCAAGATGGGTGACATCAGCCTGCCTGCATCACTGGCTCCTCTGTATGAGGCCCATGGTGGCCCCAGCTCTGCCAAGCTGCAGAGCCCATCCACCGCTCCCACCTCCTCAGGAAAACAGCTCCTCTCCCCACACCCAGAGTGCTTCCTCAGACCCAGCATTACATCTGGCTTGGCCACACTGCCTGGCAGCACCGAGCACAGTGTCACCGCAGGGACACCTCCAGCCTCCGGGGATGCTGAGCACAGCTGTGGTTTTACTGACCCCTCTGAAATCCTCCAGTGATTAATAGCTGATGTCAGGGACAGGCACTGTTCCTACACTGGCACCAACCTGTCCTTTGTCCAAAGGGCTCCAGCAGAGGGAACATGCTGTGCCAAATGGCATAATGCTACGTACTGTCAATCTTGTTAAAGTCCCCACAGGTCAGAAAGCCTTGTTCATGGCAACTGAAAAGGACTGAACAGGCTAAATCTAAGTTATTTTGTCCTATATTCACAAATCCACAAACCTCCGATGCAAGCCCTTCCTTCCAAGGTAAGAGGCTTTGGATGCACAGCTTCAGAGTAATTTCAGAGTCTCCATCTGGTATTCAGAAAGAATTCACAGAATTGCTCTGCTTGGAAAAGACCTTTCAGATCATCAAGTCCAACCATTAACCTAACTCTACTGAGTCCAGTCCAGACATCCCCCCCTAGGGCATGAACATTGCGTTTTGGGTGGAATTCAGAGCATTATAAGGCATCCTTACAAAAGGAGATGGATTAATGGTGGAATGTGAATGCCCATCTTCCCAACAGCAGGAAGAGCCATCAATAACACAGCCCCGGTGGCCATCTCTGCTCTCACAGCTGAGAGTAGCTGGGGGAATAGGAGTGTGGCTCCTGGACTCACATCATTAGTCATGTCCACCACAGCTGGTGAACATCCTCCCAAAAGGGAACATTTTGCTCGAGAAGTCCCTCACTGCCATTTGGGGAAAATAAAAATGAAGCAAAGCTCTAATGCTCTGCTGGTGCAGCCCCGTATGCTCCTGCAGGTGGATCCACCCCTGCTGCAAAACCATTCCACAAAACCTCACCTCTCATTAACAAAGCCTAAGACCTTCAAGCTTCAAAGAACACTGCTCAGAGGTGGTCTGAGTACAAGCAAAACTAGGAATCAGCCATGAAGGCATGGTTCTATCTGAGGCTGTACATCTCCTGTGGTGCTTCTGCACACCAGGCCCCAGCCTGCTGCCTGCACAGCTGCATCATGAGAGCTGAGCACTGCCCCATGCCCTGTACCACTGCTGTAGCCCAGGAGGAATCCACACCTCTCACCACACAGCACAGGAACAGCTGTCTTGTATCATTGTGGTCTGAATAATAGGTGACAGCAAAGGGGGGCAAAGCACTCTCCAGAACCTCGCTGCACTACAGCTTGGTGTGAACAGCTCATGTGTCTGCAGCACTGCACCCACTCACTGAGCTGGACACCTGCACCCACTGCCTGAGCCAAGGGCAGAAGACAAAGCTGTGTGGTTGAATCATAGAATGGTAGGAGTTGAAATGGACCTGGAGTCCAAATCCAGCCAAGGAGCCTCCGGGAAGGCTGGAAGAAGGGTGGGCCAGAGCCAGAGGGTTCAGTGAGGGCTGATGCAAAGCTGTGCTGAAACCTGCATCTGCTCCCGCTGCAGTATTGAGACAATAGTCATTTGTGAGGGTATGAAGTATGCGAAGGGAGCCTCCACACTGCAGCCTTAGAGATCTGAGATAAGGGCACATTATGGATAGATGCCATTGAAACTGATGTTCCCTAGCTGAGCAGTCCCCAAGAGGTTCTAGCGCAGGAGCAGCGGCTAATTCATACCATTCCTGGATGCACAGCCTTATCTGCTGCGACAGGCTTTGAGCTGAGATGGCCTGACCTTTGGAGCTTTATCTAAAGGCCACAAATAGTCTGTTTGACTTTCTAAATAGCTTAGTCTTGTCTAGGCGGTCACTGATTGCTTTTAGCATTCACAGTATGCAGCCCCATTTCCCCAGAACACATACTGGATTGAAGTGCAAAGAAAGTAATTTTATATCCTGTTACAAATTTGGGATACTAAGAAAACAGCACAGTGATCAGCCATAGGCTGGTAATGTGATTTACCAAAGAGATCCACTTGTCCTGGCCTCCAAAACAGATCTTCTCTTTTGCAGGAAAAGGTTGGGCATGTAGCCCTTGGGGCTAGATTAAAAAAATGAGAATGGGCAGTAGACCCTAATAGAAGAACCTCTAACAGGAGTTATTTTTGAAAAAAAGTTTAATTACAATGACCTATCCTACAGCTGCAGTCAAGAATGATTTTACTTAAGCTCTAGGAGCTGTGGGAAGAGCTCTGTATGCAAAAAAGCCTTGTAGTCACTAGAAGGTTTCTGTCACCAGTGCTACCAGGCACATCACACTTTTCCCTAGAAAGAGTTTGGAATTACTGAAAACCTGGGATGGTATTACATAAACTGAATTCAATAGAAAAAGGAAAGGTATAAAGAACAATGCATTCAGCACGAGTCCTTCTTATGTTCTGTTTGATAAATCCTCTATTTTCCATTTCCTTGAAGGTACTTCAGAACTTCTAGTCTGTGCTAACAAGTAGGCTCTGCATGCCTAGATCTTGCTCTGTTTCAGACTTTGCTAGAAAACTCTAGTTCAGAAATTAAAGATAAAATACCTATTGCTTATTCATTGGCAGGTGGACATTCTCAACTAAAGGGCTGGGTATCCCATTGTCACTCATTCTCAAGGGAACATCTGCTCATGCTAAAGCTGTGCCACTTTAAGCTGTGTCTCTGAGCAGTGTGGTAATATCCTTACCCACCTGTGTTGGATGGAGTGAAGCCTGGTAAGGATGGGCTGTTGAGGCCTGGGAGCAAGACTGGAGGGATGCCCTGTAGTGCTGGGTATGCAGCAGGAAGGTTAAGAGTTTGCAGGGGGGCATTTTCAAACATGCCCTGCTGTTGAGCTGCCAGACCGAGAACCTCGTTGGCTTTTTTGATCCGGTCCAGCTCCTGCTGAGCCATCAACTGACGTACAGTAGCTGGGTCAAAATACTCCTTTTCCTTATCCAGCTGGCTTCCAATGGTTTCTTTAACTTTGGAGATATGCTGTTGAGAGAAGATATGGTCACGTACAGACAGTCGAGCGCTGTACTTGATGCCACACAAAGTGCACTCTGTTTTGGGTCCCTCATAACTTGTTTGGTTTATACCAAAATGCTTGGCCATGCTGAGTTTGGACTTCTTCTCCTTTGCTCTAGCATTCTGGAACCAGACCTGAACAACTCTCTTTGGCAGTCCAATGTCATTGCCCAGGACCTCACACTCCAGCATGGTAGGTGTCCTGTAGTCATTAAAGCATGACTTAAGAACTTTTAGCTGGAGATTAGTCATCTGAGTGCGAAAGCGTTTCTGTCCAGGCCGATCCCCGCTCTCTCCAGACTTGCTGGCTGAACCACTTGCACCAGGGCTGGGTGAGCAGGGGTCTGCAAGGCTGGATGTTTCACTGTAGTCCACAGTACCTTCATTATCATACTCTTTGCTGTAAAAGCTGGGAGCTGGGCTGACCAGGCCAGAAGACAGCCGATCTTCATATTCAGATATTGCTATCATGGCAGCTTTTGTCAGACCTTCACTGGGTCCTGATGCTGATTTGGTTTCTGTTGCAATCCCTGTTGCACTATCATTGTCTGCATTCCCTTCGTCTCCTGTTGTAGTGTCTGTGATTGCAGTGTTGACAGAAGAGCAGTCATCATTGTCCAACTTTGTTTGGTCAAAGCTCAGATTGACTGAAGACATGGAGGGACTCTCGAAGTCTTCTATCCCTTCCACTTTAATGGAGGATGGACTCAGCAGAGTTCGAGGTGACAGTTCCATGCTCTTGTTCACCGGGGAGAGAGGAACACTCTGTCCATCACTGCTAGCTGGTGGCATGTGGGAAAAGCTTGCTCCATCAAAGATGTCTCCCTTCATCTGGAGTCCCCCATCACAATCTAAGAGCATTGCAGACAATGTCAAGTTGTACCCAGCTCTCTTGGCCTCATGCCAGTGACGGGACCGGATATGAGCTTCAAGAGCTGTCTTTGCTTTAAAGAGAGCTCGGCAGAACGGACACCGTCTGTGGGCTTGGGCAGGCCCTACAGCTCTGAACTGCCCCTTCCTTTCCCGTGCACGGGTGTTCTGAAACCAAACCTGCACCACGCGTTTCTTCAAGCCCACTTCATGTGCAATGTGATCCAGCATTTTCCGTGTTGGGTTGGAGTCGAGCAAGTATTTCTGATAAAGAATTTCCAGCTGCTCTGGGGTAATGGTTGTCCTTAGACGCTTATCCCTTTGTGGCTCTTCTCCTCCGGTCCCACTGTCATTTTCTCCAGGGCTTGCACTGGCCTTTTCCTCCAGCTTTCTCTTCAATGTGTTCATTGTGGATGTTGGAGTTGACGGTGAAGTGGCTGAGCTTGCTGGAATTTGTGGTAACGTTCCAGATAGCAGCTGGCTGGTGAGTAGTGGATTACTGGGATCAAAAAGCATGAACGGCATATCCAGTGTTCTGTCCAGGAATGGGGGGTGGATAAACTGGTTCTGCGCACTCAGAAAATGAAGCTGCTGATGCTCCTGCCAGTGCTCAAAGGAAGGAAAAGCCAGTTTACACTGGTCACACTGGTATGGGATTAGCTGAGGAGGTAGGTTTGCCAGCTGTTGAGGGGTGGACGTGTGAATGGGTTTGAGGGAGAGATGTGAGAGCTGAGATGGACTCGGGCTTGACTGTGACAAGGAGCACTGCGGGGGCTGAGGAGGGGGAGGTGGCTGTTGCAATGAAGAGGGGGAGGATAACTGTGAAATCTTTTGGTGTGCTGAATTTGTCTTTTGTTCTCCTTGGTCCTGTTGCTGCTGAGACTCTTGCTTTGGTTGCACTTGCTTCTCTTGGGTTTGGTTTTGCTGTGTACTTGGAGGTTCAGACTGCTTTGGTTTCTCATCTGTAGCTTCTATTTTAGAACTATAGGTGGAGGAATCGTCTGCCTCTGCTGTGAGCTGCAGAAAAGCTGAGGAGGTTGCATTGGCTGAAGACGTAGGTGTGCTGTAAGCTTGTGAGGGCATTGGTGTGCTGCAGGAGGAACTGGTTGGAGTCAAGAGCTCCATTGCATCCATAGAGTCTTCATTCTGGCTGTCATCCTGTCCATCCTCATCCTCATCTTTGTAACAGAGCTTTTTCTGGTGTTTAATGAGATCAAAAATGCGCTGAAAGACTAGGCTGCACTTTTTGCATTGGTAGTTCAAGTTGCTTGTTCTAATGTACCTGTCATTCGTAAGCTCCCGTCGTTCCCCGTCTTTGCCTTCTCCCTGATTCTCATAGTTTTTCCTAGCTTTTTGACGGGCATTCTGAAACCACACCACTATAACACGTGTTGGTAGGTTCAGCAAATTAGAAAGCTGCTCGAATTCATCATCCTTTGGATAAGCATTGGCATCAAAGAAGTCCTGCAGAACTCTGAGTTGGTAGTCAGTAAAGCGTGTCCGGGAGGATCGCTTGCTTCCCCAGTACTCCTGCTTTTGAGGTTCTGGAGAAGGAGGCCGTGAGTCTATCTTCAGTTCTTCCAGGCTGGTAATGGGAGGATTACTGAAGTTGTATGGGGAATCCTTGTTGCGCTGGCGTTCTTTGAAAAGAGTGTTTCTGAACCAGTGCTTGATCACTTTCTGGGGCAATCCAGACTTGTCTGCCATCTCTTTGATCTGCTCCTCACTGGGGGAATTGTTAATATCAAAATACTGCCGAAGGACTCTGAGCTGGTCATCAGTGATTCGTGTCCGTGGTCTCTTGTTCTGCTGCTGCTGGAGAAGGCTAGGGTTGAGCTGATGCTGGTACAATTGGGCTAAGTCGGCGGGCAGAGGGTCTACAGGACCAAGCTGGGGTGGCAGCTGAGCAGGTAATGTTTGTAGTGGCATGGTTTGCATCATAAGTGGTGAAAAGATGGGGAGCTCCATTGGCATGGAGAGCTGGGTGAGTGGCACAGACGGCTGGGCTGGTGCGATCGTGGGAGAGGTAATTGGCGCAGAAGTAGGAATGGTAGGGGTAGAAGCTGGCTGGGGAGGGGCTGGAGGGAGAGGAGGTGGAGGTGGTGGCGGTGGCGGTGGTGGCTCTGGGGTCTGAGGCCGCAGAGGGTACAATTTGTCATAGTGTTCTCTGTATTGTTTGGCAAATCTCTCTAACTGCTTAAAGGGAAAATAATGTTGGTGGACATGCTCCTGATGGCTCTTCAGGATGAGGATGTTTGAAAAGAACTTGCCACATGTATCACACTCAAGCTTTTCCAAGTTCTCACCTTGCTCAGTCTTCCCATTTTTCTTCTGCACCTTCTGCTTGTTCTCGTTATACTGAATGACCAGCTCAAAGCCAAAGTTTTCCAGCAAGGCTTTGGTGGCATTCCCCCTTGCATCAGAGGCGATACGCGGAGGCAGCAAGGAGGGCTCTGAACTACTGCCTGGCACAAAGTCCTTCTTCTCTTTGGGCTTCAAGTTATCAGGCAGAGACTCCTTAGATGCTACATTATTGTCTCCCCTCTCTGCACCTTCCCTTTCACGTGGTGTTTCTTTTTCTTTCTCCTTCACTAGGGATTTATTCTTCTTTTCAGGGTGCTGGCTCTGCTGTATAAGGACGGAGTGAGGTTGTGACAAGGACAGCTGACCTTGCTGCTGCTGTAAGAGCTGTGGATGGCTCTGTTGAGGGAGCTGAACTTGAGCCTTCAGGTCCTCCAGCAAACTTGGACCTGTACCAGTCAATGTCAGTGCCCCACTGGTGACAGGCAGACTGACCTCTGGGTTGAGCTGGAACTCAGCACTGGGGATGTAGAAAGGAAACAGAAGATGCTGCTGTTGCTGTAGCTGCAGAAGGGTCTCAGTGGTCATCGGGAAGTGTGGCAAAAGGGCTGGGTTGAACAGCTGAGACTGCAGGAGTGCAGCTTGCTGCTGCAGCTCTTGCTGCAGGTGGGCCTGGACTTGGGCCTGTGCCTGTGCCAAGGTTTGAGCTTGCTGCTGCTGCTGCTGCTGCTGCTGCTGCCTGGATGCAATCATGTCTGCCAGCTTCTTTCGGTTCACCTCTTTGGGCTCTGAAGAGGAGGAGATGTTAGTAGTGCTTGCAGGGTTACCGAGAGGAGGGATTCCCATGCTGTCACTGGATACCTGATTGAGCAAGCTGGGAATGGGAGTCGTGCCCGAATTACTGGTGTTGGTGGTTGTAAAGGTATTACTGCTGGTAGTGCTGATGGGGCTGGGTGTGGAAGAGCCCAAGGAGAGACTGCTGTTGCTGCTGTTGCCAGCCCCATTGCTACTGCCACTGCCCCCAGCTGCCTCCAGCTTGGCCGCGCGAGCCTTGGTTTGGTGCAGGACGGACCTCATGTGGATCTCCAGTGTTGAGCTCTGACTGTAGGCCACGTTGCAGGTGTTGCACTTAAAAGGTTTGTTGTCAGGGCTGCTGGTGGGTTCGGGCTGCCCAGTAGCAGACTCTTGGAGGGCTCTTTTCAGCTTATGTAGATGAGAAACTGAATTGTAATGAACCAGGAGAATGTTCTTTTGTGTGAAAGACTCCTTGCAGACTGTGCACTTGTAAGGGCGAGACGGATCCAGGAATTTCTCCATAGTGAAGTTAGGGCCCTTCCGGAAGGGTAAAGCCCTTTTTGGTTCTGAGCCAGAATCCTCTTGCACTGACCCTGAATCGCTACCTGTCGGGCTCTGCTTGTCTTCCAAGTCACTCTCCTCCTCCTTATCTTCCTCAACTATTATAGTGTGGTCTTCTGCAAGTGAAGGATCACCCATAGCGAGGAGGTCACCATTGACCAAGAGACCACCATAGAGCTGTTGAATGTCGGCCTCGCTAAGCTCCAGATGGCTGGTTTCCAGGTGCTTCTTCAGGGCCTGGAAAGTTCGGAAGCTGCGCTGGCAAAGGCAGCACATCGTGGCTGCCCGGATGACATGGTACTGGGAATGGAGCTGCAGCTTCTCGATGGTTTTGAAGGCCAGGCTGCACTGGTTGCAACGGTACTTGTAGACGTGGCGATCGGACACCGGCAGTTGAGGCCGCTTCGCATGAACCTCGTTGAAGTGTGTCTGCAGGGCTGCTGAGCTCTTGAACACCTGGTTGCAGCCCTTCTTCCAGCAGAGGAAGCCTGAGTCCTCCCTGGCAGAGCTCTGGTCAGATGGAACGGGCTTGGGATCTCCGCTGTGCTCTGCACTTTCTGATGGTAAAAGACTCTTGCCTGAATCCTCAGAGATCTCTGTGAAAACAAATCAGAGCAAACCCAAAAATTACACCAGCACACAAGGGCTGTTCAACACCCTCTTTCTGCCCCTAACATATATCTTTTTTTTCTCTGCAAGATGATAGCCATTTCTTACATTTCTCCTGTAGTTTCATTCATTTATCTTAATACTAGACCATTACCCTCATCATGGCCCATTGCATAAACCCACACAATTTACTTTCTTGCCCACTTTGAATATGCAGAATTTTTTCATACACATACGCGTTCCTTTACCGCATTTATCACTTTTAATTCTTCCTTTTAAGTTAAGGTCATTCAGCCACCTATCTCTCTTTGCTGTTTTTCTTTGATGCCACAACTCTTTTCCAATTAGAAGGTTTATTAAACTGAACACAGTATTTGAGTCTAAGTCCTAACAAAGCTAGAAACAACAGGAATAAAATTCAGGTCCTGCTGGCAAAAGCTCCAAGGATGCTGTTTGAGGAAGGATGAGGGGGAGAAGGAACAAGCACTCAGTGCACTTCCACTTTTCCGGGGTCTAAGAGCCCAGTCCTGCTGGAAAGGGCAGCATGATATAGGCAGAGGCCAAAAAAGGCATCCCATTGCCCAGGGCAGCACTAGCTACCCTGGCTGTGCCAGTGCTGCCCACCAGCATCACAGCCCTGGGGCCACCTGCCTGAATGGCAATGGCTGTCTTTATTCTCAAATTCCCTATGGACCTTCAGGCACAGAAAGAAGACCAGCACCGCTTCCCTGCCAAGTTCGAGATCACACCCGTCTGCCTGTGCAGAACAATGCTCTTGGGATGCTCTCACATCACCCTACAAAGCCAGGACTAAACTGCCATTGATTGAAAGCCATTCCTCCATAACTGAGCATGGTAATGAAAAAGGCTGAGGAGATCTAGGCTGTGTAAGCTCAAATCAGCAGGTCAGAGCTCTGTGCCTAACCTGTGTACCTGAGCTATGATAGCAGCAGAGCACATGCAGCAGAAGTGGCAGTACAGCCAAGTGCCAGTATCTGCAACTTTAAGCCTTTCCCTACTGATCCCCTCAGCCTTTCCTCTGATCACATCTGGTCTCCTTTGCAAGGATTCAACACCTTTCCACATGAACTGATATGGAGGTGAGCTGTTCTCCTCAGGTCTCAGCCAGCTTTCTCTGCTTTGCCGTGGGGACACCAGCCTGTTTGTGGCTCAGATGAAGGGAGATGGCTCTGCTGGGCACCTTCCAACTGTGGTTCTCAGGGGACAGATAGGCACATGGAGTTTATACATGTGGAGATATCACTGACACAGTCCATGACCAGGTGATGAGAGAAGGGGACATGGTGGAACCTGTGGACCTCATTAACCCACACTCACCAGGCTGCTTCACCAGCTCCTCTGTGGCAGAGTTCCCATCCTTCTCTGGAGTGGCTGCTGGGAGAAACATGCTGCTGGGCATCATTACCTCAGGTGTTGTCACCTGGAGATAGGGAGGGAAGGGTGTGGGGAGAAGAAAAACACAGGAAAATATTTTTTAAATTGTCAGTGGCAAAATAAGACACCAGCACTGTAAAGTCAGAGGCATCATTTCTCATAGCTCACTGAAGACTCATGTTTATTAGACAAAGCTCACATCAGTCAAAAGTGTTTCTACAGTTACATTCTGGACATAATTAGCAGTGCACACTTGAAGAATAATCTTATTATTAATATTTTTTCCTTTATGTAGAATTCAGACTTTGATCACTGACAATGTTTTGTCATGGGCTGTGAAACTTCTTGTGCAACCAATTAGGTAGATAAGTTGAAAGGCCCACCTTAAGCTGCTGAAAACATAATAAGGCCCCTAATTAAATCATACCTCGTAAAGTACACTGTAATCTTGAACTAGAGAGCATTGCAGCACTGTTTTCAAAGTGTATTGATGCAGGAAAAGGAGGGGCATGAGAAAGAAAAGTACAAATAAGGAGAGAGGTGACAAAGGAAGGAAAGAATAAGAAAAGACTACAAAGACAGCAAATTGTCTGTGAATTGAAAAGCTTTTGGTAACCCTTTCCTTTCTCTGAATGACATGTTACCTTCCCTTCTCTGCAAGTGTTTGTTTGGAACTTGCCCCATCATAACCAGATCTTGCACACCAATGCTTTTAGAGATCTGAAGAGTTTGCATGCTTCAACTAGAGAAGCTCTTTCAAAGAGTCACATGCATGTGGTCATCTGCTGCTGGAAAAATGGTTCTTTGGGTGTATCTGGTCACACACAGAACATCCAAATGACCTGGCTAGCAGTGCCCATCTGGCTGGAATCAGACGCAGGACAGTGAAGACACTTCTGAGTGTCCAGAGCCAGTATCTCACCCCACCTGAAAAGCTGCTCCACAGCCCTTTCCCCCAGAGTGACTGGGAGAACAGACCACTGCCACTGTCACCATCTGTGCCGTGCCCCAGCCTATCCTGCCAGCACTGGCTGGGTGCCTGGGGCAAGCAAAGACACCTCTAGGTGCCTCACCTCACTGATGCTCAGGAAGCATCTCAGGTTCACCAGGGCATGGTACTTCAGGGAACAGAAACCAATACCGGCTCAATGCCTGCGGTACTCAGATAGAGTCCTAGACAGGAGCATTTCCTAATAAAGCAAACCTCTGCACTCTTTTGTCTAGCACTAAGAAGGCATTTGAACCTTGTATTTCAGAAGTGAGGCTGTTATCTGCATGCAATGTACCTTGCTTTCTGCAAAGTCCAGGACTGCAAGGCTCTGACTTAACTGCAGGAGATCTTAGCGAATCTGTGGTGAAGATGAAGGTAAACCTATGTGTGGGATGTGAAATCCTAATCCACACGCATGTCAAATTCCAGCAAACACAGACTTGATCTTGGCTTCGGAAACAAAAAACAGTCCATGAAAATCCTCAAATGTTTGCACAGGAGGGGCTGCACACCTGGGGGGGGGGGGGATGCTGAGCTGCTTCCCCTTGCTGGGCTAGGCAGCACAAAGGGGTCTGCAGGACAGGCAGCTGACACTGATCAAACACCGGGAGGGAAGCTGAACACACAAAATTCATTCCACCTTTTACTCTAAGCAGGAGCACCTGATGGCAGTGGGTAGTGGGTTGAGAGATGTGAAAGGTCTCTGGTGAATTCCCAGTAGCCAGGCTGGGAGGAGAGGGACAAGCAGGGATGCCAAGGAGGGAAGGCAAGAAGGAGCCATCCACCTCTGCTCTGTCAGCAGGGAGAGCGCTTTCCTAGTATCTTTAGGAATTATGAAAAATAAATCACGAGAAATTAAGAAAAAACCCCAACAGAGTAGAAAAAGAATGAAATTATCTAACACCTCAGCTGCACATCATTATAGAAAACTGTGGGTTTTTCATACGCATTACAGTAAGGCAGCCATCCCCACTACCACACTCAGTACGACGGATCAGTAATTGTTTTCATACACTTTAATTAGAAAAACTCAGATGGCTATGAATAATAATGGAAAAGAGAGACTTTTGCACTTGAAAGGTTGAAGTCAATCAAGTGTGAATGACGGCAAAAAAGAAAAAAAAAAAGACACCAATTCATCAGGCCTCTGTTGTCTCGCCGCGTCTTTAATCATAATTCCTGATTGGGATTCAAGAAGGCAGTAAGCAGCGGTTCTTTGTCTGCCTTCACCTTCCGTCAATTAACTCTCCCCGAAATATAATCATCAACCTCACATGCTCCTCTGCATCTTAATCTGGGTCTCCAAACCAAGAAGTCCTGCCCTATATGTGTTTAAGTAATTACCTTTATCTACCTGCATCTCCACAGCCACAGTTCTCACTCCCCCCTCCACAATAAAAAAGGAAAAAAAAAAAAAAAGAGAGGGACATAAAACAAGGCTGTGGTACATTAAAGTGCTAGAGGCAAAAAATCTCAAAAACGCAAACAGAAAAAAGCTTGGAGAAAAGTGCAGGAAACTCGAAATTCTGGATATGGATGTAGGGCAACAGCAGGCAGTCCCCACAGTCAGGCAGGGATGGCCCTGGGAAGCAAAACCTTGAAAATAAGGCACTGGTTTTGCTTCAGCAACTGGACCTGCTGTAGTCCTCTCCCTGTTCAGCACCATTTGGATTTCTCCTGAAAGTGCTGCCCATTTCCTAAGCCATTTTCCAGGGCAGGAGGTCTCTTCATGCCCATGGACCATCCCTGAGCAGGCAGCAAAGATAAAAATAGTGCAAACAGGCTGCAGATGCCAAACCATGCACATTGACACCGAATCCCAAAATGCCCATTTTGAACTAATTGTCCCTTTACACTGCAAACCCACCCAAGGATGTGCCATCTCCTTCTGCCTTCAGAAAACGCCTCACAGGCAGCTGCTAATATAAACAAACAGTGCTGTTAATATAAACAAATAGTGGGAGTGCCAAGGGGGCAGGAAGGTTTAGTAAGCCACAGCCACTCAACAGATAAACAAGGAGCACTTTTTACAGTAGAGCACTGTGTGCTTGGGATGTGTTTAGATGGCATTGATTGTTCTGGTGATACGGAGGGAAGTGGTCATCTCACGCACCAGCTGTGTTAGCACCTGAGGTCCTTACATGCTCTCCACCCTCCCTCTCACCTGAGCAGGAAACACCTGGCATGTGATCCTGGTGACCACCCTCAGCTCCACTCAGACCTCTCCCTCCCTCTGCAATGTCTGTCCAACACCAACTGCTTTCACAATGGCAACAAGTCAGTCAGTGTGAACCATCAGTAAAATAACAGCCCTAGAGATCTAAGTCTGACAAGTGCAATTTGTCTTCTTCCTTTCCTTCTTCTGCACATTCTTGTTTTGCTCTAACATTAAACTGCATCTCCTTCACAGCTGCAGCTGCCATCTGGCCCACAAGCCACCAGCAAAGCCTTTCAGCTTGGAAAACCCTCTGTCACAGCAGATCCGCAGCCTGCGAGTAGCTGACCCCCCTACTCCTCCCAGGTCCAAGGTCTCCTCTAGGCTGCTCCCCAGAGCAATGTTACCATACACATGGTAAATGATCCCCTTGACCTGTCTCATCCTGGACTTTTCTGCCCCAAGGAATGTGTGAGGTGGGAAGGGATTGGCAGCTCACCCCTACCCCCTCTGACAGCCCAGAGTCTGGATGCCAATAGGTAGATCAGGTTCTGTTCAGTCATGGTACTGCCATGACTTGAGTCAGTGTCTTCATGAACACCTGGAAAACCCTAATGCTGGGTAGGCACCCAGGCTGCACCCTTTGCTCCCATCACACTGTCCCCATCCCCATCCCTGTCCACTTGGTGTGGTGAGGAACCTGCTCGGGTCAAGAGCAATGGAGGGGGAAGTTGACCCCATAGTAGAGCCTCCTGCACCCCACTTCAAAACATCTCCTCTGTGGTCCATACATGCTGGCAGAACTTCCCTGTAGAGCAGACCACAGAGAACCCAGTTATCTGTCTTGGAAGGTGGAAAGTTGCTGGGACAAGCCTCTCTGCTTCCAAGGACCCTCTCTTTTGGATGAAATTCAGAATGCCTAAAGCAGATAAAATTTCTTCATGATGATGCGATCCACCATCATATGTGGGCACTTCAGTTCAATGGCCATTTCTGCAGACAATGTGATCCAGTAAGTGACAGTTCCAAAGCACCCAAGGGGTGGCATGCCATGTCTCCTGACATGTCCCACATGCAGCAGACCACACACATCGTGACACCTACAGACCTGTCACCAGCCTGGAGAGCAACCTGTGGGTCCACTCCTCATTGGTGACACCCACAGCAGTGACAACTGTGGCTCCTGCCACTAGCAGATCTCCACTGTTTTTACAATGATAAACTGCAGAGCCGCTGATCAGCACGGGTGGGAGCTGAGAGCTGCAGCACCCCCCCATGCTGGCCCCGGCAGAGTGACACAAGCGTATTCCTGGCACGTCTCAAAAATTAATCTTGGTTGGCGTGAGCAGCCAGCTCCCTGCACGCCCCAGAGCTGCCTGCTCTGACTTTCCTCTGGACAGAGTGACCAAACATGTGGACAGTCTATGTGGGTCCTCTGCAACTGCCTCCAAAATGCTGATATCATGTGGCTTCGAAAGGAAAACCTCTAGAAGGACTCTGAGGAGATACATCACTCTCCCCATGTCCATGCAACCAGAGGGAAATACACATGCAATGCAAGGTTCCCAACCAGACAAAGGAGGTAATTTCCATTACAAAGAGAGAGAGAGGGTGCTGGAGTGAAAAGCTTCATTAGACTCAGAGAGGCAAAGCGATGGCAGTATACCAAGGTCACTTCTAATTTAGACCATCTAATTGGCAAACATGGCTCCAAATGGCTATCATCTCACAGGGCTCAGAATTAATGAAGCCCGATTATTTTCATTACCTTCATCCGAGATGGAGAATGAGACACAGAGTGAGAGGGAAAGGGGGGAGTGAGAGGGAGTGGGAGGAGGGAGAGAGAAAAATTGAATGACAGCAGAAGGGAGAAAGCAGTAAGAAAATACAATAGGAAAGAGGGAAGAAACATTAAGATAGCAGGATGGAGAAGCAAGGCTGGCAGGGACAGGCAAGAATTTCTCTTAGAGCAAGAGAGAAAAGAAAATGATGGCAAGACGGCAGAAACACTGGGAAGACATCCCAAACCGAGGAGGAGAAAACTGACAACAGAAGTGATGGGAGAGGAATGTGCAGAAGGATACAGCCGGCTGTGGGAGGAAGGAGAGCTCCCCGCTCCCGGAGGCTCTCGGGAAGCCGTCCCTTCTCCCGGCTCAAGCCCATCAGTCTTGTCAATCGACTGTGCCGGCGAACTGCACTTCACCCTCATTAAGGGGCTCTCTGCTAAAGCGGTGCAGCCCCGAGATTAGCAAAGAGGCTGTTATGTGGAAAGATGGCGATTAGACCCGCTTACAGCGGCTGAAATGCTGCAGAAAATAAACCTGGAGGTGTCCGCTCCCCAGCCCCCTGGAAAGGAAGGCACAAGAGAAGGGGGTACGGTGGGAGCCCCTGCTCTGTGAGGGCTTCCTGGACCCTGGGTGGGCAGGTGCTCCTGTCCCCTCTGCCCATGGCTGCAGCCCCGCCAGCCCTGTCCTGTCCCCTGGGGAGGACCTGGGTGTCCCTGGGAACAGCCAGCCGGGCTGGGCACTGATATGAAAAGGACAGGGCAGGGAACAGCCAGCTCTGAGATGCCGAGCACAAGCAAGCAGCCGTTACCATGTCAACAGACATATTAGACACTGCAGGTTCCTGAAAGGCGTCTGATAAGGTATTATTAACTGGAGCCTCCTCCAAATGCTGAGCGCAAAGGCACTGTGTGGAAAGGGATCTGGCTCCCATTTACTGGGCTGAGATTCCCTTGCAGTGGCACCAAGACCGAACCCACATGCCAGACTGACAGGGATCTTAGCTAGAATGATCAAAACTGTGAATCTTTCACCTGCCATGTTCCACACAAGCTGTACCGATGTCTCAAAATATTTGGCATTTAATGCCAGGTGATTACACCTTCATGACCCATGTGCAGGAGAGGCAAGCTTCCCCCCAAGCCGTATCTCTGGGTACCAAAGGAAACAGCTGCCCAGGTCCAGTGGCAAGGTGGAAAAAACAAGCAGAAGCAAGAGGATGAGCTCCTGGCTCAGCCAGTCCTCACAGCTCCAGGGGGAGAAGCCCAGAGGCCCCTGCAGCAAAGGACGAGGCCCTGCCCTGCATAGCAGATGTGCTTGCCAAAGGGGACTGTCCTCCATGGCACTGCAGAAGTTTTGGCTACATACTCTGTGGGCTGTCCCAAGTCTGCGGGTGTCCTGGAGGACACAGATATGCCCAGGTCAGGTGATGGACCAGCCCAACCACTCTGTTGCAGGCTGGGAACTTGGCCAACAGCCTGGCTGGGACCCATGCACCTCACACCATCCTCACCGATGCCCTCAGCAAACCAGTTACGCTTGCTGGCATAAGAACGGGGCTCAGCTTCCACTCAATGCTTTTCTAAGGACAAAATGTCTCCCATCAATTCAGTCAGAAGCTAATTTGTTCAGGTCCTCAGAAGGTATTTACACACTTAAGCACACTTAATCAGTATAGATGCAGCTTGCAGAGACTGAGGTCTTTGTGATTGGACAGGTCCTCGGCCAAGGTGCATGTGTGGTCAGCAGAGCAGAGCTGCATTCTGCTAGAGCCTGTGGCCATGGTCGGCCCCACAGGGCTGGTGACCTTCTGGGCTCTTTTTCCCTGTCTCTCTTCATTCTGTCATCCAGAGAGTGCTGGGACCTGTCAGCCTGGTGGGATTTGTAAGGGGTTCTACAATGCGGTGCCTACTTGGGGCACATGTGGTTCTCAGGGCCAGGCATAAGCACTGGTCCAGCAGTGGCCACCATGAGCCTTGGCAAATTGCTGGGAGTCAGGATGCACCTTCAGCTCCTGTGAAGCCCGATGGGGCCAAGAGTGAGGACAGAGAAGTGAGAGCCTGCTGTGCACACATACCTGTGCCAAGCCACAATCTGCCACCTGGAGCTTTTGCTGCCCATCAGATTATGGCTGTAGCAATCACAACCCACACATAGGCACAATGTTTTTTGACAAACAGCTTGAGAAATGGGGCTGCTACAAGTTTCCAGCCTTACAGGAAGACAGTTGATTTTATCTCATGAACTTTTGCTCCACACTTCAGTGGCTAACTTCCCACTTCAGGGAATTTTAACTTCCTATGCTTAAATTTTAATTTAAACACAGGCATTTCAAAGCATCTTAAACCAGCATCTGAAACAGTAGTTCTAGTATTCAACAGTTTTTGACCATTTAAAGGAGAAAGGTGACTCAGAGCTGCTGGGAAAGGTTCAACCTCCCTTGGGCCTACAGCAGCATATCTCTTGCTTATTCAGGTTACTGTGAAAAAAGGGAATTGCTACACAACAAAAGAATTGTAATTTTGGATGAAGCAATTCCTCACAGAAGTAACATATCCAACCTATCTCATACAACCACAACAATGATGCTCATTAACAGAAAGAATGCAGAACATGGGCAGCACAATAAGACTGTCTCCTCTCCATGAGATGAGACCACCCAAGGAAGCTATTCTATTGGTTCTTAAAATCATATTTTAAGCAGAAACCTGATATCTAATTTCCTGAAATGCTACCTTAATCACCCTGGCTGTCCTTCCTAGGAAGTGCTCACCAACACAGGAGCACAGGAGCAGCACAGCACATCAGCCATTGCATCTCCCAGATGCTCCTGTGCAAAATGCGATCCTGTGCAATGACCTTGGTAGTTAAATGAAATCATATTTATTCTAATTCTTCACAGGGCAATTACTCAGCACTTCAACACTGCCAGTTTCCACAGTGGACAAGCTAGTCTCTGCAGACAAAACATGCAGGGTTGGGGAAAACCTAGATGGGCAGAGCCCTGAGAGATGGAGGATCTGCCCACCATAGTGATGTCAGCCCAGCAGGTCAGGCCACCCCTTCCCTCTTCATCTTCGCCTGGGAGGCAGTGGATGGGCTTGAGTACGCAGCCACTTACCGTCATGATGAGCTTCTCGACACAGTCAGGCGACACACTGTGCAGATGGGTGAGGTGCAGCTGCAGATGGATCTTGTTGTTCAGCATGTCCTGGCAGAGTGGGCAGCGGAGCATGGGCTGCACTGAGTGCTGGGTCATGGCGTGCACCCGCAGCCGGTTCACGTCTGTGTTACTGTACTTGCAATATGGACACTGATACATCTGCAGAGCAAGACAAATGAATCACACAATTGTTACAGCTGCTGCTTTCCTCTTTCCTTACAGCTAGACTTCAATAATTTGATGCCTTCTCCTACCACCAGTTACTGCCTTTCATCCTCCTTCTCCTATTTTATTCTTTGCTTTTGGCACATATGAAACAAATCACCTGCTTGTAGATGCACAAAAAGCTGAGTTCTTCCTTACCTGCTCTGATTTGGTCTCCTCTGAAGTTTTTGACCATTTAAAGGAGAGAGGTGACTCAGAGCTGCTGGGAAACGATACTCGTTTAGAGGATGCTGGAGGCTCTGTCAGCTCCTTCTCTGCCTGGCTGGCTGGAGCTGCAACAGAAATAGATTTATATCAGGACAACCCCAAAGAGGCTTTAGTTGGACGAAGGCAGTATTTCCAATTAATCTGCTGCTGTTGCTTGAAACACATACCAAGGCTTTGGAGAAGGAGTCTATGGACTAACCTACATCCTACAAAGCACGCCTGGCCAAAAAAAGTTCATTCCTGATTATCTTCCATGGTAAGAAAATGGTGCCATTTGTAGTCACAGGCCAATAAATCTCAGCTATTTCTGTGGGCTGTGCCCAGCCTGCTAGGTGCAAGAGAGTCTTGTCCTGTGTTTACATCAGACACACAATCACACAAGCACTTGGCCAGATACAAAGGCTGATGTATCATCTCCATGTACAGTTGGGCCAACTCAACAAAGCTCACACAAAGAACTCACACTCCCAGCTCACTGAAGATGTTCTGCATGTCAGTGCTCTGCAATACGTTTGCCTTGGAAATGCTGGAAGCTGTGGCCATCAACCCAATGCCTTGCCCTCTGCCAAGCCACACTGGACAGCTCAGCCCCTGTGCCCCAGGGAGAGTAGCAGAGGGTGCTTTGATCCCACCAAAGCCATGAGGGCAGAGACACAGCCTACAGCCAGCAACGGGACAGGACCTAGACATTTACATATCCCAATGAGCTGAGGAGGTAATTTGGTTTTAGCAACACAGGAAAAGCCAAATGAGTTCAGAAGTCAACAGCAAAACACTCTGCAAGTTGAGGCACTCCAAGAAGCACATCTCTGACCTTTCCCCCTCCCCCCAAACCCTGGCAGCCTGCAGTACATAAATTTGTGGGACATCTATTATTTAAAAACTGTAAGGACAAGTATATTATACACAGCCCCCGTCTCCTCCTCCCCGAACACACATTCATAACAGTACTTTAATCTGTCTCGAATCGACTTCAAACCCATTTCGCCCTTAATGGGAGTTATTCATTTTCACTTGAAACGTAATATATGACAGCTGGATATTTAATATGATGGATCGGCTGCCGATTAACAAGGCACTGTAGCATTCTTAGACCAGTCCCCCCATGCTCTTCCTCTTTTATTCTCTTTGTGAACCCATCAGTATCCACTCCTTGTCTCAGAAGATGCCATCAGAGATGCAGGTGATCTGCTTCCTTCTCAAAGGCCCTCCCATCCGCTGACATGAGAGGCATCTCAAAAGGTACTGGATCACAGTAAGGAACACAATCCCCGTTTCAAACCACCTTCCCTGCCAGACCTCACCTCTAAGTGTGCAGTTACACAGACACAAAATAATTTCCTAGAGAAGTAAAACAGGTTTTGCAAATAGCTTACGGCACTGCCAAAGGGAGGAAGGGATTGGAGGAGCTCTGGCGCTACTGAATTTCTCCTGGTGGACTTGGCCATGCCCAAGCTGGTGTTACGATGTCCCCTTCCCCACATGCCTGGTACTCCAGTCCTGCCTGGTTACAGCCTCTGTACAGGGATGTAAAGTGTGAAAAAAATCCAAACCCAAACCAAAACCACAGGACCCCACTGTGCTGCCAACGTCACTAAAATGTCAAAGCCTGAAGTTCCTTTGTGTAAAATAAGCCTATGGTATCAAGGCCGATTCACAACACCGAACTCCACTCCATGCCCTGCACTAAACCATGGGCTGATCTCCTCAGTTTGCTGGCTGAGCCCCAGTCCCTCCCTGGAGTCCACAGATGGAAAGTTGTTAAAGGTGTCTACAGGACCAAAACTGCTCTCCCTTATCTCCTATGAATAAAATGTACTTGCAGCATGGGAACCATGGCACCAACATGGCCCTGCCTGCACCATTCCTCACAAAGGAAAGTGATTCCTGCTCGTTTGGGGAGGCAGAGACCATCACTGAGATCCAGCACGGTGGGGGCAGAGGACCACCTGCCTTAAAATGTCCTGCCTGGCCTTGTGTGATGTCAGTGGCCCTGATAAAGAGGCTGACTGCTGTTGACATTGTTCCGCTCCTTGGTGTGGCTTCAGACACTGATGTGTCAGCAGCCCCGTTGGGCAGATGGGCATCAGGACCGGAGTGCACAGACCCCAGGTCTCCAGAGGTCATGCAGGAGCCATGCAAGACCAGCTCCAGCCCTGCACCAGGCTGGGACCACAATGCCAGCCATGTCTTTGGGTCCCCTTAGCCTTCTCTGCCCCAGACAGTGACTGTCTCTCCTGTGTGGTTCAGGTGCAGTCTCTTCAGGCTGTCAACTGCTGCTTGACCCTTTGGTTGAACCCATTTGCTCTGCAAACTACCAACCAGAGAGAGCTGCATTGAGGTGTGCTGGTGCTGCCACAAAACACCAACGGAACTGCATTTCCAGGGGAGCTCCTACAGCATGACCTCTAGACACTCAGGAACACCCTGATGTTCCACCAATGGTGAGATCTGGCCTGGAGTTCAGGCAGCCCCTGGTCCTCACCTCACCCGCTGCCACCACTTTCACTGTTCACCACTTCCAGCAGATCAATGAGGAGACGTTTGTGGATGCAGTGACTAAATTTAACAACCCAACTGTCAGTGACCCTGCGGCTTCTGAACACTAACTGCAGCCTCTGGAGTCATGACAGGGAATTTTTTTTAATCTTCTTTCTACTGGGAAGCATCCTACTCAGAGTTAGGGAAAAGTAGAAAGTAATTAAAATTTACTTTTACTTACCATCTCGAAAGTGCCCATTTTTATTAAGAGCACTTGATCCAACCCATAACTTTAATCCTTCAGACCCATAATTATTATTGAGTGTCCAGACCTCCAAACCCCTCTCTTGTTGTTCTGCAAAACAAATACTCAATATCTGTTCCAAGAATTATTTTTTGAGTTGACAGCTCAAGTGGGAATTTCAACACCCAGTCTGAAGCTTATTGTTGATAAACAGCCAGATACATGAAGTGACACATTGAGTCCACATCACAGATCTGAGGAATTAAGAACTCCCTTCTGCCTGGAGAAACGAGGACACGCAGCTCGGCGCCTCCTGGCAGCTCTCCAGCAGCTTCCTGGGACCTTCACATCTCTGTGGAGCAGATGGGACAAAGGTCCTCAGCCAAATATGTTAAAAGGGCCTTGGACTCAAACTGCAGCTTGGCACCAGAGGAGGTGGAGCACAACACCTGTGCCCCAGCCATGTCCCAGACTACACTTAGAAGTATAGGCCTTGCAGGAAAGATAAAGGAATTTGGGTTTAAAGTATGATGTGCAGCTGTGTATCAGTATTTTTATTATTTATGACTCTTTAGATGCGTCCAGTTCAGACACATCGAGTCAGAAAAACTGCTTCTCAACAAATGCACCTGAGAGCCAAGTGCAATAGGATGGGGCTGCTGGCTGACACAGCACTGCTCAGAGACCTGCTTGTCTTCTTTCTCTTCCTTGACAGATTCTGCTTTTCTGAGAAGGAGGAGAAATCTTCCCAGGTGTTTTCACAGGTGAGATAGAACACTTCCCTGGAAGTGGGGATCCTCTCATTTGTTAGGTCCAGGGACAAAACCAGCATGGGTCCCCACCACTGCCTGTGCTCTGTCCTGGTGGAAGGGAGTCACCACCCCGCCTCCCAGCCATCAGGTTCTTTTAGCTAAGTACCACTGACAGCCCCTTCATCTCAACTTCCATCTCCCAGCCCAGCAACATAATGGAGAAGCCAATTAAATGATTATTAATTCATGCTGCTTTCCGTAAACCAGAGGTTCTCATCTCCCTGCATTCCGTAAACCAGCTTGCCACTTGCCCTAGAAATTTACAGTGGGGTTTCTGCTATCTCAATTGATTTAAGAAACAACACCCTCCCTGCCTCCACCCTACTGAAAAAACTCCCTCTCAGTTTTCAGCAGTTCAGCAGCCAGCCTGGGAAAGTTTTCAGTGGGACCTGGGAACTGCGTTTTCACTGCCCGATGGAAAATAAAATTCCATATTTGGTGGTGCCTCCTTCCTTAAACCTCCCCCACCATTTTCTTGGAGCAATTACTCAGCATCACAAGCCCTTGGACCTGCCTGCCTTGACTGCAAGCCCTGCACTGGAAGTGCCCAAGCTGGCAGCCCTGGCCCCGGCACGGGACTGGCACAGGAGCATCCTTAAAGCTGCTGTGCTTTTCCTCCTCAAACCCTGAACCTGGGGTGGGCTGTTTTGTTGGTTTTCATGCTCAGGCAGACCCAAGGGGTGCTGGGTGTGCTGGATCCTGTGCTCCAGACCCAACCACGTGGTTCCACCACTGGCAGCCCAGAATAACAGCACACAAGGTTTTGGTCTCGGCATCTTGGCAGGCAGATGCTATCACACAGAAACACACAATTTGTACTAACACAGCAAGAATAACCCTGAGAGGGTGACCCCAGTGAGGGGGTGTGGGATAGAAGGGTGCCTGAACCCCACCCGTGTGCCTGGCCCTGCTGCAGCACTGCCCAAGAGCTGCCTCCCCTCTGCCTAACACATGGGAGGATGTTTCTTTCTGAAATGCTGTCTGTTTACATTCCTTATTCCCTGAAGCTACTATTCATTCTAATAAGATGTAGCCGTACTAACAGGTCTGTATAGTGCCTGTTGCTCTACAGTATCTTTTTCAACTCTGTATTTGATGAATAATGTGATTGCACCACAGGCAGAGGTAAATACACAGAGGTTTGCAAGCACACTTTTATACCCAGACCCTTAGAGCTGCCTCTTAGAAATGTGCCCCTGAAAACAGTCAGATAATTTGTTTCTTTAATGCTGTGTCATACCTTCCAGCCTGCAGTGAGCATGAACAACTGAATTACTATTAAATATTCATATTATAGTACCCACAAGCCCCAGCTGCCACCAGGCTCTCCTGCCATGCTCTGTACCAACACCATCACCCAGAAAACGTAGCGGTGAGATGCCCGCCAGCACAGGGGCACGTGGAGCCAGTGCTTTGCTTGCCACCACCAGCACCACAGATCTTTCCTATCGCCCCGTAGCTCAGCTCTTCTCCACTCAGCTCCTGGGGAGGCCCCAGGACCTGCTGGGAGAAAACACCCGGCACAGGCTGGGAGAGAGATACCAGAGCACGTGGTGTGCCCCCTGCACCCTGCCCTCCCATCCCTTCTCCCAGGTTTCCTTCACACCACAGCTGGGGTCCAGTGTGGGACCCTCACAGCCTCATTCCCTCCCTCCCTCCCTCGCCCTCCTCTCTGCCCTGGCCTGCAGAACATCCCGGCCATTAAGTGCTGCACCAATGCCATATATTAAGAAAACAGCAAAGCATAGTGGTGGGGGGAGGGGCAGTAATAGATTTCCGTCAGGATGTGCCTGACCTGTTTTTTTCAATTTCAGTAATTAGAAAGGCAGTGGGCCTGTAGGAATTATTCATAAACTGCAGGAGCTGTGCAGTATACATTTATGTTAAACATGTCAAATCCGATTGAAATCATGCCTGCCAGCACCATACTCCATAAACACACTTTTCTACAACAATTTCCCAGCTCTCGGCAGCCCATTAATACCTCCTTTAATAGCAATCTACCACGGATTCGAATCAGGGATGCTCCATTGCACTAATTGCTCTGTGTTAGGTGAGCATCATGAATTTAAAAAAAAAAAAATCATTAAAAAATATAAAAGCCCTTCAGGCTAGTCCTCTAGAAATATTTCATCTCAATCTGTATTTTAAGTAGAGTTCCTTGTTTTTGTTGAAAAAAAAATCTGATATTCTACAACTATACAACTGATAGTGCATTAAGAAAGTCTCTTTCATAGCTGGGTCAGGTCAGTACAGATGAAGGGCTTTTCTCTAGTAGAAAATACAGAGAAGCCCCACCTCAAATCTCAAAGCCTTGTACTGATACAGGCTTCAGCTGGAAACCAATGTGTTGAATATTAATCTTTTATATCTGGCCTTAAAAATGGAGTCAGGAATAACCACCATTCCTTTCCTCCTTGTTGGTTTGCTTGTGATAAATCTCAAGCTAGTCACAGATGAGACAATTTCTACAGCCTAGCCATCAGGCCAAGAACATCTCAGTCCCACTGCCAGAGAGAGAAGACAAGGAGAAAGGAAGCAGGTCCTGTCTGGAAAAAAGGCAACATGAAAGCCAAGGTACATGAATCCTTATTTGGGATGGAGTTTTCTACATGTACATCTTAACTGAAAGTATTGCCTAAAAAATGTTTCTGCTTAAGATTATTCCATATCAAAATAAATAGAAAATCAAACCGATACACGTATTTTGCCTCTGAGGCATTTCTATAAATTTGCAGAGAGGTTCTTCCTTTCTATGCAAACACTGACACTGATTCAGTCTGCTACACATGGATGAGCATCCTGTGGAGTCACCAACCCACCCCAACTCACTCCTCACCATGCAGAGGGAGCTGAGGAGACATTCTTGATGTTTCGCTAGAGATCCCACAAATCTTTAAGAAAGTGGAAGAAATAATCACCCAGTGTGCAGTTAAGCAAATGAGGCACAAAAGGTAAGCAAACTGCTAAGCAATGCAACGGTTAAATTGGAGCATGATGAACAGAAAACAGGTCTGTCAACCTCCCCTGCAACACACTGTTTACTGGCTTTGAGACCACACTTCTTCCCCACCTTTATCCCACTTCTGCAGAATTGCAGAGCTCAGAGGTGCCTCTGCAGGTCAGACAGTCCATCTAAAGCAGGACAGACTCTGCCTACTTAATTCCCAACAGCACCTTATTCAATCTTGAAAGATCTCTGAGGAACCTTTGCAAAAAATCTAATCCAATGCTTCACAAGAGGTACCAGAAGAATTGTTTTTTTAAAATTTATTTTCTAACCTCAATCTTGCTTCAATTTAAGCCCATTGCTTTCTGTTGTCTATATTCTGAACACAGAGAACAAATTATTTTCTTCCTTTCAGAAGTATTTTATTCACAAAAACTTATTGTGTCCTCCTTTTCTGTCTTCTCTTTTTGGGTCAAGTAAGTCCATTCATTTTATTCTCCAGAGCAATGTAGACCATGCTCTCCTCCGGGTAGTTTGTGCTGTTTGGGCTTTCTGAAATTGCTCCTCAGCTTTCTTGACACCCCAAGCTCAGAAATGGACACGATCTTCCAGAGGAAGCCTTCCAGCACTGCAGAAACATACACATTCCACAATATTTTCACCTATACTATAACGCATGAGGTTTGTTTTGAGACTGTCCTGAAAAGCAGTGCTGAAAGTCTTCCTAAGAAGACAGGAGATACTGACTGCAAACAAGACCTTCTTCACACAGAAGGAAATTGGGTCGTGTTGACATGATTTGTTCTTGACAAATCTGTGCTGACTGTTGCTCATCTCATTATCTTCCTGTCAGTACTTACAAAGAGTTGTTTGGTCAATTCCCAGGAAAATCTGGGGCAAATGGAGCTGGCAGGTGTGCAGTTCCCCAGCCACTCCTGCAGCCAAAGACAAGCACCACGTCTGTCCCCTCATGGTACCTCCCCCTTTGCTGTAAGCTCATGAGCTGACAGTTCTGAGGATGCTCCAATCACTTTCCCAAAACACCCAAGTATGAAGCAGCAGCTCAGGGGTGTGACAACATTTAGCTTTACTAACTCCTTTTCTGCTCCTTCCCAGCTGGAGGACGAGCTCTCCCCCAGAGCTGCTGGCATGGGCTGCTCTGCTCTCCCTCACAGTCAGTCTGTTTAGTGAAGATGAAGCCTGAGGCTCTTCAGCTTTCTTGATGGCATGGTTGAGAGCCTTCCCACCAGGCTGAGCTGCAGACCTGCTCTTTTCTTGCAGTCTTCTCTTACAGCATGGGAGTGCTCCCCTGCAGCTGCACATTTCTCCCGCTGGTTACACCTCAATTTTGTACCATGGCATTTTGATGTTCCTATACATGTAGACACTGCTCTTCTGTGGTTGTCAGAAACCTCACTTAGTTTCCATTCCTCTCCATGTCTGAGATCCAGAAGGACAAGGCACCAAGGCCATCGTCCTGAAAGGAGCTTGAAATCAGAAACAATACAAGACTGAGGGGCAGGACCTGTTTTGTATAAACACTGTATGTGAACAGTGGATAATATTTTATTGCTTTAAAGTGTTCAGAAGCAATGTTGTCTCATGTGTGAAATTAGGGCCTAAATCCACCAAGATCCTGGGCATACCTCTGGCTGAGGCTGTGCTCCTTAACCCTGCAGTGGCTCTGGACAAGGCTTGTCCAGAGCTCTGTGGGTTTATGCAGACAGTCTGTGTATTCCCTTGGGAACACCCAGGACATGGTCCATTCCTTATTTGCTGCTTAGTTGACAAACACCAAAAATGGGTTAGGAATTTCTATGGCAGGATGAAGAAATAAAGCCACACGAATTTAAAGTTTTTGGGTAGTAAAGGGTTTAAAAAGGTTCTTCACTTTTCTTTACATGTTGTAACATGTAATATTTTCAAACAGATCAGAAAATGTTTCAGATTTGGACAAAGAGCCCTGCTTACACTTTAAGAGTTTTAGTAAACATACACTACTTCCATCTCTCTGTGACACTTCATGAAGTATGCTGTTGATTAGGATGACTCAGTCCCACACAAGAAGAGAGTAAAAAATTACCTACAGCCAAGCAAAATCTGCATCTCTGTGTTGAAGAATGGGTCTGTGATAGGGAACGACATGCAGCAGACACTCAGCAAGTGCAGTCTAGACTGAGAACAGGAGCTTCAACAAGCATTAAAGACCAGCTTGCTTTCTTCACCTGTTGGGACACATCTCCCAGTGGTCAAGATTAAACCTATACTCAGGTGAAAGGCCACTTTCCATCCTGAACCAGTGGGTGAGGGCCAGCTGAAGAACAGCTCTCTCCTGAGGAGGACAATGAGCAGCTTCTTTTTGCTCAAAGGCAAGGAATACTTAAGATTCCTCCCACTCACCTCTGGAAGACAACAACCATCTTCTGGTAAAGACAGAGTAACCTACTACCTTCATAATAAATCCATCCAAGGATTCTGCAAAGAGAAACCTTTCAGGTTCAACTGCAATGACAAAATTCCTGATGTGCAGCTGCAGTTTCCATTTCAGGATGTCCCAGCTCCAGCAGAAAGCAAGCAGTTAACAGAGCACAGACACAGCTCTGCCTCTCTCCTCTGCCCTTCTGTGTCAAGATCTTGCTAGCAGAGCCAGGACCATGGTGAAAAAGCAGGCTAACACACGTTCCATGGAGCTACACTCAAAAGCTTCACAGGGCTGACACATCATGCTGACAGTGCTGTGTGGTGCCATAATGTAAGGAAAAAATTTTACAGACCATAAGGAAAAATTCCTGCAAATTCCTACTTTCCCTTCCTGGATTTAAAGAAATAAAAGGGATGAAAACCCACCTGTCCATTTACTCTGGTCCTTGTCCCCTCCACTTTCTGGCTCTTTGGCAGGCTCTTCAACATCACCAGCTGTTTCATTGGGCCCTTCCACATCTTCAGTGGGTTCTTCTGAAACAAGAAAAGCAGAAGGGTAATGTAATGGTGGGATTCAAAACAGAAGAGCAACAGAGCAACAGCCAATGCTGAGGCACAAAGTACTGAGCAGCAGGTATCAATGTCACCAAGTGTTCCCCCAACAACCACCTGTCCACTGGTCAAGAGAAAAAGTACAGAGGAAAAAAGTGAGAGATGAAGACCCTCACTTACTTCTACCATGCATAGCTACTGACATCCCTTCCTGGCAGCACGGAGTGTGTTGGCATGGCATGGGGCAGCTCCATGCAGAGGCACCTGCCCCTGATGGGATACAACAGTGGCTGCCAGACCTCTTACACCACGGTGTAACAGCCACATTTATCATCTAATATCTTGGGTATTTATGCATTTGGGTATTTATTTGGGTTCATGCAGCTCGACAGCCACCAGGTAATTGTCGGGGGCTACATCAACACCAGGAAGAAAGGTACTTTCAAGCCACTATATCCTCTTTTAGGTAGGACATTTCATAATTTTAGCTTGCATTATCTAGTCATGGTATAACCTAGGCTGTCTTGAGGTTTTATCTGACCTACCTGAACAGTTAAAGCACCACTCACCATCCTCCTCTAACAAAGACAGGGTGAGAAATCAGGATTAAAAAGACATATTAGGAGACTGCAGATACTTAGCAGAGCATTTGGAGAATATGACAACTTTAATCAGGGAGGAACTTGTAAACACACCCAGAGGTCAGCACTGATATCAAGTGGAAGCACTGTGATTTATACTCTACCCTTCTTTCACTCTTTTAGAAGATGGAAACTCTCAAGAGCTGCAGGGATCCCAGTGGTCATCCTTTGGAAAGGCAAGACCCCAGAGTGTGATGGGTGGCATCGCTAGGCAAAGGCACTGAACACATAGGAAGACATAAATTACTGATGCATGAGTGAGATGAGCAGTCTGCCTTGTCAGCTGAGTGGTCAGCTTTGCTGGAGAGAAGGGCTGTGAACCCAGCAGCTGGATTCGTGTTTCAGAAATTAAAATTCCCATTTTTTCTCCATGCTGGGGAAAAAACCCCCAAGCCACCAAACCACCTCTCTCAGCCCAACCACCTTTCTGCCTTCAAAACGCAACTGCGCAGGGTGAAAAGGCTTCTCTCCAGCTGAGGCAGCTGACATAGAAAGCCGGATTTTAGCCGGTGTTTAAAAAGGGGTTTCTATTATTTTATTCCGCTCTTCATTTGGACCTTGCCTGCTGGCTCAGGCGCTGCCCTGGGGGAGGCTGCGGACAGACAGAGGTGGGCGGGGAGCTGGTTGCCCACCTCCCCATGTCCCAGGATCCCTCTAGCGCATCGCCCACCGCCCCGGAGGTGCCCGCCCGCCCGCCGGCACTCCCGGCTGCCACCCGGAGGTGTCAGCATCGGCATGGGAGGAAGAGGAAGGGCGAGCCGGCTGTGGGCTCAGACGCTGTCTGGGCTCTAACCTGAGCATGTGGAAATAATACACGTCTTGCAGTGCACTGTCTGGCTCAAGGGGAATAAAATAGGACATTCATAAGCAGTTACACCATCTGTCTTTATACCATCATCATCATCAAGGGAAAAAATAGCTCTTTAAAATGGATGAAAGCCCAGGCTGACAGTAACCGGAAAAATGTGAACTATGAATACAAATCATGGTGGAAAGTGATTAAACAAGGCTACAAGTGGTGAACCCCACTGCTGGCCTGCACAGCCCACCCCAGCCCCAGGAATGGCTTCTCCCTGAGGAGAACTGCCTCCCTGGCCCCAACACCTTCCTGCTGGGCAGGGAGCTGCAGGAAGCTGATGTGTGCTCCAAACCCTTATACCACCACTCTGGTCTCAGCTGATTTTTCTGACGAGAGTTTTTTTAAAGTAGAAGCAGAGCATAAGACAGCTCTACCCAGGCATGCTCCAAACCAGCTGGGAAAGGTCCTGGTACCCTCCTTACTTGGCTGCTGGGGCCTTTGCTAAGGACAATCCTCCTGCTCCTCTTCCTGCACCCATGGGCCCCCGGGATGCAGCAGCCTGTGCCGAGACTTGAGAAGGGGAGGTGTTAACTGATCCTCTTCCAGCAGACTTTTCTGGAAGGTTGGATGCAACACTGCTCACTATGCTCAGCCCAACGCATCTCACTGCCACCGCTGTTTAAGCCAAACCCGGGGATGGTGGGGATGAACATCCTCAGCCTGGCTGCAGGCACTGCAGAGGGCTTTGGATCAGTGTATGAGCCTGTGATCTGACCCAGCTTCTAACAACCAGATCCTCCAACATGAAAAGTAATATCAGCAGAGCTCCTGTTCCCCAAAAATTTGCAACCATGCTCTCGAATGGCAGCTCTGCAGTGGCTGCTCCCAGGTGTCTGGGCAGCAAAAACCTATGCAAACAGCTCCACAGTGTCTTTGGTTTCCAGAAACTCCACCTACAGAGTTTGTGAGCTCCCAAGGGACAAGTAGACTCCATCTCTGCAGGGAGCTCACCAGGGCAGGTGAAGATGCTGTGGGATTTGCATGGAGGGGATGGGCCCTGTGGAAATACAAGCACCATAACCTGCTTGTGGGTTCCTGTGCCTGAATGCCACCCACAATGTTATGATTCTCTACTAATAAATATTCTTAAAGGAATTTTCCAGCTGCTGTGGTTCAGGTCAATACCAAGAGGCAGACAGTGTAATTGCAAGACACCTGGAGTCCAGGGAACATGCTCTTCCATCATACAAAATCTGGCCCATGCAAAATCCTAGGAAGAGTCTTTTCTTCCTTCATGAATACATCATTTTAGAGAGTGGCATTTCCTTTTAATTTAAAATTAAAACATTCACTATTGCAGAGGGGGGAAAGAGAGGAAGAAGAGTCTGAAATATCATAAGCATCTGACATCTGCATCTGAATCTCTGACTCAGTTACACACTGAAAATGTGCTCAGATCCCAGCACACTGTTGCTCAGGACCACACTGCTTCATTTCTGCTCCTCTCAAAATCCAGAAAGTTTAAGGGCTGGAGAACTCAGCAAATCCTGAATGGATCCAAGCCAGCTCAAACAGCCCAAGACCTCTCACCTCTCCTTCTCTCAGCTGATTTTCCTTAACAAACCCAGATCTCTTATCTGAAGGGATATGGGGTATTTCAGGGGTGCTGGCAAGGTAAGGATGGGAGAGAAAATACATGCATGGGCCTCCCCACCCTCCGGCAGGCTCAAGAGCTGAGAAACATTAGCTGTCATGAACCACAATCAAATCAGGTTTGAAATATTTAGCAGTGGCTTGGAAAATGCGGTGGTGCAGCTCTGACAGGCGAGATGTGCAGACACCCATTTTCCATTATAATGGAAATATCAAGCCTGTTCTGAATATGTATAACCTAGAAAAATGTATTGATTTTTCATTCGGCATTAAAAAAATGAAATACCCTGCAGCTGTCAAAAGCCTTTTGTTAAAAGCTCATCTTTCCTGGAATGAGGTTTACCAGAAGCAAGTTTTAATTGTACACAGGGTCTCTCCTTTGGAAAATAAATAAATAAATCAATCCCAGATGCCCCTTCTCAGGATAAGAAGTGAAAACAGCCCATAAGGAGACAGGATTGAGAGCAGGCTGACTTGTGCAAGCTGACACTGCCAGGCAAAGTGACAGTGCTGGGCTGTGTGCTGCCAGCTGCTGGGCTGCACACGCAGAGCCACACGTCCTGTGCTGTACCGCATGCCCCACACTGGTGAGGGGCAGAATCCCCCCTGACACTGGGCCACAGCACCCCATGTCAGGAGTACAACTGCCTTAGAAAAGTTTAAAACATGAGGCTCCTGGGCCCTGGGAGGAGAGGTGCCATGGGGCTGTGTGGAAGCTCATCTGGGGCATGTCTCCTAAGGTAACCTTGCCTACCAGGCAGGCACTGCTCTTGCAGCCCATATTCAGGGTGCATGCACAAATACACTCTGTGCCAACTCCTAACTGAATTATTCTACATAAACTTATTTATTTCTATTGTTTTCCCAAAAGGAAAAGCAGGACTTCAAGTAGTGAAAAGAAAGCACAAAGTTTATGAGAGGAATGCCATGGAGCTCCAGCCCTGATGCCAAAGCTGGTGGGGAGTCAGTCACCTGACAAAAGGCTACAGAAAAACAGTAACAATCCTACATGTATCTTGGATTAATGACACTTGTTTCCATCATGGCCCTGTTTCAGAGCATAGCCAGAGCATATCTGCACTTCTGCTTTCATTGACAAAAAAGAAAGTGCTGACTACGAGTGTGCCCCAGCTGATAAAGCCATCCTCAGTTGCCTATCTTTCCCAGGCAGCCAAAGTTTATCTGCCTTTTGTAGAGTTAGCTATAGAGGCAAGTGTTCAGATAAATAAAACAAGAAATTCAACAGCAAGAGAACTCTTTGTGGACTTTACCTTCCATTCCTCCGCTTTCTGCTCCAAATTAAAAATGCAAAATTTTTTGTCTGGTCTCCTTGAACGGACCTGAAAATCTTACAGCAGCACCCAGGTCTCTGGGTATCTCCCAAACAAGCCTCCTGCTCAACAGCAGTGAGTTGAGCCTCTGCCAGATGCTAGCATCTTTACTTCTTAAATATGAGCACTTTTACTAATATGGTTAATATTATAGTGTTTGGTCACTTTATCTGATTTACCAGCTCCAGCCACAGGCCCCACTTCTGGGCCCCATGTGGCTGAGAAGTGCCCACAGTTTGGGAGGCAGGTGGTTGGGAGGCAGATGACTGGTTATGAAACCTTTGGCTTTGTGCTTTTTGGTGACAAAATTTAGGAAAGGGAATAATGTTGTAATGAAAACGAAACAACTTCTGTCTTTTACCACCACTAGAATCCAGTGGTAGCAAAACCTGACACCACCTTTTTTTAAAGAAAGAGAAGAGCAGGACACCAAGAAGAAAGTTGAAGCATTCTAAGGATCTTGGCACTGTGTCTGTCACCCAAGACACCACTGGAGAATACTGGCACCTCCACATCAAGAGACTGAAGCCTGTGAAACCCTTCCCCTGGATAGCACCAACTTCTACCTGTTCCAGGAAACAAGGCTGTCCATTTTTTGGTAAATTGGGCTAAGTTTTAAGTCAATGGAATCCAACAGGGATTTGCCCCTTGAATTTCTGCAGAACTAGAAAGGTTGCTGTTATTTTCACACATGAAATGTAAAAAAAAAGGCAAATTCCTGGAGCATGTTTGTAGTGGAGCGTGATGTGATTGTGTTGTCATTTATGGGAAATAATCGCAAGCCCATCTCTCCCTTTCTCCCCATTTTCCAGTCCAAATAACCATGAAAAATTACACTTCAATGTCAGGAGGACAACAAAGGAGGGGCTTTCTCCTGTGGCTTGACGGCTTTTCAGCCCTCCCCTTCCTTGGACAAAAACCACCTTCAATTCTATTTCATTTTGAATGTGATCTAACAAATGCATCTTGACAAGTTCCTTTCTTTTAAACACTATTTTGCAGTTTAACCTAGCTCCAAAGCGGAATCAGCTGGAAAGGGGACTCATGCAAAAACACAAACACAGATCAAACTGCAAAACAAAGGAAAACCCATCTCCAGGTCTGCAGGAAGAAGACAACACGGTCTCTAACATGAAGACATGCAGGAGGAGGGTTAGGAGAGAAGTGAGACCCAGGGCTGGAGAAGATGGGGTGGCAGAGGTGACAAGGCAGGAGCACGGAAAGGGCTTTTGAGGGATGGGGAGTGTGTTGCTCAGACCCAGGTTTGTGACTGAAGGCACCAGGACAGATGACTGCCTACCCCACCACACAGATGTCTTTACTGTGACCAGGCATCTGGGTGCTGTCAGGGAACCTCAGGATGGCCTCTTCCGCTGTGGAGAACATGGTGGAGTTTTGAGAGTCATCCAATGGGATCACCAGTGGTGCTGCCCTGTCCCAGGCTGGTGGGGCAGTATCACCAGGGCCAGGCTTGGCCACACTGGCATCAGCTCTGCCACCTGCTCAGACACACACATGTTTTCAGAGAGGCCAAGATGCTTCAGGAATCTCATGTTTTACCTTTCAGAAAAGACACATCTGCATGCCCTCAGATGGCACAAACAAACAAAAAACAACCCAGAAAAAAGATGTTTTAAAATTATAACTCCTACATCTCCTGCTCTGTTCTCACTCTCTACAGTATTGCTCCAAGGAAAAGTTAATTAACATGCTGCTGATCTTTTTCCCCATCCCCAAGAGTTTCCCAACCTCAGCATGTCTGGATTTCTTTTAAGCTTAGCTAAAAACTTAAGAAAGCCAAAATTATAGTGACCTGGGTTAGGAACATTTAAAATACCCTTGTAGCACAGTGTACCATGAGGCAGAGGGGTAGCCAGGGGGCAGCCAGCACCGAGTGGTCGGAGCATGGCCAGCTGGGTGGCTGTGGCCTGGGGGTCTGTGGCACATCAGAGAGGAAAGTTTTTTTGTTACAAAGAATGGGAAAAAATGATCAATGGTTCTAAGTAAATGTCTCTCAAGAACTGTTTGCATGTGGCATAAGTCCAAATGGATCTGAAATGTGGCATCTGGTTGCTTCATTCTTGACTAGATGGCAGTAGTGCTGGCTGGCTGTGTCATGTCACCAGGCTCTTCCTGGAGCTTATTTCTAGGAACTAACAATATATACGAATATGGGAAATTAGTATTTGTAATAAAAAATAAAACAGGATAACCAGAGTGTGCTGCTGCCTGTAAGGCAGAGCATGTTGTGGAAGAGTTGGCTTGAACCACTGGAGTCAGGAAACCAAAGGAGAGTTTCTGCTGAAAGATGAGAAGTGCAACTGTGCTGCGGAAGCCAGATGTGCAGTTGTTGGTGGAATCCTCTTAAATTGCCAAAGACAGTTCTACAGAGAGCCTTGTGAGCTTTTACAGGGATTTCAAGGTGAAAAGTCAAGGAGCATCCCCTGGGACTCCTGACAAGGAAAGAGCAGTTGCACCCAGAAGGTCTAGATAGACAACAGTGACTCCAGCCAGCTGAGGGGTTCTTGACACTTTGGTCACCAGAAGGGCCCAACCTCCACAGGTTAACCAGACATAAAAATCAGCTTGATACGAAACTGCAATAGCAAAGCTTCTTGGTGTGAATGGCCTTGATCTCACCCCTCTGCTGAAGGACAGTGAGGCAGTCCTCAAGCACAGAACTTTGTAGCCTTGCCAGTCAACAGCCTCTGAGACACCGTCTTCTCCACCAGTCCCCATGCAGAGGTCCCTCATACCTACACAATTTGGGCTGATGCAAAGAGGGAGCAGGTAACACAGGCAAGCTCTGGTATGCACCCCTGCTGTGAGAACAGGCAGAATAGACCAGAAACCTGACAGCTCTGCAGCTGTGGAGGACACACATGAGGAGCCCACATCACCCACCACAGCAGAGATGTCCATGTCCGAGAGCTGAGCTGCCTTTCCCCAGGTTTGCGTTAGTGGCACTGGCAGAATGTCAGTAATTGCTTTTCCCCTTGTACTAACAAGCTTTCAGCAGAGAAGATTTCAGCTTCCTGGAACCAACCGGCCCTTTTTCTCCACCTCTCTTGGCTTCGAGTAATTGAAAGTGACTGCAATCTCAGCCCCAGCTCCCTGGCCTTCAGCTGCACCAGGGAGGTCAGGGAATGTCAAGTGAAGCCTTTGCATCCCCTCCCCACTGCTGGCAGCCTGCTCCAGCCCAGAGCAATGGGCAGAATTACCAAGGACCGGGGGAACCCCGACACAGCCTCCTGCAGCAGGGAGACCCTTGCGTCTGCGCCACATCCAAACCACAGGGCCCTGCTGAGCCCTGGACTTCTTTTTTTCCCCTCTTCATTTAAAACAGGAGATGGGTTTCTTTTCAAAGAACCTGTATATTTATCCTTACTTGCTTCTGCAGCAAGAGAAAACACTCCCCCCTCTGACAGCCATATCCCTGCCACACACCAAGGAAGGATCTTTCAACTCACCATCAACCCTAAGGTAAAGACAGAGGGTGCTGAACAGCTGTTCCAGCTCCTGAGTGAAACACAGAATCAAAACCAAGGAAAAGGAAAGAGCACGGAGCAGCTCCCAGGGGGACACTAAGGGTCCAGGCGGCTCAGAAGCTGCCTGGCCTACAGCCAAGCTGTTGGGCAGCACTGGTGGGTGATGGCCAGTGGGCTGGGAGGATGGAGCCATCAGCCACCTTGGGATGCTCCTGGGCACTCGCAGTCCCTGTGCTTGGCTCACCCAGATGCTAACGAGGGCACGGGGGATGTCCGGGGATTTGGAATGCTCCGGAAACCTGGGCCAAGGCACATGAACAGGTGGTGGCTCTGGCAGAGGCCTGTGATAAGAATTTATTTCTCTCAATTACGAGTGCTTGTCCCCAGTCTCAGTTCATCAGCGCAGCACGGACGAGTCAATGAAAGCTCAGTAACGCACTAATCAGATGCACAGCAGCTCCCGCAGCCACTGGCACCACTCTGCAGGCAAGTGGATCCCTGCCCAAACCCTCCTCTCCCAGCTCCAGTTTCACAGTGACTCAGTTTCCCTTCAGGGTCTGAGGAGTCACCTCTGTGCTGTGCTGCTGGAACGTGTGCTCAGGAGTGGGCAGACAAAGCAGCTTTACCTCTACAGCCCACACACATGCCTCTTTAATGGGCATTTTGTACATTTTCAAATCAAGTTTGTTTTGGTTGTTTTGTTTTTTTAATCTCATCTGAAATATTTACTCCCTTCAACCCAAGACCACTCTGAAATGCCATGGTGAATGTCCCAAGCAGACAGAGAACAAATTTAAATATTGCCCTCAAAAAGCAAATGTGGGACAAAAACACCAGGGAAAAAAAAAAACAAACCAAAACAGAAATCACTGATGAAATCTCTTCTGGTGTCCCCAGAAAAATAATATTCCCACTTTTGGAAGTCTTTAGTTAAAACAAGTGTGAGAGGATGCACATCAGAGGAGATGAACAGTGGGGTGAAGTGTGTCTCTGGACTCCCCAGGCCCAGGTTTGCCCTGACCAGAGGATGCCTCCAGGCTTCCCTTGGTCTAAAACAAGCAACCAAGATCTCTTCCCCTTCCAAAGTGAACCACAGGAAAAGGCTGTAAATTCCCACTATGATTCCAGCCCTCTCCCCTGTCCCAGCATCACCGACGCGACTGCCACCACCGCTGCTGGCACGAAGCCCTCACTGAGCTTCCCGAAGCATCAACCTCTCCCTGAAAGTGGTACAGGCAGACGCTCTCCCACTGCAGCCTGCTTGAGAGCTCTATTGATCCAACACACACTTGGTGCCTTCCAAGTTGCTTATGATCAATATGCAAATTGCCCATGGCATTGATCCGGTATTAATTTTCAATTAGGGAATCCACATGGGGTCTCCCAGGGTCAGTATCGAACACACAAGGTACCTCCACAGTGGAACAGTGGGACTGATGCTGCCTGGTGCCTCTGGTTTGCTCCCACACCTCTGCCTGGATCCTGCTGGACACCCGAAGGGGAGACAGTGCCCACAGACCTCCAGGGGCACATCACCCCCCACTCTCTGCTGCTGGCACTCTGTCTCCTGCACACAGCTGAGGTACCCAAGGCAGCACCGCAGCAGGACTGCCCCAAACAACCTGCTGGAGGAGGTTGGTCTGATCATAATTTGTGCCTCCTTTACTGATGAGGCAGCCCAGACCCACACCCTGCACCGCTGCTCCTTGGCCAGGACCCTGCTCCATGGGGACAAGCACTGGTGACACAAGCAGCAGGACAGAAAACACTGACAACCTGGGACAACCCCACTGCAAGGTGGTTCAGACAACAGCCTTCAACACATGCACTGTTTTCTGTAACTGTAGAGAGATGTGTCCCTTACCAGCAGAAGGGCCTGATCCCATCAGCCATCCCCCATCTCTTCCCCCTGAGGCCCTGTGGGAGCCACAGTCTCCCCCAAGCCCACCCTGCACCAGCGATGCCCTTGGCCCTGGCTGCAAACACCCACGGCTCTGGCACTCGCTGTGCTAACCAGCACATTAGCTACCCAGGCTAATTGGTTTATGGATAACATTAATTACCATGTTGCTCATTAATGGATGAAATCTTTATTGGTTCCATTGATCAGCGGGACTTGTTAGCCGGCCTCCTAACCAATGGCGGATGTAACAAGCTCTCTTATTGGCATATCAATTAATGCAATCAATTTCTGGCCAGCGGCTGCCATTCGCTTCCCTGCTTGTTAGACTGTGGAAGAGAGAGTCATGTCAAGTAAGCATTTATTTAAAGGGTTTCTAATTCTTCTTGAGCTGACTTCCCAGCAGGCTTTCTGCCACACAAGGGTTTTCTGCCTCCAGAGACCTTCCCCTTTCCTCCTGTTGTACAATCAGATCTATAACAGTCATGGCAAACTAAATAATTCTGTAAAAATATTTATCAAGTTACCCAAACTGATAGGTAGAGGTGTGAGATTAGGAAGCTGGATTCCCCCATTCAACATATGGCAGAGAGGGGCAGGAGCACAAGCCCATTGGGGGTACTACAGCATGCCCCCTCCCCAAATCTGTGGGTGAAGAAAGGGGTATGAAAGACACAGGATCTAAACCTGTCTTGGACAGAAAGCAAAGAGCTCAGCCCTGCCTTCTGGAGGGAGGTTTAGGGGACAAAGGGACAAAGCAAAGGGGACAGCCCACTAACTAGGGCTGTGGTCTGAAGAAGACACTGATATTTTCTCAGCCCATGATAAAGAAGGGATGCTGCTGCTTTCAGACACCAGCTTGCTGCCAGAGAGTGTATCAAGGGGCTCAGAGATGTGCCACATCAACTGCCTTGACGCAGGAGGTTTTGTTTTCCTTGGGAGCATTACCTGCACTGCAGCAGTAAGGCTGGAAAACCTCCTGGCAGCACAGGAGGTGGATGGAACCACCAGCCTGCAGCTCCATGCTCCCACCTCCATTCCTCTCCAGTGACCTCCTTGGCTGGACCTGTGCAGGGTGAGGCAGGAACCCAGCAGCTAATGGATCTGCAGGACCTGGCAGGTGAAACAAACACTTTTTCCTATAGAATTGGACTTGGTAATTAGATTACAGAAATTACTGTCACAGGATGCTGCTGTGGCCAAGAATTCAGCAATACTCACAAAAGGGATTAGATAATTAAGGTTAATGAGAATATCTAGAGATGTAATTGCTAAATCTAACAGAAGAATTTGGAAAAAACTTAAGCCTACAGGCTTTAGGGCACACACAAGCTGCCTTCTCATTGTAGGGTTTACGTGGGCACTTGCCTTGGCAGCAGGCAAGCTGGCACCTGATGGCTGAGGGCTCTTCTCTCTCCCTGATTCTCCACCTGCTGTCACCTCTTGGTCCCCTCAGGCCAGTGGTGCACACCCTGACCTGCTCTGGGTGTCCTGGAGCCCCCATGCTCAGACCCTGTCCTTGTCACACCCCCAGGAGCAGTGCTGTGGGGCTGGGGGTGCCATGCAGCCCCACTGCAATGCCAGGTGACCCACCACAACACCAGACAACCTGCTGCCACATGGCAGTCCTGCATGCCCATAGCAATCCTTCCTGGACTAATCCCAGCTCCAGATCTCCACCCAGGTGATTATATAGGAAGGATCCTCCCCCACCAAACACAATAATAAATCAAACCTTATCAGAGCTGGACCATAAATCTGTGAAGACTCCAATAATTTCTAGCCATGGGAATAACACCACAAAAGTACTTTTTAAACTAATTACTCAGATTCCGAAGTGCTGCCCTAATGAGCCTTCCTTCTGCCTAGAACTTACTAAGAGAAAAAAAAATCTACCTTCAGTGCAGTAATTACTGCTTTCCCCTTCAAACTTCTAACTGGAGATCAATGCTGCGTTTTAAGACTCATTGATTTACAATTAGCCTGGCTTTCCTGCTAAAGTGTTTTTAAAGCAGAGTTTACTTTTATTTTATTTTGAAATCTCAAAGATCTAGTTCTTGGATTTTACATCCTCATGAGAGGTGTGCTGGAAACTAACAGAAGAAGGCAGGCCTACATCTGAATGAAGAAAAGAAAATAGGATTTCTGTTAGGTTGAAACTAGAGGAAAGAAAAAAAGATTTAAGGGATAAGCATGAAAAAACGAAAGATGGAGGGAGAGAATCAAAGCTAAAGGAAAGGAAGAGAAAGTGGAATCAAGGTACTGTAAATGCAGAGAGAAGGAAAAATGAAAGGCTAAGAAAGCAGAGTCACTGCCAGGCAGCTCAGAAAGCTCTTACTGACTCTGCTGTTATTAGCATCCCTGGGAAAAAAAAGCAGCAGCTTTGTGCATCTTTGCAAAACAAAGCGCTAGTTAAAAATAGTGTGTACAGCAGGGACAGAGTGCTAACATGCAGGTCCTGGCAGCTCTCGCATTTGTACAATCTGTCCCACGAGGAGAGCAGAAGTAAGTGAAGCAATTAAGAATTCCATGCTGATTGCTTCAAACATGTTTTGCTATGCCATAAAGACAATAGCATCACAGATACATCCGCCTCCTCTCTCCTGCTTTTTCCCATCCCAACATCAGTTACTTTGCATCCCTGCCCCTGGACTCCTGGCTCATGAAAAGCTGGAGCTCTGGAAGGGGCCCCCAGAGGCTGGGGAGATCCCCTAGACCCCACAGAGATGGTCCTGGCCTGGTTTTGAGCCAGCTGGGCTCAGCGACCTTCAGAAGTTCCTGCCAGCCTCTGACAGTTTCTGACCACATTCTGGAGCTCCACAGAAGTGCTCGGTTCTGAATCATTTTTGTGTCATTCCTGCAGGAAATGAGCTGCTCTGGACAAACCACTTCTGCAACTCCTTGTCCCTCCTTCACCTACAACTCCTTCCTCCAAAATAAACATCTGAAAGGTCTTCTAGGCTTAGCGAGAGCAGCAACATGGCAGGAGCCAGGCTGAGGAGCAAAGAGGCAAAGAAAATGGCCTGCAAGGGCTTGCAATTCTGAAGCTGCCATCACAGTCTAGCCTGCCATTTCATTTGCTGCTCTCATAAATTTTGTTCTTTACTGCTGTTGGGTCCCAGGAGTCAGTGGCAGATGATGATCCTAGAGTGATGAAAGCAAAGGAAGAAAACAGGAAAGCCAGTAATATCTTGCTGGTTTTTATATTTTATTTTACAGAAAGCTGCTTAGCCCCATTTCAAAGACTAATATGAAAAAAGTGCAATTAAATCCTCGAAAAACTGACAGATCAGCAAAACAAAACCACCCGGAGGAGAGCACGATTGAGCCTCATTAAGAAAGAGTTCAGTCTGTTTTTAAAACCTTTCTTAACACTTAGCTGGGTACCTCTCAGCAGCAGCCGCTCCCAATGCGCCTGGCATAATTAGTGTCAGAACGGAAAGGAAAAAATCAACCTAGGAAACAGAAATTAAAACACCAGATTTGAGCAAGAGAAAAAGGTTCAGCTGTAGCAAAACCATCGAAATTCTAACAATAACCCCTCCTCTCAGTCTGCGGCAAAGAGCTACAGTTCCACTCTATGCATAGACAAATACGTGCCAATTAAAGAGAAAAGTAGCTGGGGCAAATTCGTGCTGTAAAATTTCTATCACTAACCACTCCCAGTCCCCAAACAATATCTGCATGGCAGTCACATCCACCCGCGAGGTCAGGTTAATGACAGATGGACAGTAAATTACACTGACCCTGACAGCAATTATAACTATCACTGCTGACAATAAGGAAATTGAGACAGAGGGACAAATTCTGTGCAGTTTCGGCGGCCGGACCCGTCTGCAGGCTGTGCATGCAGCCACTGACATGGGAACCCTCTGTGTGAGATTGCCAGCCTATAACAGGACGCTGTGCAGCCCAGATCTATTATTTTGCCGTGGGGGTGGGGATGAAACGCTTGGAAGATAGAAAAGATGGCAGAGAGATGAAGCCATTTTATTAAATCAGGCAAATTCTAATTTATTCTGGGGAGATGGAGGAGAGAAAATGGATTCACTCTCAGCATGCTCACTCTGTACTGTCTGATCCAACCCCCACCGCCTTGCTGGAGGGGGAGGGGGCCTCTGCCTTCTGCAATTCTCCCACAATCTGAGAAAAAGATTAAAAAATAAGATGATTCTCCTTTTGGGTTTTGCAGAAGCCATGGGGAAAAAGCTTTTCCTGGGAACATGAGGTGCCAACCTCTGCTGTCACCTGTGCAGGGGCTTGAGGGGTTTGCTTCCCAGGGGTGTTAAATCAGCAGCATTACGGCCCTCACACCATACAAGCAAACATGTAGGCAGATACATGGGTGGGAAGGACACCCTGTGGTGGTTCTGCTCTCTCTACTATTTTTGGTGTACACCACTGCACACACACTCAACTGTTGGTAGGACTATAACCATCATTCATAGAATCGTATCATAGAATCACAGAATGGTTTGGGCTGCAAGGAACCTTAAAGCTCCAGTCCTACCCTCTTGCCAAGGGCAGAGACATCTCCCACCAGCCCAGGTTGTTCCAAGCCCCATCCAACCTGGCCAGGGATGAGGCAGCCACAGCTTGTCTTGGTGACTGAGGTCAAGGTCTCACCACCCTCACAGTAAAACATTTGTAAAGGCCACTGTAAGGTTTCCCTGGACCCTTCTCATCTCCAGGGTAAGAGACATTCCCCTTTATCAGGTAACAGACATTGAAACAAAAGCATCATGTAGGCAGCAGTGGAGGTTGGTGGTACTTCAGTTAGCCACAGGCTTATTCACTAGACCAGAGCATCACCTCAAGAGCAGACAGCCACATCACCCCAAGGCCACCCAGCCCCACCACCGCCTCAGCCAGCTCAGCCCTCAGCAGGAACTGGGGTCTGACCCAACTGCCAACCTGGAGCTCCCCCATGTGCTGCAGGAGCTGGGGGAGGTCACTGACATAAATGTGCAGCTGCTCTGGAAGCCATGGGCTTCTGCAGTGCTCATGGCTGAGAGGGTCAGGTTATCTGAAAGGACACAGAGAACCTGGGGGCCATCACAATGCTCAGGCTGGGGAGGCTGTCTGTTGTGACAGCCAGGTGGAGAAAGCTCATGCAGAGTCATTTCCAAGTGGTATCTGAGCACTGTGTTAGGATGAGGCTGACATGTGAGGATGCTCAACACGCAGAACAAAGCCAAAGAAAATCCCGTCTCCGGAGAAAGAAATGACACCAATCCATGGAAAAACAGAATGGCCCTTCACAGGTTTTGGAACAGAGACCAAACACAGCAGTTTGGTCGGAGTCAATGACGCAGTCATCAAAAAGCAACGTGGCTCCTGCTGCAGAGAGCAGCCATAACCTGGATTCACATTCCACGGCCACCGCCCCAAAAGGGACAGAGCACTTCAGCATCCACACTGCATTCCCTAGGGAGGAGAATATCTCCCACTGCAGAATTAAGCAGAAGGAAACGAGAACAACGTGTAATTAATTACCAGTGGCCAAGTAAGTCCAGAAAGGCAAACGACTTAGGGTGAATTTGAAGAATGCTACAACTAGACGGAGCAGAATGTCCTGGGTCATCACCAGGCTACCTTTCCACATAGAAATAATCCTACCTGGGCTTGCCATGATTAAACCACCTTTTATATAAAACCCTTCAGAAAACACGCACTGCAGGAATCCCCCTTCCCTGAAACCATCCACATTTATCCAGGTTCAGAACAGAGCAGGTACCATGCTGGCACATGGCACCATGTCTTCGGGCACCCAGGTGGCCAAGGTGGTTACGAGGATGCTGCCACTGTGCAGGCAGCCCATCCCAAAGGAGCTGAGGGCAGCCCCCAGCTCATCCCATCAATCCGGGAAGAGAAGGCAGCAGGGGGAAAGGGGATGTGGGACCGGCCAGGGTACCCGGGGAAGGCAGCTCTGCAGAGGGAAAAGGTCTAAAGTGTGGAGGAGAGGGGCTGAGCAGCAGCACCTGGAGCACAAATTCCTAACAGAAGAAATTCCTGTTTTGCATCCAACCCCTGTGCAGGCAGTGAAGCTGATTTTATGACTTATTTATTTATTTTGTCTTTGATGAACAGAAGGTTAATATAAGAACAACTCCTTGGCAAACCTTTAAGGGTAATTCAAGCGACACTGATGTGAATCAATGTTCCCTTTGTGAACGCATTACTTGGCAGAAACTGGCTTTTTGTAACCCCCTTAAACCTAGCTGGCAAAACAAAAAGAGAAAAAAAAAAAACGTCCTTCAAACAAAAGGATGAGGTGAAAATAAAGAGAGAGTCGACTGCACTTTATTCTCTTTCATAGAAGCAAATGGATTTGGTGCTTTTTATACATTAATCAATCAATATCACTGACTGTACATCAGTGGCACAGCCAAGTTATGAATGACCTTTCTGGCAAAGAGGACACTTTTAATGCTCATAAGACTGCTCATAGCTTAGCAACTTTCCGAATTTATGCCTGCATGATTACCCCTTGGAGGCAGGCGCCCGTTAGCACTGCACTAGATATGACAAGGTTAGTCCTTGCCAATTTGTGCAGAAGAAAGGGAACTGTTGACTGCCTGTGCTTTGCTGGTGCTTGCGGCCGCAGCCCGGGGAGGGGGTGGACAGGACCACCCCACGCCGGGCACTGAAACCAGCCAGAGACACCCTGTTCATTAATCTCAGCAAAGAGAGGAAGAGAGCTCAGCTCAAACCAGCTTGCCCAAAGGCTGGAAGCCACCGTAGGACCTGGAGCCTTGGCAGCATCCGGTGGGAGCCCCAAGGCAATGGGCATGTGGTGGGGTGGGGGTCCAGGCCCTCCAGGACACCTTCCTGTCATTGCCCTGCTGGGCTGGCTGAGCTGGAACTGCTGCTCTGCCTTCCACTGCCAGCAACAATGGGCTGTGGGCAATGGCTTCCAACTCCTCTGATCTTTTTTTAACATAATTTAAAGGAAAACAACAACAACAAAAAAGCATCCAGACCTCAGACGGCCGTGGGGTCACTGCTTCCCTGAGAGTTGTGACCCGGCAGCAGCAGCAGGGTCAGCATTAGGGTACTGCCATGCATCACTCTTCTTTTGCATTTCTGATTTTCCCTCATGTGTGTCCCTAGTCAGCTCCATCAGTTCTTCAGTCAGATCCAAGTTCTTGGGTCCAACAGCCCCAGTACCACACTCTTCCTCCTCGCTGCAGCTCCCCATGAACACACAGGGCAGAAATGAAACAAACTCATCACCCTGCATGTTTCACAACTGTTCCTCTTACCTTGTGAAAAGCATTGTGCACTTCCACTTGATTTTAATCTTGCCATTCTTTTTTGACTTCTTCTCTCTGAAACTTGTACCATTTGGAGAAGAATTCCATCTGATGGAAGCTTAGCATGCCTCATTTCATATTAATTACCTTTTGGGGCTAGCAGCAGATTTCCTTCCTTGCCCTAGCTCTCAGTCCTTCCTCTATAATGACTCTAATGATGTTCAGCTTTGCAAGGCTTGACACTCTATGCCTCAGTGAGAGGCACTGCAAACCCCCCCAGCACCTTGCAAACAGCATACCCTTGACATACAGATGCATTTCCCTATTTCTGCCACAAGATTTATCCTGATGATTCTGGTGAAACCTCTTTTCTTTCCTTGCCTTTTACCAGTGCTTTCCCCTTGTACAAGATGGTCCAAACCCCGTCCAAGCCAGGGCAAAGAGAGGTCTGCTAGCTCCGTCTCACCCCCATGCCTGCTCCCCTTCACCCAGCATCCCGGCTGTGACCTCTAACCCCTGCCAGACTGGAACAAAATGAACTCCCAGCAATCCTCCACACCACACACACACCATGCACGCACAAAAGGGGAGGAGAAAAAAAAAGAATAGGGGGAGAAAAGTGAGTAGGTGATGTGGAAAGGAGAGGTGGCTACACAAGTGAAGTGGAACGGACAGGCACTGTGCACTGCCAGATTGCCTGCCTGCCTGCAAAGGCCAAAATTAATGCCATTGTTTTGCCACAAAGGAGGCAGCAAAGTAGCAGCGGAGGCCAGAGAACAATCCTAAACACCAAGTCCTAATTCACCCTTCATAACAATAAAAAGGAGGATGGAAAAGACCAGAACGCTTCAGCTTAATTGGTAACCAAATGAGAGCGCAGTTCCCAGAAAAGGAACAGAAGCATCTGCGCTGCGTAAATACCAGAAATCAGGGCAGCAGGGAAAAACGCTCACAAGTCACGCTCAGTCCATCCCCACTTTCTGTCCCTTTGAGCCTGGGGTGAGGGAGAGCAGGGGCCCCACAGACACCACTGCAGAAGAAAGACGAGATTTAAGGGATTGGGGTCCAAGGCAGGACCAGCGAGGGCATGAAGTGGGGATGGATGTGGTGCACAGCGCCAGCTTTGGAAACAGCCAGACCAAAGGAAGCCTGCATGGGAAAGGAGATACACATTAGGACACACATGGAAGACAGAGGACAAATAAATCAAAGGTTTTAATTTATTTAATGGAGAGGCCACAGATGAATGTAAAGGCTGAAATGGGGGTAGAAAGATGTACCTACACAGAAAAGAAGACTGGGGCACATGCTGTGAAAAGAAATAATGCAGCCTTGACAGGAGCATCCAAATGAAAGTTGGTTCAATGGAGCTGGACAAATACTGCTCCTTTCCATCCTCTAGTCCTATAGGACTGACAATGAAGATGGAAAAAACACAGATTTGAAGCAAATAAAGACCTTACTTTCTCATACAGTTCCCAATTAGTCTTTAGAAATCATGGCCCCATGAAATCATAGAGGTCAAACCAAAATACATGTCAAGGGCATCAAGATGTGCAAACCTGGAAAAGCAGACTGACTATTCAGAAGAAACAGCAACCCCCTTGCTTAAGGGTATAAACTAAATTTTAGTAGGACTAAAGATGAGACCTTTATTTGAGGTAGGTTATTATTTGCTTACTAGCCCCCAAATTTCTTTCTGAAGGTAGAGCAAGACATTGGTGTTGGGAGACACATTATTAAACATTCTCAAGTTTTCTGTGCAAAAATAAATGCACATGGCAGCTCCTTCTTAGGCAATTCTGAGGCCTCTCATGTCATCACTGGAGGATCAGTAGGCTTGTCCAGAAGGAAAAGGAAGACAGTCAGTTTGAGAATACAGGCAAACACAGGACTGCTAACAAGCACACAAGAAAGTGTTCTCCTGATGTGCACATCGAAGTACATTTTGGCAGTGAAAAAGCTGGAGTAGATCAGGCCAGGGGTTACTTCTAGCCCTGTGCCAGCTGCCTGTAAAACCTCCACAAATCATCCCACTGATAATGCATGCAACCTCATTTTGCCTATGGCTCTTAAAGAAAAACAAAATCAATTTCAGAAACCAAGCTCTGTATCTCTTGCAATTAAGTCTATAATCCTAACAAATGACCTGCAGGATGAGAATACTTTCCATTTTCATAATGCCTCCTCTGAGCAAAGATCTCAAAGCACTTGTTCCTTTAGGTCAGTCACTCTGCTTCTCCAGCCCTGCCAGGCAGATAAAGATCATCGAACATGTGCTCCTGCAGCAGAATGAAGAATGAGAGGATCAGGACAGGAAAAAGGGAGAAACAAACAGGAATGAACTGATGCTTTTGCAGGGATATTCTCTGAAGGGAAGAAAGGTGCACGACGTTCTCTTCCAGCGTTCAATGTGATGCTGTGGACATGCATCAGCTTTCACAAACAAATGGATCTCTTGCACAAGGCAATGAAGCCTGTGCTGCAAACCAAAATCAGCATGTCCAGCGGCAATAAGGCTCAAATTCACCTTCCAAAGAGGGGGGCACATCAGTGTGCTGATGTCATAGGTCTGAGTGTGCAAGATCTGGACAAGCTCTGCCATGCTTGCTCTCTCTCTTTGGAAATGCATTTGCTGCCTTGGTGTGAGAAAAGCCAGCTCTGGTGGCAGCAAGAGGTGGTATTGTTGAGAGTAACCTCCTTGCAGGTTTGGCAATTGAAAGGACAGTTTTCTCTCTCAGAAGACCTATAGGAAAGACCATGAGAAGGAACTCTACATGTCCTTGCCTTGAAACACAAAGCCTGTGCCCTGTCAAACACAAATGAACTTTTCTTTCTGCCACTGTCCCCCCCTAATGTGTTACTGCACGAATTAGCAGGAAAGGATACCAAAGTATCAGCAATTCTCCATGCTGGAGTTCCAGCACCTTTCAGCTCAGGCGAACAGCAGAACAGGAAGAGACTCTGAGCTAATAAGCCAGCAAAAGAATGCAAGTGAGGCAACTCTATGAACTCATAAACCTGTTAACACAGAAGCGGGCATATCTCATTTCAGATACATTTAATTTGAAGCACAGCAGCGCAGAGAAAACAGCAGTGTGGCAATGGCTAGAACATCCAAACCTGCAGGACAGATACTGAAGATGAACTGCTACCACACAATGCTATGGAGAGATGAACATCACAGATCAGGGTTGACGGCCGAGGAACAGTCACCGGAGCATGTGTGTCTAAGTTCTTAGAAACTTTCCTTTCCTTCTGACCATCAGAATGCCAAAGCAGGGGTTCAGTCAGACACAGCACCTGAGCAAGTGTGAAGTTTGGACAGGAGCAGTACAGGTAGGCTGATGAGACTTTACACGAGCTGAATTTGCCACTAATGTGAATCCTGAGTCATTCACAGTGACATCTAACACCTCTTCCAAACACATCTGGGGACAGGGCTGCAGGATCTACTGCTGTTCAACCTACAACGTCTTCAAGGCTTTACTGATTCACTGTATAAAAGGAGAGCCCTTCACCCTTGAGTTTAACCTGCATCAACACAACCACCTTAAGTCCTCAAGAGAAGAGTTCCCTATTCTAAAACTGAAAGGGAGAGCGGGGAAAAGAGGAAAGGGGAAGAGATGCAGAAGGTGCAGCTGGCATCAGCAGAAGAGCTTTTGGTGACCACACTCAATACCAAGGGCACAACCACAGGGACAATTCTTCTGTCCCAGAGGACACAGCAGCTGTGTGAGCTCAGGAGATGCTGCACACTGACAGACTGGTTCCAGTCTGGACAGAGTTTGTTTTCACAGGAAGAAAAAAAAAAGATTTAACACAAGAGGGAACAGGACCTACCCAGCATTTTACTGCAGCATCTGGTGATGTTTTCCCCTTTCCCGTGCTTAAGTGGAAAGGGCTTTAAGATGCAGCAGAACAAGAAAAACATTCTGGAACAAGTCAGCCATCAGAGCTTCCTCTCTTTCCGCTTAATGAAAGCCATGAGCTCTCAGTGACAAGTGTCTGCTGGAGCTAGATGGGACTTTATGAGATTCCTGCCACGTTTCAGTGATATTACAGAATGCCGCTGGTCTGCTTTCCCCAGCCCAGCTATCTAACCACTTCCTTCCCACCAGGCGCCTCCCATTAGAGTTTCATTAAGCAAATGCTTGGGGGTTTGTGTAGATTTCTGTCAGCCCCCCACTTTACCAGGGGCACATGAAAAAAAGTAATGATAAACTTTAATAAAAACAAAATTAAAATTATTAAACCTTTCATATCCTTTGGAGATTATCTATTCACTGCTGACTGGCCAAAAGAGAGCAAGGGCACAACTGCTTTTTACTTTAAACTTAAAACCAACACAAAAAAATAAATACCAAAGGAAATCTGACTCTTCCAGATATTAAACGGGAAGCAACTTTATCCCCACATTCTGCAATGCCAGACCTCAGCAGTCCCATGGTGTCCTGTAAGCACTAAGACACCAAGATGCTGTGAAAAGAACAGCATTCTTCAAAATCTGGGTAGGAGAAAGGATGCAAAGAGAAACAGTTACATGTCACAGGATAATACTGGCCGAGAGAAGTCTCCTTATACAGACTTAACAGTCCCCTAAAGGGAATGACTTTAATGCACGTGGCTCTCCTCATGTCTTCAGAACTTCCAAAGCAGGTGACTGTCCACAGCAACCCTGACCCACAGCTGCCAGAACTAAATTTGTTTGATTTTGGTAAGTACTAAAGCAACATGAAACTAAAGCAGAACCCAAAGTTTCCACCAGCCTCTCTGTCCAGCCACAAAGGAGAGAGCTTCCCATCTGCCTGGCCTCTGGAATATCCTCCAAGAGACCCTGTGCAGAAATACTCTGGCTCCCACCAGGAACTTCCTGGAAAGGTAAAATGTCCTTAAGCCATTCAATCTACCAAAAAATGAGAAAATTCCAAGGTTTGGTAGAACAATAAAGGGGAGAGCAACAAGCTGTCCTGCTTTAATGAACACACATGACATGAGATCTCAGAAAACAATATGATAATCCTGCATGTGGGGGTATTTGGTGGGGTTGGCACAGAGATCAGAAATGCAGTCAAGGGGAACTGCAGGTTTAATCAGCTTAACATACACATCGCCAAGAGCTGTTTTCCTCCATGCTGCTATTTCATGTATGTTATTGCACCATGGGTCAATGTTTTCTCAAAACAGGACAATAGTTTGTTTTACTCCCCATGTCTGAAAATGAGACGACAGAAACGGATTTCCTCTTCAGAAAACAAAGCTTCTGCCCACCCCCCATGGCATGATCCAACCCTGGCAGAGGGCTGGGTGCTGATGACCAATGAGGCACCCATGGCTCCCCCCTTGTGCGAATGAGCACTTTCACCACTCATATTCCAATGATTTGGTTGGATTTGCATGCAACACTGCAGAAACAAAGACTGAGCAGGCTGCTGCCTTCAGGGGGTTACAGACCATGTATGGGGGGGGGAGGGGGAAGACAATATTGGGTTGCAGGGAGCGAGGGAGAGGCAAAAAGCCTGTGAGAAGCTAATGAAGCTGGGCAGCATTTGATGTTTGCACACAGGAGCTCAGATTGTCATTTGGGTTGGCAGATTATTAAATGTGTCAATCAAGGGCAGGCCTGGAAATGGCAAGGGGATGTATGTGAAACGAGGTTAGTGGCTAACACCAGAGGAAAGAACCTTGGAAGCTCCTCCAGCAGCAAGAGGCAGGGGTAGTGGGAGCAGATGCTAAGGAGAACATCATTTGTAACCCCTGCTTGCACCAGGTGGGAAATTTTACACCAAATCCCTCACCTCAGATATTGCTCTTCGCCAGCCTTCTGCAAGAGCCACGCATTCCAGCCAGATAAATCTGATTGTCACCAGCAGAGCCAGAGCTGTGGCTTGGTACTGGCAGGTAGGAGCTATAGTACAAACTCTGCATGCTGTTCTCCCGCTGGCACTGCACAAGTGATCTGCCTTGGGAAGTTTTTAGTCATTTTATGCAATTAAGTCTCACAGAAAAGCAGAGAGGCTTACAAAAGCAAGCTGATTATTCCTTTCTGAAACCCTCCATTACCTCTAGTAGCTGTAGGAAAGCATCATACGTGTTTCCCCTGCTTCAGCAATGACCACATTTGCTTTAATTGAGACCAAGTAGGAGACATCAGATCCTAATAAATTCGAGTTATTTCAAGCAGGGAGCAATATCATTTGGAATTACCCATTTTAATTTCAAAAGTTTTAAAGTTCCACTGGAAGTGTGGAGCCTGCTCCAAAGTAGTGTCTTACATCCCTGTTATAAGAAATTACATTAACAATTACTCCACGTTTGATGACTACGACTGAGCAACACTTGCATGGTTGCCCACTCTTCAAAGTGGAAAAAGAACAGAACAGTTCCTGCACAGATTTCTGTTTGTTAGAGATCCCATTCCTCTTTCTCCACTGTTTGTTTCACTTCGTTTTACAGATGGGCTGATCACAATTCCTAAATCTAGAATACAGACACAGAGGTTAAGAGGTGAACTGGAGAGCCTGGAGAGGAGAGAGGGGAATTGGAAGAAGGTAATACAATCTGCAGGACTTCCAAGTCACAAATTTAAACTGACAAGCAGTGGCTGACACCAAGGCTTCATTCTGCTAAATAGAAACTTTTTGTCTAAACCTTTTTCTGACTGCAAACCAGATCCTGAGTGTTTCACAAGCAAGTATGCATCTGATCACGGGGAACTCACTTCTGTTCCCAGTTACCATCACCTCTTCCCTGATGGCGATGCCTTCACATGCCTGGTGCAGCTACAGAACTGCTTTCAAGAGAGTGGAACATTAGCAAAGTGTTTCATATGACTCAGAGTGAAAACAGAGGTGAAACCACCATATGAGCATCCAGCTGTCTGCAAGCACCAGAGGCAGAGCCAAACTGAGTTTGGTAACTTCTATTTTTAAACCATGTGGGGTTTTCTCATCTGGCAACTGCTCCAGCTATACCTCAGCCCTGTTTACATACTTGGTTTCATTAAAAATTCACATCCTGATTTCGGCCTACAGTCTGCAGCCCTTCAGAAGGTCAAATACTGAAATACAAGGAAGATGTGGATGGACAGTGCACCCACCTCTGCCTGGGGCACAGAGGGAGGGAAACCAGAAGCCATGGGGTATCCCTGGGAAGCTCAGGGAACCAGCAGCTTTTGGGGGTTTATCAGAGCAGAGCTTTTCAGTAAAGATATTCCTCTAAATAATGGTAATCAACCTTCCTGGAGCAGGGAGAGCAGCCGGTCCCTCGCTGTCTGCTGGCAGAGCAAGCAGCACGGATGCTCCCATGTGGCTGGGCAGGGGACACCCCTTCCAGCTCTGCTGCCTGAACAAAGGGGCTTTTGACTGTCTTTGTCTGAGTACAGCAACAGCTTTCAGAGAGCCTGCCCTTACTCTTCACACGCGAGGCCCCAACAATGACCTTGTGTGTTGGAAGAAGATGGCTGCTACGAATTTGGCTGAAACAATATGTCCACCATCAGGGAATGGTTCTCCACGCTGCAGTGGAGACCATGGCATCCCTTTGTGGCAAGGGTCCAGTAAAATAATTCTTCAGAATCTATGAGTGATTTTGAAGAATCACTCTGCTGACTTAGCCTGCTCCTAGGTCAAGCTTGCTGCAAGCTGCAAGAACTTCTCCTGACTTGAGAAGCATGGAAGACCCTGACCCATGCAGCTGCACAAAGCCACAGCCCCAGACTGGGGATACCCAGGACTTGGGTGCAGGTGAGGCGTGTGGACAGTGGATGACACCTCATGAACTTCTGTCCTACACAGTGGGATGAGCAGGCAACCCCCGTCCCACAGGAAGACAGCTATGGAAAGGGAGAAAAGAAGACAGAAACCGGGAAGAGACAGGAGAAAGAGATAAGGGAGGAGACAGATTAATGATAAGAAGCATTTGCCTAAGGAGAAATAGGCTCAGCAGCTGGGCTTGTAACAAAACCAAACCTTGTGTGGTGCCACACGGCGAGGAGGGGACTGCACCATCCCATGCAACATGAGCTGGAGACAAAGCCACCATCCCACTCCTGACTGGCTACATGACCAGCTATGAAATGGTCTGCTGTGCTGAAAATTTGGTGCAGGTTGTTTCACTCTTATTTCTATCATTATCTAATGAGTCATAAGTGCATCCATCCCTACATCTTCAGAACGTTTTGTTTTTTATTATGGGTTTGCTTTTTTTTTTTTTTTCTTTTCTAAGCCTCCATCATTAAAAATCAATTAGCTTATGGGTAATGTTATACAGATGCTTCTGCAGCAAGGGGCTGACATCTGCAGTGGCAGCAGCCCAAATACTACAGCAATAGATGTCCAAAAATACCCCAGAGAGGAAAACAAGCCCCCACCCCTAAAGCTGTACTCTTTCTGATCAACAAACAGCTGAATGTCCAGCCTGGGCCCGCTTCCCTGTCTCCTGCATAATTAGAACACTTCTCAGAGCAAGCTGAAAAGTTTAATTGTCTTTAATTATCCAGTTCAAGGAGGACTGGGTTTCTTCCCTGATGTCCATGTACTTTTCCCTGCCAACGACTTCATCATCCCTTTACTGGAAGCGGAGTGAAGCTTCTCAAGCTCTCTTCCACAAAAGATACAGAAGTTTCAGTGAGGGCTGTGCTGCTGGCACTGGCAGAGACAAAGGTCCTTGTGTCTACAAGGCTGTTGCTGAGGCTGCTGCATGTGTTTTCTGTGGGGCTACGAGGGAATGAGTTGCAACTAATGTGCAATCAAGAACCATCACAATTACAAATGTAAATGAACAGGCAATTGGCACTGACCTTTGTAGATTGTTAGAGGACTAATTAAGGTATGATCAGATGCTCTCTTCCAACAGATTGAGATGCATCTATACAAGCAAATATCTACACACCACCTCAGAGACAGCAATGCTTTTTCCTACATGCCTACACACACCAGTAAAAACACGCAGGCAGACATTTACCCCAGCACCTGCTCCCTGCCACAGAACGGGAAGGGGAGGAAGGCAACTACACAGGCACCTCCACCCGCTGGGTCTGCCCCCTCCTGCCTGACACAAGGCTGAGCAACCAGCAGCTTGATGGGGATGAGGAGACTGGCACACTCTGGATGAACTTAGGCAAAGAGAAAGAGCTATAAAGGATCTTTCAGCATTTGTAGCAAAGCCACCAAAACTCCAGGAGCTGGAGCAATGGTGGCTGCCACACACTGGCCCCTTGCCTTGGGTGAGAGCTCGCTCAGCTGCCCTGGAAGCAGCAGTAGCCAACTGGACCCCAGTCTCCCCTGGGAAGGTGGGACCCCTACAAGGTAATTCCTTGTGCCTGCTTGCTCTTGGAGGCAGCACACCAGACCAAAGAGCAAGAGGAAGGATTATGTTCCACAGTAGTGCTGGGGCAAGTGAGCAGCTGGCCAGCCAGAGCAGCAGGAACAGAGCAGCACAGGCAGGGATGGATTTCTGCCAGCCCAGCCCTGAGCACTGGTTCCACAGGCACTCATCAAGGCTCTGTTCATGGCCTCGGCCTTGTTCTTGTCCTTGCCCAACTAGTTTGAGCATCTCTCAGGACAGGGACTACACAACCCCCCCCGGGCAGCCAGTCCAGTGCTGGGCCACCCTCATGGAGAGGAGATTTGCTGAAGGGAGAACAGCTGTGAGGACTGAAATGCTTTAAAAGTCCTCAGAGCGAACAGGGATAACAGAAAGGGACTCACTACCACAAGTTGATACTGTCTTTGTAGGAAAACCAAATGGATAACAAATATAATTAACTAGAAGGGGAGAACCACAGCGATGATTACCAGGGAGTAACAGCAGCACCAAAACAAACGCCTGCAACTTGTAAAGCATCAAACCAGCAAAAAAGTCAAGTGACCCTCTGGGCCCCTGACAGTCGGGGGCAAAGCACCTTCTGCTCAAGGTGTCTGAAACCCAGGGAAGACTTTCTGGTGTTACCCCTTAGCACCAGGGAACGGTGTAGAAGGCAGCGAGAAAATACTGCATCACACTCAGAAAGAAAACAAGAATAAAAACCAAAAGGGGATCCAGCAGAGACAGCCTGGTGCAGGAGAGGGAAAGGCAGAGAGCCAGCAGAACAGCCCTGCCAGGACTGGCAGCACCACACTGCCCTGCCAGCAGAAACAACAGCCAAAGGCATCCACAAAGCTCAAACCCAAGGGAAAACAAACACATCAGAAGAGTGAATTTAAGCCTAGGTACGTGTGCATTCCTGCTGCATTCCACCAGTGCTCAAAACTACAGAAAAGTAACAACAACCAGCTAAATAATATATCACAGCAGCATTTTATATCACTGGAAATTTAGAAATCACAGAAGAGAAGAAAGGATCAGCCCATTCAAGCCTGATCTTTTTATGCATGAAGAAATTACAATAAATAAATCAAAGTCAAGAAACAAATCACTGTTGTGCCCTGCACGAGGTCAACCCTGCCACTGCTAGGAACATCCCAGGGTGCTGTGCCATGTCCCTGCCTGCTCAGATGCCCAGGAGTGGAGGCACCAGCCAGGTACCCCCTGGCATCCCCACATGCCCTCCCTTAGGACACATCCTCAGCCCAGCCACTGGCTTCTGTGGCATCTCAGGTCATCTCAGCATCTCAGGTCAAAGCAGCCTGCAAAGCAGATCAGAAGTTCCCCCCCCTTTTTGCATTCTAGAGAGTCTTAGTCTTACTTGTATTTTTAATCCTTGAAATAAAATATGAGAAAGTCTGAGTACTTTGTTTGCTGTTAGTTTTTGTGAAGAACCAAAATGGAAATTATCTCAAGCTATTTGAAAAAGTAAAAAAAAATGTCCTTTCAGCAACTTGTCAAGCGTTTTAGTAAAAATGAAAAAAATACATTTTTAAAAATGGTCAACAAATCCTTTTCCCTGTCAGCTCGTCAGATCCTGCATGCTCAGTACCTGCCATGTCATAATCTGAGCGGAGGTGCAGGGAAAGATAAGGTTTCTGAAGTAAAAGACAAAGTAAACAAAATTTCTAAAGTAAACAAATACTTCAAGACTGCTCTGTGTATCACAAAAGGGCACAGATGGCTTTCCCTCTCAGTTCATTTTCCTCTTAAGAAAATTCACAAGCCATACAACACTGTCCAATGTATACTTTCGAGATGTGAATGTTTTCTGCAGCACAGTGTGGCAGAGAGGTAGCAGGGCTGTAAGAGCTGCTGTCCCCTCCGGGGTGGTGCAGACCCACAGCATGCTCACGCTGTCACCGTGACCTTTGAGGCAGCACAGTCCATGCCCTCTACTCCACTGGGCTGCTGGGTTCACAGCTCGGTCACTGTTTTCCATGAGGCTGAATTTAACTCTTAATGAAAAAAATCTCCCGTTTGGGTTTTCAAGTATTGTGCAAGATCTTTGTTACTAACACATGTAATAGCAGAGTGACACAGGTCTTAACTAAACAGGCACTTCTAAGACCGCCACAAACTCTCCTCTAGCTGGTGCTGCTTTCCTTTCACAATGCCTTTAAGCTAAGATCACTTTACTTGTCTCTTAGGTGCATTATCTGCAGCATGCTAGCTCCTCAGAGCACCCTGCTCTAAGATTTGGCTATTTCTACAGCAGCCAAGGAGGAGAGTCCTGGCTCAAGCTGAGATGAGGGCTGCAAAGGCTTTCTTGGCATCCCTCCAGCTCCAGCACATCCCTGACAGCACATGTACAGCTGACTGGAGTGAGCTGTTCCCCCTTCTCCCTCCAAAGAGGACAACTTTATGAGATCCTGCTTTTTCCTAACATAAAAACTTCTTAGACCTTTAAATGATTAAACAATTTCTGTTTTGCCCAGTGTAACTGCCCCCTTTAAGGCCCATTTTCTCTTGCTAGACTCACAGCTGCAGACCTTTTCCTATCAGCTGTCCTTTCTGTGTGTGCAAACGTTCTGGTCCAAGCCCTTCACTTTGTCCACCTTGTCAAGAGGAGGCATGGAAAACAAACACACTCACCCCTCCTCTGGCCCATCTCCCCACCCAGCTTCTCCCCCCAGTCTAATGTGGCTGAAATACTACAAATCAACAAACAAGCTGGGGCAGGTTCACACAGGTGCTCAGGACATCACTCTACTCATATTGCAAAATATCTGTAAGTACAGTACAGTAATTTGTTAGAGTTGCCAAAACCTGACCATTCTGCTGCCATGATATTTCACTGTTTAAGGCACTAAACTGGAACACAGATAAACACTTCTACCTGTCAAACTTGCATTTAGCTTCACTTACAAGTCTGAAAAGAAGAATGTGTGTCTTTGGTGCTTCAGAGCCACCACCCCAAGCCCCCTGGCGCAGATCTTTGCTGGATGCTACAGGTACAACACAGGTCTTGTCCTACCTCAGGGCAGGTGGGACTTCCCTAATGTCTTACTGATAAGCAGTGTCACCCCCACAGCAGGGCAGGGAAAGTCACCGAGCTTGCCACAGAACTGCAGAGAGGGTCTGATGCTGCCAGGCAAACCCAGTGGAGCCAAGAGCCCCAATGCTGCTCATGCAAAAGCAGCAGCACTCACCAGCCTCAGCAGCTGGACACTTGCGGATGGTGAAGATCTGTCCCAGGTCCTCCTCTTCTTCAGGGAGCCCTTTCTGGAGCCGCTGCAGCTTACGTAGGCTTTCACTCCGCTGGTGTTTCATGGAGCGCACGTGCTGGATCAGGTTCAGCTTGGCCTTGGTGGAGTAGTTACAGAGGACACAGTGATAATAGCAGCTTTCACCCTCAACCCCGCTCTCATGATGCTGAAGGTGCTGTGAAGAACAAAGCAGAGAGATATGAATTTCCTGTCTCATCTCCGGTCTCCCTGCGTTAGTCCACTGTAAATTGCTAAAAGACACCTGGGAATTAAGTAAGGAACCACATTTTGACAAAGACACAGCAAGCTCAAGCCTGCTTATTCTCAAGGTAACATTCACTCTCCTGCTTAGAAGAAAGAGAAACGTAATAGGCTGAAACAAACACAGAAGCAAAAATCAAGATAGGGAAGATCATCTCCAGTGAAAGAAAATACCAGATCCAACATTAACAACTACTCACGACCTACGCATGGCTAATTCTTTCACATTTAAAGCTTATCCTGGGAGGGGATCCAACTACATGTCAAACAGATAAAATTAAAATTGATAAATTCTCATTGAAAACTAAGAAGAATAAACCAAAAGAAATCCTAGAACACAATGAACTCATTAGATTGAGAAGTCCTGGAAACTGTGTATGGAAGAGGAGTGCAGAGCATGGACCACCCTATCCATCACCCAGTGCCCTGCTCCTGGCACCTGCTTTCTACTGCCTTGGATCTGCAAGACAGCAGCAGCCTGGCCTGGATGATGTCTGTGACAGTGATCCAGACTGGAAAGCCAGTGCTGAACAGGCAGCTGAGTATCACAATAAGTGAGCACTTGGAAAACAAAAAAAATCCCCTTGTCACCTTCTGGAGCTGAGCTATCGCAGCCAATACAGCTAATTCCAGAGTATTATACCTTGATTGTGTGACAAAATCTATCAATCAATGTCATGGATCCCAAGGATGCAGCAATTAGTTCCTAAAAGCAGAGAGAGCTGCTTCCAGCCCTGCCCTTCACTGGATTTGGGCAGCTGCGGGGCTGAGAGCTCACAGTAACCCTCCCCATTCCCAGAGCACAGTCTTATCACAAGTTGAGGAAAAATTGATACCAAAGTCAAATGGCACGAAAGACTCCTCAGTGAAAGCCATTCCACCACCCACCGACATTTTAGCTAATCAATAATCCCTGCCAGCTCCTACCATCCAACCTCAAGACCTCCTTTTGTCTTCTGGGTCATCTCATGGAACTCTTCCCTCACCATGTGTTTCACCCAAGGCACGTAAGTAAGGTGATCTGGACGTGATATCAAGATTTGTCAATCAAAAATATTGCCTACGTGCAGCCAGGACCTTCTGGTAAAAATCCTGATGTGTATTATCTCAGTTACAGCTAAGATAAGATTAAAGACATATTACCCAGCGCTGTGTGCTCAGCTAACACAGAGGAAGGAGAGCCCTCTGAGTCTAGGAATGATTAAAAATAGGATAGGAGCTGATGCTGCGGCTTCTGATTGGAAGAGCGAGGGAAGAGAATAAATGTATTCTAGATCTGGCTAATTAGACTTGCCTCTTTTGGGATCACAATGTATTTAATTAAATTCACTGTAATATTCAAAGAATCCACTGGGGCACTAATCCCACTGGTGCCCTCAAAAGATTTTTTTGCTGTTTTCCCTCATAAGAACTTCTTCCTCTCATTTCTATTGTTTGCATGTATTACCATCTTCCTGAGCCAGAAAAAGAGAAATGGCTAAAGGCACAGAGAGCCAAGATGAATGACCCAGCTACAAGAGCCAGGTGACCAGCTGCTGTGGCCCAGCCTGGCTAGCCCTGCTCTGCCTTGCCGCCACCCGAGCTCCCAGCAGCTAGGGTCTCACTCCAGGAGCCACAAGGCAAGAACCTTCTCTTGTCAGCTGAAGGGATGTTGGGGAACCCCTGTCCTACAAACACTGTCTTCAAACTCTGGAAGTACCAACAGGCTCAGTGGCAGCTTCTGCAAGAAGGCAGAGGAAACCCCTAGTGAGCAATTAAGAGAAAAATCTGGTCACAGGTTCAAGGAAATATTAAGGACATGGTCTCTGTGGGAACCAGAGGCATGGTCTGTACTGCCCTGATTTAAAAGAGGATTTTAGGAAAGCATTTGTTTTCAACAGTTTAATGAATGTGTTTTATATTCTGCTCTTCTTTTGCTCCCACACTATGGGATGACCAAATAACCCTCCTGCTTGGGTCAGCTTCTCCCTGCCTGTCATGCTGGAGAAGTCAAGCCCTGAGGGTGCCACCACCACCAGCACATCCATCCTGGACACAGCCTGCCTCTGATCCGCATCAGTCTTCCAAGAGGGGAAAGGAGCAGCTCAGAATAAAACACAACAGACAAGTAACTATGAGCTGCAAGTTGCTGGGAGCGATGAAAAACTGGACAAGTACGTGTAGTTTTTCTCCATCACACTGTTAAACTTCCCCCTTGTGAGAATTTATTCATATGACAGAAAAAAACCCTCAAAATATTAAACCAGAACCTTGTTAGAAGACAAATCAACTTGAAAATCAAAAGGAATATATTGTTACTAGGAAAACCAACCAACTTCTGTCAGCAAACATTGATTTCTGCAAGGCTGGGGTGGGGGGAGTTCACCCCCTCCCTCTCAACGATAGGAAACTTCCAACATCTGGTTCTTCACGCATGGCATGCAAAATATTGATCAGGTTTAGTCAAAGCTCCACTTTAAATCAGAAACAGACAGAGGAACACTGATGGAAACCATACGGTGCTTGAGCACAACTTCCCCAGGGGACACGGGCTGTTCCTGTACGTACATGAGCCACAGCACAGCACCATGCTGGTCACAAAACCTATTCCTACATGCAGCTCACACCAAATCCAGCCCGCCTTCCCTCTGGGAAGCCCTTGGGTCTCCAGGCAAAGCCCTGACTCTGTGCCAGAGCAAAGAGCAAGGAGGATCCCACAAAGAGACTTTGTCTCCTGCATTAGGGAAGGGCTAACCTGCGGTGACTTTTTCAAAAGATGTTAAATCTACATCTGCTCAAAACTTCTCTTGTATTAAGTTTATGACAGCCACCCTGTAAAGAGCCCAATTCTCACAGTAACATGATCGGAGAACCCCCCTATAGCACTCTGCTGCCAGAGGCACTATGTTATTTTCCAGGCCCTACTTGCTATGCCTAGTGGGTCAGACACTGTTTTGGGTGATATCTGAACTGTAACCCCAGCTCACTAGGGAGATGCAATCACCCCTTTGAACTGTCTTGTGCTTTTGATGTTTATTATTAATGAGAAAAAAAGCTCAATTTCTATGCAATCGTAACTTCATCTTGTGTAATGCTTCCCCTTTGGAAGGCCCTAAAGCTGCACAGGATAAACCCACTCTGACAGCAGTGGGAATCTCAAAAGCCCTTGGTCTGCAAGCTTTAAGACCAACCATGACTGCAAGTGGTGAGATCCCACCTTTACCCTCAGGAAGTCCTGAAGTTACAAAAAGCAGCAGAACATGGGAGAAAGCTCTCTGCAGGTTCATGGATGGTCGCTTCCGCAGACCTCAAATGACAGCAACGAGTAGAAAGAAACTCCAAGTTTGCCCCCAAGAAGCAGCAGCTTGTGCTCTCCTGCTCCCCTCTCTGGTGCACAAGGGCTTCCTGCACAGGTCAAGGTATCTGTAGGTAGGAAAAGTGGGTGAAATAACAGTCCTGGGGCCAACCCCCCCAAAATCCCAAATAACGGGAAAATAATCTCATGAACTTCATGCAACAAGCAGAGAACCACCACCACCAAAACCGAAGATCCTTCCTCACCCCAAGCCAGCTAACAGGACCACCAGCCACAGCAGTCACCTGGATCCTAAACCAAAATCTGTCCCAGAGCACTGGTGGGGACAGCCAAAACCAGCCCACCACCCTCTTGTTCACATAAACATCCTCTGGCTTACCAACTCCCTTTGCTCAGTATGGCCATTTGGTGGTGTGGATAAGTCATAAACCATCTGGAAAAATCTCTTCCAAATCACTTCTGACCACTTTCTCCAGTTGGCTCTCACATTACAGGACAACCCTTCAGCAACGTCAGAGGCTGCTGAACCACCAGGAGGTCCTTTGAGAAACACTCCACTGAAGTTATCAGTGTTGAACATCTTTGGAGGAGGTTTTTTCCATACATAGCACTCTTACCACTGAACTCAGCATAATGTCTCTTCAGTTAGAATGGGTAAACTTAATAGTGATTTAAAAGAATTGAAAAATGCAGCTGAGGAAGATGGAGCAAAAAATCTGCTGGAGGGTTACAGAAGCTGTGGGAAGGAGCACCACCATAGACTTGCACCACTTACTTCTAGCTGTGAGCACCTACATCTGACCAGCACTAGCGATGAGACCCAGAGCCAGCAGGACCCCTGTTCAGCCCACGGTGCTGGCCAGCAAACCAGGGGAGCAACACAGAGGTTACACAGGATTTCAAACCACAGAAGGTTAACTGTGAAAGCCACCAGCAGCTCACCCTTCTGTGCTCACGAGGAGGTGCTAGAGACATACCAAGGCTGATGAGCACATCCTCAGTGCAGAAGGATGACCAGGGACTGACTCTTCCACAGGGTGAAGTCAGGCAAGGGTAACTAGTAAAAGGCTTGGTGGAAACATTTCACATGCCAGCGAGAAGTGTGTGTGGGACAATGCACTCCTGGGGAGCTACAAGAGAAAGGACTCTACACCAGAGCTGGAGGGGAGACTACAGGTTGTCATGGAAAGAGACAAGACCCTGTAGCAGAGCTCAGGAGTCTCATAAGCATCTCCTGGCCCCCACGTGCCTCTGATCTGCTTCACAAGATAAATCACATAGTCCTGGAAGAGAAGAATCTGAATTTTTAATGAAAGTCACGTGGATGCAGCTGTCTGATCCTGGTCCGCTTCAAGTACTCCATAAAAGTCAGAGCTGGCCCATCTGTCTTGCTCTCATTTCACACCTGCAGCCCTGGCTGGAATTTCCTGCAGCCAAGGGAGCGGCCACAACGCACAGCGAGAGCTCACGATGGGAAGGGCTGGTGTGTCTGCAGACAACCCCCAGCCCAGAGGTTTTAAAAAAGAGGGGAAAAAAAAAATCAATTCTCCACACAGCAGGTTCAAAAGATGAATTTATGCTCTTTCCTATTCCACCAACATCCTGCAATTGTTTACTGCTTCTGAAGAGGTGGTGTTACAAAACCCTTCCCTCCTTCCAGCCTCTCCAGCCCCTTGTGTAACAGCTCTACGGTGCAGTGCCTGACTCTGGAGCTCACTCTCACATGTCCACAAGTTTTTGCAATGTACCTTGTGGTGGCTCGAATGGCCTCATGGTGACCATCACTCCCCCACTGCCAGCTGGAGCTGCCTCAGTGTCACCCAACCCCTCAAAAACATTACCACAAAAACATCACCACAAGATGAGGACAAGGAGACTTTGGGCAATAAACCTGGATTTTTTTTTTTTACTTATTGGTTTCTGATCTTTAGTTTTTCTTCCCAAAAGGCTGTACATTCAGCACTCCTCCAGCCAAAGAGGCTGAGATACTTGATGCAAGTTAAGTGCACACACAAAAAAAGGTGGAAGACCCACACAAAAAGGGTGGAAAGAACAGCACCAACCACCCCAATTAACAACCCCTTCTGAACCTGTACTTTCCATGCCCTCCAACCCTGCCTCATGTGCAGTGAACATCCTGGTACCATGACAGGGCCAAAGCAGGCGTGAGAGCCCTGGGCAGGCAGGTGAGGAGAACTGAGTGTGACCAAGCAGAACTCTGGACCATTGTGCCACGAGCCCCTGGCTGTGAGGTTGCACAGCAGGAGGGAAGCAACACCAAGGACTTTCCTCAAAAAGCTCAGCAGCAAGAGCCAGGCCAGCCAAACCGAGATCTGCTATGACTGGGAAAGCTCAGTCATGAGCAGGAAGCACAAAAACTCTGAGCAGCTCCAGGGAACAGCTGGACACGGACGGAGCTGTCCCCATGGGCCATTAACACTATCCCCACTGGTCAGGAGGCTGGTGCTTGCCATAATGAAATACCTTTGGATTCCTCCATGAATGACCCTAAAAGCCACTCAGCAAAGGGGGCCTTGTTCCACCAGTCCTTGAAGTCTCATTAAAAGCCAAATATTGCTCAGCTTAAAGATGGAGAGCTCAGCATGGATTTTACTGAACGTTAAATCAACCAGCAAGCGTAGCCAGCAAACTCTGTGGCACTTTAACTTTAAATAATGCAATAATTATTGAATTTCCTTTTTATAACCGAAGTGCTGGAATGTAAACAATGGGGCTGTAATTGCAGGAAGGGGGGATCAATAGAGGCAATCGTTTTCAGCCATGTTAATTGTAAATACAATTGCTCCAAGATGTCAGCCTCGTTCTTCTCGCTCCCAGAATCATCCTAACGGATGACAGAGTCCAACTTTCCTATTACAGCTGTTCGTTCCTTTAAGAGGTTCTCAATCAGGTCTGATCAATCTGTCAAGATAATGCATGGAGTAAGTAAGACTCTTCCAAACACAAGCTCCCAATCAATAGCCTGGACCTGCTTAATGAGGAGGGGCTAAAGCCCAGAGGGAGGTAACAGTCCCAGCTCCTGCTTGGCTCTGGCAGCAAACTTCTTCATGGGGCCTTGCTGAACCATTCAGCTCTTAACAAGGACATTGTTTATGCAGACTATGATGAGCAGCATCCTCACATATTTACAGTCCCCCAGGGTCAGGGGGCAAAAAATTGACAGAGATTAACAGAAAGCAAGAGCCAACAAAGGTTGAAATTATATTCGTACCCACCCACCCTGCTTTTAATTGTGAAATAGACCTCAAAGTACTAATTAATCATTCGCTAGAAGAGATCCCCCAAGATGAAAAGCTGTGTGGACCGCTAAAGGTATCAGAGCATCATCACTAAGATTCCTCCCATGCTCTTGAGGAAGAACAAAGCCCATGGTAAAGCTTGCGCTTGCCCAGCTGTGCTGACCACCCCTTCCAGTTGGAAGAGGCAAAGCACAATAGCCCATCAGCTGGAGGGCTATGAGGGCATGAAGGCAGCCCTCAGAGATGCCCTTGCCCATTGGTATTAACTCTGGCGGCACAGGGGTCTCCCTTGGTACAGCTGGCACCACGCTGCACGCTGACCAAGCAGCCCAGGACGGGAGAAAACAGAAAGGTCTTGCTAGGCTCCTTCCTACAGCCATGAAACTCCTCTCCCACCACTGCATTACAAGAGCTGCAGATACAACAGATCTCAACTCTCAAGCAACTGCAACTTTCAGGAATTTTCCAGATCCCTGAAATCTTCCCCAGGGAGCTGCAAGCATAAGCACTGCTATATGTGGAGCTGAATACGGGAGTGTGTGTATCGATCTTGCTAATTATAGTGATAAAGCACAATTGAGAGTTCATTTCCTATCAGCTGTTCTGAAAAGTGCTGCCCTCAACCTTGTGTGCTCCTGCTCTGGCCATGGCTCCCACTGCAGGACCCAGGACAGCCCTTTGGGTCTGCATGGCCACTCCCTGCCACTCACTTGTGCCCCTCTGACAAACACGAACCCAGCAAACTGCAGGTGAAGCACACCCCCCTGTCACAGATGAGGGACCTGAGAGACATACACCGTGAGGCAAGCTTCACACCATGGTTTCTGCAGAGCAGCACAGCATGTTTGGTGATGGTGATGTTCTTCTGCAGCCTTCCAGCTTCACCAAAACCTGAACTGGTGACATTTTGCTACTCAGAAAAATGTACTGCTTTGTCACTTTATATTTTCCGTGGATTTTGTCATCCCTGCAGAAACGTGACAAAAAAGCTGTACTTTGTTCTTAAAAGCAGTGCCTGCAAAGTACTGTATGGTCAGCAAGAGGATAAAAACAACTCAGCAACGTCACTGAGGAGGAGGTCAGGGCTGCCAGTCCGCTCCTTTCTCAGTGCCAGGGACAGCCAAGAGCCAAGGAATTCAGGGAGTCTTATCTTACCCAGGGTTAGGAAAAGTGCAAAGAACAGCTGAACATGATGACAAGGCAGTAACCAAAAGCAGGTTCAACCATCCATCACAGCCCCCAGTTGTTTTTCTTTTCCAACATATTTTGTACATATACTTGAAAATAGTAAGTTCAGTGTGAATTGTTAAGCTGTGAACACTCAGGTGAACTGGGGCAGCCTGTAAATATGGAAAAGCACTGGAGAAAAGGCAAATTAGAGAATAAAAAAAGGCTAGGGGGAACCTGAAAAGACTGTAGGATTAAAATCTGTTGTCCATATTGTAACTATACAGTTGTTGAAGGATTGAAAGAGGCTTTCTGCAACACAGAACATGACTTGGACTGTGGGTACAGGTGATGTATTATTTTCTCCAGCAGAGGTGATCCATACATTATGCTGCGAGGGATTTAGGAGGCAGCTCTGGGTGCTCAGAGACACAGCACGTAACACACACTGGTCTTGGGTTGGGAATACCATCTCAGACTTAAAACAACTGCCCAAACCCTCGGAGCCTGCTATGAGCACTGAAATTAAAATGGCATTTTTCTCTATATTAAGTCTTTTGGAAAAGAAATCAGCATGCTCTGAAGGCAAAGCTTGAGGACTATTCCTCTGCTGTGGACCCAATGGGACAGGAGGGCCCCACTGCTGCTCCCCACAGGCTGTGCTCCCACAGACACTCCTGCATCATGGGACCATTGTAATAATGCTCTGCAAAACCACGTGGGAAACTGAACCAGCCAAAGAAAACCACACCGAGCTCACGTTATTTAATAAAATACTACACACACAGATTAACTTCCCTTGCCCAGTATTTATTGTTTCATCTATCTCTAGAGAGGGTACAAGCACTATGAAAGACTGAAGATTTCCTTGTTTTCATATAGCTTCTTTATAACTTCCTACAGTGATGTACCACATCGAATCCCAACAGATAACCATACAATAACAACAACAATACACAAGACAATTTTTTAATCCTCTCCATAAATCGAAGAATATCAATATCAGAGACATGGATGACAACCTCTCCTCACAGAAACCAACAAATATGCATTTAGGAGCGACAGACCATGCCCATCCTTGGTCCGCAGTCCTCACAGAGAAAGATTTCTGAAAAACAACTTCCACTTTCTGCAGTCAATTAGAGGACTCTGTGCAGACTTAGACAGTGAAAGCCTAAAGTGTCCTCCAGCAGTCCTGCAACACAGAACTGCACACCCCTATACACAAAGCCCTCGGTCCTTCCAAAACTGCAGCTGCTGTGGTGTACTGTGGTACCTCCTCAGCCGTCAGGTCATCAGGATCATCACCAGCCTCTGCTCTGCTCCCTTCTCCAGCACCCCATGCAGCATCAACCTCTGCCCTGCCCAAGCTGGGCTTGCAGGGTCAGACCAGGATACAGACAAGTCCTGGTGAAGGCAAAGCACCCTCTGGGGCATGTGAAGTGTTCCAACAAAAGGCAAGATGGACAGCAGCACTTTGGGGGGGAGCTGTGACAAACCGAAGTTGCAGGTGACACAAGATTTTTCATAAGCAGGTGACACGTGGGGAGGGAGAACCAAAGGAAGGTGCAGTGAATTCATACAACAGAGAAAGGAAGCAGAAAGAGGAAACAAAATACTCCTTGAGTCTTGAAGGTGAAATGAAAACCAGCAGAGCAAGACTAAGGCAGTGAAGCCCTCCCAGCAGAGCAGCCTTTCTGCAGGTGCCAACTGCAGGGCTGGGCACCGAGCTGGGCATCCAGGACTCACCCCTGTGTTGCACCTGCTGTGCATCAGCACACCCAAAACACAAGGAGGGAAGGAGCAGCATCCTGTGAAGGTAAGATCATTAAGTGTCTGTGAAACACACAAACAGAACACAGAGCACCGCAGAAATGCCCATGAGAAAATAAATAATTCTTCATTCAGTGAAAGCTTTGGATTGTATTAGACAAAGCCTGGGGCAATGTAATGAAAGAGGAAGATAAAAAGAAACAGAATAATTACTCATTCACAGAATGAGGCAAGAATCCTACTGGAAAAATATATATGGAAATACTTATAATTAAAAACTATAATAATGCCTGCACACAAAGGGATGAATTAAAGCTACCCAAAGTCTGATATTTCCTATGTTTAAGATGGCTGTGAGGGCTTCGTGAACTGAATGGACACTAAAATGTCCTAAGAATTGTGAATATAAATTCAGACAATTCCTCCTTGCCCCACATCACTGAGCAACTACCCTGTGAGGAAAGCCACCAAACTCCTAGTGAGGAGAAGCCTTCCAACCACAGCCTCCTTCAAATTTAACTGGAAGATCTCTTTAGTCCTTGAACATGCAATGGTTCGTAGCACACGCTGGTAGGCCTGGTTTCCACCAGAAAGGACACATCAGTTACCCATAAAAATTTCCATCAGGAGAACCATTGGGCATTAGATGCTCAATTTCCAAGCTGCCCCTTCCCTAGCTGTCAGTCCTGCATATCTAAAACCCAATGCAATTGTAGGGCACTTCCATAGAGATCTACAAGAGACCAGAACTGCTCTGAATATCAGTTGCAGCCCTTCCCTCCAAGAGAGACTACTAAAAATGGATAATATGGAGCTTGTAGAAGTACAACAAAGCAAAGAGAATAAAATCTGAGATTATAAAAGTCTACTCATTAGTGCTCCCATTGTTCAAGTGTATCTGCATCCACTTGTATTTCCTGTGTACAGGTACAAAAATTCCTGAGAGAAGCCAAACACTGCAGTTACTTGTACTAGCAATTCTAGATCTGCAGTGTACTCTGTACAGGTAAATGATAAACACTATGAAGGCAGCTCTGGTCAGCATTAAGACGACTTACTGACTACTGCAATTCAGGAAAAAAATGGAAGCAGCAAAATCTTTTTCGGGAGCAATGTCCACTTGTGGCAGAGAAGTGTGAAGAGATGACAGATTTCTAAATTCTATTTACAAAAGTGCATGTGCAAATCCATTTACCCCAGTAACCTTAAAATTCTCCTTTCTGTGATCATGTGGGATTAACTCCTTTGAAAAGATACTTGCTTGACAAAAGCATATGCTATCACGAGGCCAGTAGGCAGGTTTCATGTCTAGATAACCTACGTGCCCAGCCCAGAGTCAGACATTTCAGTAGGTCTACCTGGGCACTGTAGGGCATATACCAGAATACCCAGGAAAGTAAAAAACAATACAAAGGTGTAAAAACAATACAAGAAAGGTTCCTACTTTGTGGGACTAGTAAGAATACACACAAGTGGACAGGAGCTGTCTGTAACACAGACCCCATGACATTAAAATACTGTATACAGAAGGACTCCAATGTCTTTAAAACCTCTCCCATCTATGGTCAAACCACATTCAAGAACAGCTCCAGGACAGTCATTTTCCAAATGATTTGTAGCAGAGCATCAGCATCTGCTCCATTTCTAGCAGTGCAAGTAGTGGTCAAAACCACCCAAGAGTACTGTCCTTCTCCATGTCTCCTTCCTCAGCAGGTAACACCAGCAAGCACACTCCACGGAAGTACAAACATGGTCTTAACGTGACACATCTGTCACACCCCCAGAGTTACCAAACAACCCCCATGAATGCTGTGGGTATTACAATTTATATCTGCAGTTCTCAAACTGGGACACTCTCAGCCTTTTTTTGCTGGACAGGATGAACATCATTCCTGAAAGAAGGAAGGCATTAGTCACCCCAGGAGAGCTCACAGCTATTCTGTGAGGTCTCTGTTGCTGTTCACTCTGCTGTTCACTCTCCTTTCCCTGGCGCGCATGTGAAGGCTGCAACAACCTTGTGAATTTCAGATAAGAAAGGATGGCTGATCCAAAAAGTCAGCCCCCGAATTAGGGGCTTCTCTGCAGCACAGGCTGAGGGTTGTGAGGACAGATGAATAGGGACAGGGTTACAAGGAGGCCCAGCAGGAACCTAGATAAGGTACAGGACCTGCCTGCCTGGAGTATGACCAGGGGGCACCCAGAGGCTTTGCCACAGCACGAGCATTGCCTGCAGCCACACACCCTGCCAGTGTTTGACATGACCCTGTCACAGCCTCCTCACCAACACGAGCCCTTCCTACCCCTTCCCTTCCATCCTCTTCAATGTTCTGCAGCTTTTGGCTAAATCTACCTCCCAGAAAGTTTTTGGTATGATAGTGCAGCTCCTCCCCTGTCTCTTTTCCACTCCTGGCTGAGGAGAGCAGATCTGCACCCCAACATCAATCACTGTCATGAGCCCAGGCTGGTGCTGAATCTCAGCCCAGCACCGGGGAATACAGCAGCCCCTGTCTGTACTGGGCAGCTCTCGGTGGGGCTGGGAAACAGCCCCACGCAGGACACTGGACTGACCCAGCTGGGATCTCTGGTGCTGCCCCAGGACCCCTCCCAGACTCTGCACGTGCCACCAACTCTGTGGCAAGATGCTGTGCCAGGCACAGCGAGTGCCGCGCTCCTTCCCCCCCAAAAACCCCGAGGCCTCCTGCGTGTACGCTAACCACAACCCTTTGAGAGGCTCATGTATTTACAAACCGAGGCATGTTGAAATCAAAGGGGATACCATATGACATAATTCACATTAAAATGTCAACAGGTTGACAATTTATAGAGTCAATCCACCAAAGGTGGGGAGAACTAAGATGTGGTAATTGTTTAATTCCCGCTTAAACCAACAGCAGCTTTACCTTCAAACACGATACAATGTGCAGGGCCTTTCAGGCGTGCTGTCAGCCAAGGGATGCCAGCAGCTGGCACTTGGCCAGGAATTAGATAACTGTGTTAACTATTTATGAGCACTTCTCACCAGTAGGGAGGTGGGCACTGGGCTGGGGAAGGCAGGGTGCTGTGGGGGAAAGGCAGCTCCAGCCCACCCCACGGCAAATATTTGCCACTAGCACAAGGACAACCTGTTTTTCAGGAAGGCAGAGTCCTACTCATCAGAGCACTCTGCGGCAACCCCGAGCCTCTGCTGCAGCAGGTCCCACTCCACAGTACAGAGGAGGACACGGGGGCTGGGCATGTTGTGGGCACCAGTGACCAACCTGCTCACACTGTGACTGGCACTGAGTGGCCCTGACCCAGGTGGCACCTGCAAACACCACAGCAAAGAAACAATGCAGGCACAAAGTGCCCCAGCTAGAAATTATTTTAGTGCATATGTGAACTTTTTACCCCAGGTACATCGCAGCAGCTTTGCCTGTATCAAACCCGTTTTGTGAGACATGACATCTGGGCCAGCTCAGCTTGCTGAAATCGCCTGCACACAGACAGGCTGCTGGCAATATGTCTTGTAGCCAGCAGTAAGGCATAAGGAAGAGACGAGAAAGAAATGTGCACCACTGGGACAAATTTTACCTGGATAAACCGCAGCCAATAAATTTTCTATAAATGCCAGCTAATGCTGTCCCTTGGAGAGCACTGGGAAGGGACTGCATGGACTCCAGAGTCCTCTGCACAGACTTGCTGTCTGTACATAAACAGTAACACCTCATTCTCTCTTCTACCTCATTAACTGAAACGCATTAAAACAAGTGTGCATTGGGAGCAGAAAATGAGACTGTTAAACCAAGCTGATATAATCCTCATCAGCTGTGGGAAATGAGAACACATCCATTACACTGAATCAAGCATACCAACTGTGATTTACTGATAATGTTAAGACCCCAAGAAAGATGCTCTTCCCCCTCAACTGTGTCTCTCCTGCTTCCTTTGCACTATGCAGCTAAATCCACGGCCTTCAGGATCACCTTGTGTTACATCTAGAGCAGTGGGATCACTTTCCCCCTCCAGACACAGTGCTGTGGGCCCTTAGTCCAGCCCCAGGGTTTACCTGGGTGACAGACATGCTGCTGAGGCAATCACACCTTGCCCGAATGTTACCAGCCTGCAGAAGAGCACAAAGGGGAGCAACACCACAGCACCTATGCACACCCCCCCCAGTGCTGACACCACTGCGTCCTCAAAGGCAGCCCCTAGTCCCCAGGCTGGGGGTCAAATGCAGCAGGAGACTGACCTGGGGAGTCTCAGCAGAGGACACAAGAGCTGTCAGGCAGTGACCACTGACCTTCAGCAGCAAGGGACCAGCTCCACACAAGGATAAGGAACTGTTCCCTGCTCCTGGGGGCAACCAGGACCCATTCCCAGCCTTACGAGTGAAGACTTGCTGGAGACGTTGGAGAAACACTCGTTTCTTACCCCAGGGAGTCAGAGCAAGGGAACCCTCCCGGCACGGGAGCTGCTGGCTGCGGGAACCAGACAGACCACATTCACCTCACACAGACGAGCAGCTTCAGGCCTTGGGTTTGAACTGCTGACCTTACCCCAGCGGCTCAGGTTTCCAAATTCTCTTATCCTTGCGCCAAGCAGCGCTTCTGGTGCAGCAGGAGGGGGTCTCCTCTCCCCACAGCCCTGCTGCCTCTGGACTCGCATCAGCAATGTAAACAACCACTTCGATACCTGCATCTGCTGTTGCTGAGTTTTTAGACTGCACACGACTATCGAACAGCATTTCTCTCCCAGCCCACTCTGCTGGGAGCACAGCCTGGGATGCAGCTCTCGGGACCTGCTCCTGCATGAGAACCTCGGGGAGGGAACAGGACACGGGGGGGGCTGAGCCAGCAGCTCCCAGCCGCCTGCGCGGGCATTCTGAACAGTGTCCATGAAGTCTGTTTAACCAGCATGATGTGTGCAACGGAATCACAAAGAAACAGTCATTTAAAGTGACATCTGTTGGATTAATTAGCTGTGTAATTAGCCTCCCCTCTGTGGAGATAGGCTTTGTTACTGCTGCCTGAAACTTCCCCAGGTGATCTTCTTTGTAACTATCGTTCTCCGAGCATGAGAAAGAGAGGGGTGGGTGGGACAGGGCTGCAATGCCTGTTGACAGAGGAAGGAATAAAGCCCCGGGGCCATTCGTCAGCTGAAGGGAAATAACAACCAGCAGGTTAGAGGATGGCAACCACCACATCAGCGTGGTGAAACCCCAATGGGTCATGTGCAAATGCCAATACATGGGCAGGCCTGTACCAGGGGTGAAAAAGGAAGGGGGACAATTCAAATCTTCACATTCTCCCCAATTAGATGAGAGCTCCCTGGCCTCTGCCTCCTGCACCAGCCCCCCTCAAGAGCTGAAAGGGGGACCTCAGGCAGTGAGAACTGCCAAGCCACAAGGCAGCGACTGTGTTCCTACCTGGGCCACCACAGCCTGTTCTGCTGGGCAGAGAAATTCTGAGCCTGTGCTTAGGCCAAAGAGGAAACCAGGAACCCGGAATTAATTGCATTTCTCCAATGATTCAGTGGCCAAATAAAGGTACCTCCCTAGAAGTCCACCTCCCTGCATTAAGTGCAGAATGAGAGGGAAGGAAGGAATCGGGGCATTAATTTCTGGTGTTGGGACAAAAGCAGGTGATAATGGAGCTGTGCAGCAACTTCAACAGCAATCAAACCAGAACCTCAGAAAGTACTGCAAGTTGATTCCAGCAGCTTTTCCATATTGCACCACAACATCCAGGCTGCAAATTCCTCACAGCTTGTGGCAATGGGAAGGGTTCAACGGGAAGGCAGCTATGGAGAACAGTGACACAGAATGCTGCAAAAAAATCAACTGCCTCCAAGACCTGTTCTGGTTACTGCACACAGACATGCCAAGTCCTGCCAGGGCTGCAGGTGCCCCAGCAGTGGGATGGGACGGGAGGGTTTGCCTGTGCTCTGCCCTGCAGCCTGGCAGCATGGGCAGAGAGGCAAAGTAACCCCGAGACAAGCATCTTCCAACAGCTGCAATGAGGTTTACCAGAGCTTGCCCAACTGTACCCAAAGGCACAACTTTCAGAGAACCTGTTGCACAAGTGTAACTTATTGCTTAATTTGAATTGCAGAACTTGATTGCACACATTACAGTGCAAGGCCAGAATTTTTTAGGATTGGCAAGGAGGGCTAAAAGAACATTATGGTATTAAGTTATGTATTATGCATTCATTATTTATTTGTAGCTTAATGAATTCCCTAAGAGACAGCAAACAAAGAACCTCTTCTGCTGCTTCCACAGTAATCTTGGCGACTTTAACTGTTTCAAAATTTTATTCAGAACTATCTGTGTTATCTCAGGAGAGAAGACAAAGCGCCTTGTAGCCTGGTTGCACTAACAGCCTCACAGAAACCAGCAGTTCATGCCACGTCACACAGAGCAGGTTGGGGAGAGCACCTTATGGCCTCCTTCCCAGCTTGCAAATCAACCCTCTGCCAGAGATGGATGCTAATGAATGGCCATCCATTATTTAATAAGCTCATTGTCAAAGAGCCTGCAGCTGCACTGCCGTTACCTGGATTGGTCTATCATCATCCCTGTGCTGAAAGCCTGAGCCTGCCCCAGCCACAAAGAGGAAGGAACCAAGAACATTTCCCAGGCCTCTGAGGCACATCAAGAGAAACACAACAGCCCAGATGGGGACAGGGAGCTACTGGGTGGGGGAAACACTTGAGCACAGGTTTCAGCAGACTGGGATTACAAAAATGAACCACAAACACAGACAAAACTGGTATAATGCATGGAAAATGGTGGTACAAGATTCACCCTGCTGCCTCACCATGACAATGACATCTTGTTGTGAGAGACCAGCTGAGGTCCAGAGGTTGCAAGACCTCTGTTACTTCCCAGGGCTGATCCTCTCTCCACTAACCCACCCAAACCCAGCCCTGTGGAACCACAGCAAACCCAACCCCAAGAGCTCTGCAGAGCTTTTCCAGGGGCTGCCTCACAGCTGGGAAAAACTGAGCATTTCTGCATGAGGAGAAAAGCTTGTCAAGGTATTTTGCAGTTGCTTGGGTTTTTTTTCCTTGGTTTTTGTTTGGTTGGTTTTTTTAAACCCATTCTCACAAATGTTTTGAATTCTGCATCCTGTTTGAGAGCAGCTTTTGGCTATGTGTTTAACTCTCAGCTCCTCTGGGTGATCACTAGCTCCTGTGCCATTCTGCAGTCTCCCTCATTTGTTATTCAAGTTGCTTTCCAGGGTGGCTTCTTTGCTGAGCTGCTGGTTGCACATGGCTCAGTGCTTCCTGGAAAACTGTTGGAAGGAAAATCTAAGAGATTGAAGTCCATGAGTTAAACACACAGCAAGCAGTGCTTTGCATTTTTAATAGTTTTGATTTCAACCCTTTCAAAAAGAAGTATAGAGAAAGTGTATATTTTTGTGATCCTATAGTAATGTGCTTCATTACAAAGCACCTAAAGGAAGGTAAAAACATACTTTAGTGCTGGGGTGATGTGCTGGAGCAATGTGTCACTCACAGAAAGCTGCAGTCCCAAGGTTCAGGCTGTGCAGACAGGGTGTACTGCACTAAGTTTCTTGGCTACAAGTTCAGCAAGGCTCAAAGTTTGTGCCAGGTCTAAGCACGCTCCAGTCCTCAGAACAGCTTCAGTTTGTAAGCTCATCACTCATCATGGTTTTATCCAAGACTAGAGGATGGCAGATTAAAGGTTTCAAAAAACAGCTTTGTGGGGAGACTTAACTGGGTATTCACTTGTGAAGCTGTTGTTGCCATTTTAACTTAAGACCTTGTAGGAAATCAGCTAAAAGTCCCTTACACTCTGTAATTTAAACAAGCTTTTAGCACAATTCATGTTACTCATGAGTGTAATTCACAGCTCTGATGCTGCATCTGTAGTTTAAAAGATAAACTTGCAAAAATAAACCCAAAACACACAGAAGGCAGACAGTGAGTAAATCAAAGGTTAATACAGCTCTAAATCCTCTGTAACAAGCACAACAGACACTGTGTGGACAACTTTACCCTAAGAACCTTAAAAGGCAGAGATAGAAGGAAGTTTTTGATAAAAATCAAACCCACAAACTTGTTTCCTTTTGCCTACGTTAAATCATTTGGGTACTTCAAAGCTGAATTCCACCAGCTACAGGCACAGCTCTGGCAACGCCATGCTGAGCTCTGGCAGGGCTCGAGGTTGGAGCTGGGATGGCTCCAGGGGCTGCTGACTCCAGAGCCACCACTTGCTAGCAATGACTAGGGTCAAGTTTTCTGCCTCCACCCACAGCTATGGAAGGACAGACCAAGCAGAGTGCTGTCCAGCTCCTGGTAGTACACTGATTAAAACCACTGAGAGAATAAAAAAACTTCACACTTTAGTGTCTTGTATCTTGGAGCAAAGAACTATTATTTGCTTCTCACTGATGCCATTAATTTCCTGATCTTTTTTTCTTTTTAAAGCTCACAAACTCAAGGTATTTCTTTAAAACTCTTTACCTGACAAAACAGAGCTTGCACACTCAGAAGTACTGGGAGGAAAAGGTGAGCAACTGCTGCCTTCACAGCCTTTGCTCCACTCTGTATTCATATGTCAAGCTAACTCCAAAGCCTGTTTATTGTCATCACACAAGTCATTCCATCCAGCTATCACCTCTGCTACTTTCTCTAGGCTTCCAGTTTTTTTAATCCTTCCTAAAATGAACTTAATTGAACAAAATTTTCAACCATTAGGCAAACCAGATATTTACACAGTTTCCATGTTTTACCCTTGCCTTTCTGCTTGTTACTAATCATTTAGCTAATGTTTTCAGAGAGACAGGGAATGATTACTGCCAGGAGTCTGCCATTCCATGAGCAGATTCATGCAGAACTCCTTAGTGAAGAGTCCTGGTAACTACAGTGACATTTTTCTTTACGGGTACCTCTGAGACCATCTCTTGCATGTACCCTGTGTAAAGAGGCTCCTTCTATTCTCTGAAACAGACAAGAAGTCATTCCTTCCCCTCTCCATACTGAGGGCCTTCTTCCCTTGAAATACTTTCCTGTTTAATCATGTTGGATTTTGTGTGGACTTTGGCAGGGTTTCCCCTGCTCATTTTTCAACTTTTTCTCCTGGGTAGTATACATATAATACAAGCACCTAATGTGGTTTTAAGTAAATCCTCCATGACTTGCACATGTCACACCTTTTTAATTTCTCCTACAAGCAGTTCACCCATTTTCATTTTAACTTCCAAACTAGATAATATGATGGTAAATGCTCTTTTATCTGTTATGGAAGGATACTGAACTTGAATGCATTATCACCCAATCACTACATCTCACACAGTATACCACACACCATCTAGGATTAAAATCTTGTTGGAATTTTCTAACAACTTTCTTCAAGATGACACTGAGAGAAGTTTAGCTACTGACATAGCCTCAAATACTGCCCTAACTGTGTGATGTGACACTACTGCTTCACCCCATGAGACAGGACAAGACAAGGCACATGCTGCTTTGCCTCAGCCCTGGAAGCTCCCACCACCTTCTGCTAGGTTAGCAGCTGCATCTCTGGTTGTCCTTTCCATGGGTCATCTTCATTTCTTCTCAAGTCAGTGCAGATCCACAAAATTTCATCACCACTAGCAACTTGAGTATTGACACCAGAGGGTCATTTTCCTGCACACTCTGCATCTCCTAGTTAACAAAGAACCTCTGTGCAGGGCATCATGTAGTCCCAACCCTCTCCTTCAGACTCTATTCCCAAAAAAAGTTAACTCAGCACTTGGAAAGACTGAAAAGGAAGACACTGAATGAACTCATTGAATGCACTCATTCGGCAGTCTGGCCAGCAAAGTGTTTCTTCAGTAGTTCCTTGTTTAAACTTCTGAGTTGCAGGTTTTGAACTAGAGATTTTCAGGAAGTTGTAGGAAACATCCAAACTTGGCTTTTGCTCAAGCAGATTAATTCCTTCTGGAAATTCCACCTGTGCAACTGAAGCCGGGAACTCATGCCTGACCTCTTCCAGATGTGGGGAATCGTACTCTGCTTCAAGTCTGATCTAGTACTCTGTGGTCGCGAGGAGAAAAGACTTGGCTTCTTTACAGTAAGCAGGCACTTGTCAAGGGCTTGCAAAGTCTCTGCCTCTGTTACCAACCACCAATGTAACTCAACCTTGGCCTCACTGTGCTCAGTGCTCATCATTGGGCTGTCCTAGCCAAGAGATGAAGGATCTTCAAACCTGTCACCTACCTCAAGCTGGTACATCCACCTCAAAGATTTAGGCACACACATTTACAACAGTGTTCCTGCTTTCCAGGTAGCTTCTCAGAATATAACAGCCACGAACCAGACAGAGGAGATAAACAGCCATGGTGAGAGGCACAGCTACTGCATTCCCCCAACAAGTGCAAGATAACCTACAGAATTTCCAGCTAGTCATAGGATTTCAGGGGGATAGTAGGGATTCAGGGAGAAGGTAAGAATAAGGAAGAGATTTCCAGACCTTTCCAGTTTCTTGTTGTAAGCAAGGACCTCACTGTGGCACCCTTCTCACCACTGACATAGGAAGAGGTCTGATGCAGGCTATTGCAATGTGCAGGACAAAGATGGCAGCAGCAGTCCAGACCTTCTTCCTCACTGGAAGAATTGCAAGAGAAGACTAAAAGGTTCACCAGACTACAGGCTGTGTCTCCAGATCACATTTTCTGGAAGCAAGCAGCACTAATAGAAGTGGCTCTTGGGCAATGCAAGCAGCCAATAATATGTGATTTAAGAGAAAAATGGCAAAAAAGCAGAATAAGGAGGATTGTGTGTGATAAGCTTAGTATGTGCTCTCACCCAGCAGCATCTGGAGAGGATTTTCTCCAGCAGGCAGGGAAGAACTCGATTACATCCAGTTAACTGTGCTCTAAACTGATTATGCATGTGCCAGGCTAATGGATTACATTAGCAAGAGGAAAAATAACATCCAATCAATCTCAATTTACTGCAGACCACACTAAGGCCTGAGAGAAGAGAAACCATTCTGTGAACTACCCCCACACCACCTTTTCAGCTACCAAAAGAGACATGACACTACAGCCTCGCTGAAGACTGGAAGAATTGTTCTGAATCTTGCTGGATCCACAGACAGGTTTTCCCTGCAGTTAAACACAGACACCGTGAATCCAGCTGTTTGCTGTCCCCTGCTACAGGGTTTATACAGGTGAATTCAGGGACTGTTCAACAGACTTCACGAGTCTGAAACATGTTATTCCCTGTCTGGTGTTTCACTGCTTTCACATCAGAAGTGACATAGGGCTTTAACAGCTCTGAGAACTGCACAAGCCTCTCACAATCCTTAACACTGTCAACTCCCCTTCATCTGCCTGAGGAAAACATGTCAGAAATATTTATTACAAGTATCTACCGCTGTCAGCCTGGCTGACTCAGGTGGGGCTTTTTCCCTTTCTTCTACCCCTCACTTCTTCCCCCCAAAGTGAGAGATTCCAGTGCCCCAGCTGCTTCTTCCCCAGCAGAAACCACTGTAGCTGAAGGGTCTGGATAATATTAATATTTAAGAGAACAATATTATGTGTTAAAACTCAAAGTAGAGCTTTCAGACAAATCTATTGTACCCCAAAATGAATTCCATACACAGAGGAAATTTGGTCCTCTACTGGCTTTTTGAAGTCTCAGTTGAACTCTTCTGGCCCCAATTTCCAAGCTGGTTTAACTCTCTCAGGTCTCCTGTACACTAGAGTGCAGAGGTGTATGTGTAGACCAGACCATTTTTGAGCCAGACTCTGCTGCATGAGTCTGGGTCTCAGCTGGCGATGGGCACAGCAGTGAGGCCTCAACAGTGAAATGTATTTCTCCTCTGAGCAGTTCCCTATCAATTCCAGACAGGTCCAACAACCATGGTTCAAGGCAAACCACCATGATGGTCCTGGTTATCTCTTCCCTTTCTGAATTTGCTGGACTGCTCATTCCTGGGAAAAACCCAGGTTTTGAAATCTAATGTTTACACTGTGACACAGGTGGGCTATGGTACAGTTCAATGTCAACATTTAAAGTCCCATTGTGTGAAGAAAAATATTCAAATAAATTAATTAAGAAGCATGAAATACACTCTCTGTACATATATACTTGTATGCAAAGAGCTCACCACATCTGGGGGAAACCAGGAAGAAAGAACAAGGACAGAAAGAATATCTAAAACCTGAGAGGAATGAGAAGACAATGAGAGGGACAGCATGTGTGAAAGGAAGGTATGCGGCTTGTTAGATTTATGGCAATTCGTACCTGATTGTTCATACTAAAGCCATTATGGGATGATTAGAGAAAAAGGTGAAGCTTTAAGTCCAGTGAAAATCAATAGAAACGTCTGGAGCAATTCTGCTGCACAAGTGAAAGGACTATTTACTGTATCCGGAGCTCCTCTTGGGTTACAGCCCACAGGGCTCAGGCCAGCAAGGGGAGGGGGTTGTGAAGGAGAGAAGTCAGTCAGGAAAAAGAAAATGGTTATAAAGAAGACACAAAATGGGGGGGGAGAAAAAAACCAAACAAACAGTAAAGAAAATGGCAGTCCTAGGTCAAATCTTACTGTGGAAAACCTGCACTACCTCCAAACAGCCTGTCCATAGGGATGGGTACACAGGCTTCTCCTCCAGCCTCAAGCAAGCCTTTGCTCACAGATTCCAGCATTATCACACAGAGTGTAAGCACACAGAGACAGCATCCTGCTCCATCCCTCCCTGCCCCAGCCACCCAGCCCCTCCCCTGCCAGCATTAACAAGCTGCTCTGGCAACAGCAACAGCCTTCAAAGTGCTCAGGAAGAATTTCATGAGTTAACAAACTGCCTGATGGAAAAGAGCCAAGAGAGGCATGGCAAATACTGTCTTGAATGATGTTTTCAACAGTGACTGCTGAATTTTTGTGCAAAAGTCTCACTTAACACAGAGGCAGCACTGTAAGACATGAAAACCCCCCTTAAAGCACCCTGACACAAACACCCACTGGCCTACAGCTTTACCAAGCACAGGGGCTATTAGGACACGGGCCATACCACACAAGTGAGACTGGGTCCTGCTAGAGAGATCTGAGCAGCTCATCTCCTAATGATTGCAGTCCACTGTGGTTCAAAACAGATTTTCCTTTGTTCCAGTACTTGGGCAATGAAGGAAGATGAAGCAAAGCCAATCTTACCTTATAGAGCTTCAGGCTGGCCTCGTGTCTTGAGTTCACTGTGTGCAGACGCAGCTTCTCCAGACTGTTGGTGTAGTAGTCACACGCATTGCATTTCAGATGTACTGGGTTCCCAATGGCCACACATTTCAGCCTCCACTCATTGGCCTTGCCACCCTCCTTGATATGTGCCACCAGCTGGTATTTCTGCACGTGCTTGTCTGTCTTACAGTGGAGCTGGAAGTTCGCCTTGAGCTGCGTGTTGTAGCGGCACAACTTGCACTGGTAGGAGTCTCCCATCACTGCCTTCCACTCGTCTTCAGGGAGGCTGCGCTCCACGTTCATGTGGAGGCCCAGCATGTCCAAATTATCTGTTGTGAACTTGTTGCACACAGCACACTGGAAAAGCTTCAGCGATGGGTCATTTGTTTGCGTGAAACTCTCACCCAAGTTCATTAGCTCCTCAGACACCAGCTGTCCACCACCTAACCGCATGTCCAGGGGGATCTCTCCACCCACTGCACGAAGGAAAAAGGGGAGAAAGAGGTCAGAAAAGCTGGATTCTTTACTTGCCTGAAGAGAAGCACAGAGCAGAATACAGAACACACACAGCTTTCAGTGCAGTTCCTGCACCCACCAAACGCACAGCAAAAAGCCAAGCACAGGTCTCCCTTTGCTTTCTCCTCTGTGCTGCTGGGTCAGTACTGTATCTGAAGAAAAAAGCAATCACAGCTGGCATGTAAGGCTGGGAAAGAGGCACAGGGCATCTTGCTACCCACCCTCTGAAGGACAATTATCCAACCAACCCTCTGCCCTTGAAAAGTGGCAAGGAAAACCCTTCAAAGTTTCACAGGATGAACTCCTTTGTACCACACTGAAAGCCACTGCAGACATTCCAAGAACAGTGTAAGACTTCATCCTGTTTTTTGTTGCCTATCTGGAGAAGCAAGAAACGTTATCTCATGAAGTACCTGAGCACAGTCCCTGCCAAATAAAGAGGTCAACAGTCAGAAATCCAAGTGATAGTAGTGTTGGAGAGGTCACCACACTGCTGTCCTAAGTGGGCAATGGTGCAGAATGTGGCAAGTAAAAAAAAACAGTATGAAAAGTGTCATTCCTGTGCTATTAGATCTCCTCTCTTGTCCAAGTGGTCAAAATGGTTTCTAAAACAAGTGCTGACAGATGCTTTGTGTGCTCAAGGAAAAGACAAGCACCATTAATAACAAGGGTGCAAGAACATGTCAAGGAAAGCCAGCAGGACACTTACTGTCTTGAAATGTCACATCTACTCTTCAAACCAAGAGCTGAACTCCATTCACTTACAGTAAACGAACACACAAACTCTTACTTACATCAGAGCACTCTGAAGATGTGGAGAGAAAGACATGCTTTTTCTAACATCAACTTTTTATGCTAAAGCAACCAAAGAGACCAAAAGAGACCAACCACCAGCTTCTTCTTAGGACCTTTTCTCCATCTTTCTCTCCATTTCAATTTTTAAGATGTTTATGCTCCCCTGCAGCTTTTTGGTATTTTACCTTGATCTTACATCATAGCTCAGCTTAACAATCTTATTAAAGGAACTTTCAGGCCAGCAGTTACTCAGTCTATGAAAAAGAAATATTTTATTTCCTTAATTTTTAGTTTCCTATGTTTCAACCTGTTTGCTGAGAAGCAGCCACACAGTGAAGACCGTCAAAGTTCAGGCAGAACTGTGCTAAGGTTTTTGAAAGCACAGAATCAAAGCTGGTGGAGCCCACAGCTCTGGGCTACTGTCCTTCCCACAGAAACACACCACTACAGTGTTCAGTACAGTCCTAAGCAGGATGAACTACAGTTTGCAAGACAACTGAAATGCTGAACTGGTCAGAGGACCTCGTCTTCATCAGTGTATCTCATGCTCACACAAAGAACTAGCTGGAGAGGAGAAGCCCCATCATCTGCATGCACTGCCAGGAAACTGTCCTTCCATCAGAGCAGCCAAGGATCTTTTTTCTTGATCCACTCTATCATTGCCTACCATGTCCTCTGTACAGTTTCTCCTGCATATTGGCCCTGAAAAGCAGGAAACCCTCCACTTGCCTTCTGTGGTCTGTATCTCCTCACTGTAGTAATTTTTCAAAGCATTCAGTTTAAGACACATCCTGAAATCTTCTCTTTAAACCAGTGCCTCCTGAACATATCATGCAGTAAAAAACCAAAAGTAGACTCTTCTGAATTAATATTCTACTCAAATCCAGTTTTGGACTGAAGAGTAAAAATGGCAAAAATCTGCTTCATTTCTAGCAAAGTTTGTAGTGTGTATATGAGTCTAACTTAGAGATGAGCTTGTGTCAAGTGCTCATTGACACGGGAAGGGCCTCCCTCTGTAATCCTCAACTCAAGATTTGCAGCCATCAAGCATACAATTCACAAATGACTCTCCAGGAGAGCTCATATACATTCAAGGCCTTCTCATGCACTTCAGAATGTTTCAGTTAAAATAATCCCAACTTCTCTCACATCAACTGCCCTGTGGTTCAGTAAGGAGGGGGTAGGAGGCACCATCCAGGAAACCCACTACAGACAACAGAGTAACTTCATACACTACCAGCTATGTTACAAACAAGTGTCCATTGCAGCTGTTGGCAACTTGGAGCTATTGAAAACACACTAAAATAGGTTTTGTCCTTGATGCAGGCTGGGATGCCTAAGAAAAAAAAAAAAAAAAACTCAAATCTTCTATCTCATGCTGGTACCAGATGAACAGCTTCAGCTTGGTTTCTTCAGCAGAGGACCACCCTCCCCCTTCCACTGAATTCATCACAACTCTCAAAGCTTCCTTACCTTTTCTTTTCAGTGCAACACAGCACACAACAAACAGCTCAACATCTGCCTTTAGAAGCAGTTTATCAGACCCTCTCACAAAGCCACCCAGCAAAGTACTCATCCCTTACCAAGCCAAGGAAAAAACATTAGGGAACACTGTAGTAAGGATGCTTTCCACAATGAGGAGGAACATTTAATGCATGTCATCAAAAGTCATATCTACTGCTTTATTAGCTCCCTATCAAAACTCCTAGAAAATGCACCAGAAAAGTATTGTATTTTCCCAGGATGAGAACAACTGGTTTGGGGGAACGCAGAAGTTTCCACCGTGCAGTCTTCATCCTTGACCACCACACAAAGGCAACTGTGGCTGCACTACACAGGGGGCCACAGAGACAGAAGGATGGGATTTGGCACCCAGCACCCAGCCTGTGCATGAGGGTTTTGTGGTAACACAAACACAGTCCCTCCCCTACACACAGACACAGTGCAAAACCCTTCAGCCTCACCTAGAGATGGAGCCATTGTTGCCATGGGATTGGTGGGATCAAGCTGGAATCCACCCATCATGAACTGCGTATCTGAGGAAGTGCTGTCCATCTTCAAGTTGGGAAGGTTCATGTTCTGTGCCAGGTAATACTGGTAGAGCTCGGCCTCAGCAGGGGATGGCAGGCTGCCGAGACCCAAGTGCCGGTTGTGTTGGATTTGGGACATATTTTGCTGAAGCAGCATCATATTGTGCATGTGCTTCTCGCTGGTCATGTGGATACGAAGGTTCCTAGCTACGTTGGTTTCATAGTCACATACCTCGCACCGCCACGTAGGTTTGGTTTTTGGTTTGGTGGGGGAGGGAGCCCCACAGGTGCTACCGATGTTGGCTGCTGCAGCCGCCGCAGCTGCCGCAGCCGCTGCTGCTGCCCCGGCAGTGTGGCTGAAGACTTGCTCTCCCCCTCCATTCTGCAGGTTTTGCATGTTGTTGAGATGCTTGTCGGACTGCATATGAATACTGAGGTTGCCTTTGGTAGTAGTGGAGTAGTTACAAACCTCGCAGCGGAAGGGCTTGTAACCACAGGTGTAGCTCTCACCCCGTGCCAGCCGCGGGTGTGGCTGCCCACTTTTGCAGTAGACGCAGGAGCCACCTGGCTCGGGATGTTTCTCCTTCATGTGTGCCTCAAGCGTCTGCTGGTACTTGTAGTGCCAATTGCACTTGGGACACTTGAGTGTCTTACAAGAGTTGCGAGAATGCATCATAGTCATGTGGCCACCCAGCGACCGTGAGGAGCCCAGGACTGTGTCGCACTTTGGGCATTCCACACCGCTCCCCGAGGGGCATTCCCCACCCCCAAGTTCACAGAGGGGGCCAGCGTGCTGGTGATGGGAGATGTAGCTCCCGTCCTCACCCTCTGTGCTCTCATTTGGTTCTGGTGCTGTGGCATTGTCTTTATTGGCACTTTCATCGATAAAGTCCAGCCTCCTGCTGCCCTCTGCCACGCTGGCTCCGCCACCCTCATTGTTAAAGCTTAAGTGATTCCTCCTGTTTGCACCATCAAAGACAAAGGAAGAAGCAGAATTAGAACTAGTAGAAGCTGTGCCCCGCGACAGGGTCTGGAGCACGTTAGGCATTAAGGGAGAGTTAGAAATGCTTTGGTTTGAGAGAGCAAGGTCCTTTTTGCTGCTGCCACCACCTGCCACAGCCCCAGCATCCTCCTGGGGCCGGTCCTCCAGTTCGTCCTCCAACTCACTTGGAAACAGTCCTTTGCAACCCTCATCATCCTCATCTTCTTCCTCTTCCTCCTCTTCCTCTTCCTCCTCCTCCACATCCTCTTCCTCCTCCTCCTCCTCCACCTCCTCGATTGGCTCTGCCTTTTCTGAGAGGCTGTCCTGGTCACCTCCCTCTTGCTTCTCCCCCTCTGCCACCCCAGGGTCCTTCCCCTCTGAGGATTTGGTGGGACTGGAAGTCAGTGGGCCCAGGGGGACTGAGGTAATGGGAGTCTTCAGAGCTGAGCTGGTCAGCCCGCCAAGGTTGAGGAGCGTGCCAGGGGCCAGGACACTTGCTGGCGGTGGCTCTGCTGCACTGGCCGCCCCAGCCTGGAGGGCCTGCTCGCCTTCCATGCGAATGCCACTGAATTTACCATAAAAACTGTGTCCAGGGCCTATGAGGTTAGCTGTGGAAACGAGAGGGTGCTGAAAGGTTTTGTTTTTTGGTTCCAGAAAGCTGACAAGGGGTTCCTTGTCTTTGCCTATCCCTTGGATGATAGCGGAGATGTTCTTATTGCTAAGAATTTTCCGCTCCTCCTCACTCAGAGTCATTCGGTGGTCGTGCACCGCATGGGTCACGAACGAGCGGACATACCCAAAGGAGAGCTTGCACAAGAAACACATCAGGATGGGCTTCCTCTTCCCGTAGAGCACAAAGCCATCAAATTTGGACAGGTCCACATTGTTGGGAACATCTTTGGATACGCAGGAGCTTTTGGCAGAACCGTCGCTGTTCAGGTAATCCTTGTTGCTTTTGTGTCGCACATCGAAGACGCGGAAGCTGTGCAGGACGGGGCTGATGCCCGCCAGGGCTGAGGTATTCGGGAAGGTCTGGTCTGAGCCCTCAAACCACTTCCCGAAGGATGAGGCTATGTGGAAGGTGTTGATGATCTGTGGGTAGACGGGAGCAGTGGCGGAGGGCTCTCCCTGCTTGGGCAGAGAGTTCGGGAGCAGCGAGGGGAGAGCCCCGCTGCCGCTGCCGCCAGCGGCCCCGCTCTGCACCAGCTGGCTGAGGCTCTCCACGATGTAGGCTGAGCCATCTGGCTGGTAGACGATCTCACCAGCCAGGTTCTCCACGTCGCTCTCCTCCTCCCCGTCCTCACTGCTCTCGCTCCCGCTCTCCCCCCGCAGCGGCAGGGGCGGGCGGGTACCGGCGCAGCGGTGCTCCATGTAGCTCTGCAGGCCAGGGAAGGAGGCAGCGCACTGCCCGCAGCTCACCTCCTTGCTGGTGGGCTCGGGACTGGGGCTGGCCGCCGCGCTGCTCTCGGGGATGCGCTCGGGGAAAGGGACCCTCAGGCTGTCCAGGGGGCCGCGACTCTCCGCCGCGGGCTGCTCCATACTGCCGGCAGTGTCAGGGAGGTGGGCACTGTTGATATCAGTCCATTGCTGGTGCTGAGGGATGCCACACCCATTGTCCTTCCCGGGGATGACGGGCGAGTCACAGCCTTCCATGGCAGGGCCGGCACGGAGCACTCATTGCACCCGGTACGGCTTGGACCTGCAGGTGGGAGAGAAGGGGAAAGGTGGGTGAGTCAGGGAGAAGGGACAGTTCCCATAGAGGCCCCTGCCCCAAAGGCCACCAGCACCGCTCCTCAGGACCAAACAGGAGGATCTGAGAGCTGGCACCCCAAGACAGGCTCCAGGAAGAGGCAGCCTGGTCCTGGGTAATGCTCTGCTGGAAAGGAGTGATGGAAACATAGTGGAAGCAGGAATGCAAGAGGCAAGCCAATGGTGGTGAAAGCCTACCCAGCCACCTTTGCTGAAAAGCAGGGAAGTAAAATCATAGGAGTTGCACTGCAGTCCCCAAAGCCTTAGAGCTTCAGAAAACAACCAACCAACCAATATCATAGAAGACCTTTTGACCAAAACAGAGTTAAGACAGAACAGTGCTGGAGCTTTATGGCTTGGTAAAAGTCGTACTGTGACTCCTTAAGCCACAGATGCTGTTGTTTTTTAGTGATTCCTTTTTTTTAAGTGGTTCAGGGAGCACAGAATCTGAGGTACCACATACCAACTTCTACTTCTGCAGTAGACCCAGAGACCCTGAGCAGCTCACAGAGATTTTTGAGCAACAGTGTTTGGTATGCACAAGAGATTTAACTGCTGGGATCTGGACAGAGTTTAAATGGAGAGATGTCAAGAGAGAAACCAAACAGGAAATTCCAGATCTGACAAGGGTCCATTCTGGCGATTGGGAAGTGGTCAGCCCACCATGCTCCAGGAAGCTCCCAGAGACCCTGATGGGCAGAGGCTCTGCACACAGATGGCCTGCTCTCACTCCCAGAGGCAATGGCTGATGCAGGTCCTACAAGAGAAGGAAGGACACCCTTCCCACTGTTTCCATTCCACCAAATATTAGATCTGGGGAACTACCACGGACTGCCAGGCAGCCATCGAGCATGAGCTGCTGGGCATGTCTCACTTCCACAGCTCTGACCATCTCTACCCCACTTAGGGCATCCTGCCAGCATCCCTTTTGCTGAGCAGGTGGGCAGGATACACCTCTCTAGGGTTAGGGACCTAGGTTAGGGTTAGGGAGATTAGGCAGTGTAGCCCTTAGGAGCTAGAGCATTGTGATGCAGACCACAATCAGCAGGAGATTACCAGTTCAGCTGCAGTCCTAGGAAGAACCCTGTCTGCAAAGAAGCATTTCTACAGTCTACTTACAGTACAAGCCACATAGAAGGGAACATCAGCAGAAAGTAAAGTGTTATTACCTCATCTGTTAAGGGACTTATAAGTTGTGGTTCACAGATTTCCTCAGGTATACAGATACAAAGCATCCATAGAAAACAACTGAATAAGCAGTTCACCACTCATTAAGAACCAAGAAACAACAAAAACCTGTAGCTCCAGATCCACTGCCGTCAATGGCACTCAGGAATTTTTCCACCATATTTGATCTTCTACCAACTACATACAAGGGCCACTGTGCTTGTCAGACTATTCTAAAACTGAACACATGCTTGGCGAGAGGTGTGCTGATGCCACTCAGTGTAAGGGTTTGGGGGATAGGGTGGGTTTTAATTTAACAATATGCTGCTACTGTTGAAGTGACTCTGGGATTTACTCTGAGGCATTTAAAGTTATGTCTTTCTTTTAAAGTCTTAAGTCTTTCTTTAAACCTTTTTTAGACAAAAAAGCCCTCAGCTTGCAGCACCACCAGCTCACCAGGAAACACATCTAGATAGACACGGCTTGGAACTGAGCATCTCCATTATCAGGAACTCCTGACTGGCAGAAGATGCCTGACTGACAGTTGGGCCAAAAGGGTTCGCAGGGCTGATGGGGTGGGAGGGTTAACAGCCTGATTGTAAAATCAATGTAATAAATGCTTGGTAAGTTAAAGGAACATGCGGGAAGAGGAGGCCACGATTGATAAAGGACTGCGGCTTTGATGCTGCACTGGGGACTTGTTTATTGACAAGGAAGCCAATCTCTTCTCCTGGCCAGGCCAGGCCAGGCCAGGCAAACCTACAAGCACTTACCAATTAATTGGTGGGCTTTTCTGTCTTGGGTTGCTTTAACATCTCTCCCCCCAACTCACTCCAAGTTAACCAGATCAGAGGCGCAACTGATGAATCTCATCCCCTCTCCTTGACACAGAGGAGTCCTTTGAGGGCAGGTGGGAAAACACACAACTGAAACACAGCCAGCCCGGAGCCCCTGGACACAGGCCAACCCCCTACACAAACCTGAGCTTTTCTTGCCTGATCAGTTCATGACCAGAGTTATTCCTGCAGAATGACACTGAGACAGGATGCGAAACAGAAATATGTTTCTATTTGCACAGGTATGACATATACTGTCTCTTTAAACTGCAAAGAGCAATTTCCTCATTAAAGCAAACCAGATTCTAAGCAGGAGTACGATGTACTTATTAGCCTGCTATTACAGGCTCTGCACCTTCCTCCACCCTAGACCACCCCTCAGGGATCCAAGGGGCACAGGAGAGCTTGCAAGGACAGACACACTGCCATGCAGTACACCCCCCGTGCCCCCCGCCCACTCTCCTCTGTTTATCAGCCAGTCAATAAGAAAAGGTAGTTCTTACTTAAGGAGGCAGAAGTCAACTCGTCAGGTCGATCAGCACTCTGTCTGTAAACATGGTTTCCCGTAAAATCAATGAACTCCAGTTACAGAGAGAAGAGCCTGAGAGACGGAGACTCCTCACACTCCCACTTCTAGGGAAGGGCTGTCCCTCATACCTTCTCCCACCCCATGATCACCGTGCCCGTGCTGCACAGCTCACCTGAGCCCCCACTGCCCTCAGCACTGCTGCATCCTGCAGCCCCTCTGAGCAGGTCTGGGACCCACGGGGCAGGAGCAGCAGACACAGCAAGCCAGAGCTGAGCTCCACTGGGACAGCCCAAGGCAAAGGGAAGCACCGTGCCTCCATCAAGAGTGCCTACCAACCACAGCTGGTGGTCTGCAGCCATGCTCCATCCAGGACACAGGTGGAGACAATCCCTGCATCTCCCCTAAATAGCCTCTGTGCAGCCCCCAGAACCATGCTTTCATGGATTGGTGGGCCATCTTACAGCAATGCTTCCATTGCCCAGAAGCACACAGTGCTGAAACAGCCCCCCCCCGGGCCCAGCCCCATTGCTGGGGGCTCCTGGGGCACCCCCCAGCCCACAGCACCAGGCTGCTCCCTCCCCAGAGACACTGCAGCAGCGTGGGCGGCAGGGATGGGAGCAAAGGGAGAAGAGGGGGGGTCCTGCTGCTGCCCAGGCTTCCTGAGAATTAAATATGAACAGCCGTGCTGTGTAATTTTAAATTGTTAATTAGCACAGGGTTAATTAGGCGGCCCTTTCACAAGAGGCTGTTTGGCAGTAAACCAAGACTGGAAGCAATGAGGAAGGAGGAAAACAAAAGGAGAAAGAGACAGTGAGAAACTGTTCCCTCAGCTAATGACCCACATGGCACCATGAAAAAAAGGGTGCAGAGGACAGGGGAAGGATACAGGCAGATTCATTAAATCTAGGTCCACTGCACTGGAAGGCACACAGTGAGGCACCTCTCCCACTCCCCACTGCCACAGGGAAGTGCCCAGCTCTGGAATGAGCTGGGTCTGCTCCTTCCCAGCCCTGGCAAGCTCTGGAGACTTTGGCTCCAGCCAGCTCTGAAGCTTTTTGCCATGACTCTGCAACAGACCCAGCTTGCAGACACTCACAGTCAGCAATTGAACTCGAGTGGTTGCTGCTGGAGAAAACCACACAGCAGCCTCTAAACTTTGCAAATACACACCTACCTTTTGTGCCAACAGATGCTCTGTGAATCAATATCATAAATCCACCAGCTCCAGCACAGGGGCTGGGGATGCAGAGGAAAAGCAGCAAAGGACAGAGGCAAAAGGACAAAGCCAGCATAAGGACTAAAGGTGGCCTCAGGTGCTCCATGCACAGCCCTCCTCTCATGGCCTTTTAACATGTCCTCAGAAGTGCAGGACATGGCAAGATGCTCATGGTCAGGCCAGCCAAGAAGCTCCTGTCCCAGAAATGGCACTTGATGACACACACTGGCTCCTGCCTAAAATGGAGGGACAGACATACCAAAGGTGATGGTATGTGCCAAGTGCCTGTCACAATCCCTAGGACCAGGTATGTTTGAAGAGCGGGAACTTGGGGAAGGTGGAAGCAAGGAAGTTACCATGTCCATCTGGAGTGGTGACACAATCAACCCTGAACATCAGAGCTTCTGTGCCACTTCCCTGCACCTGGTGTGCTACAAAGCACTCTCGTAACACTTAGAAAATTGCATATGGAAAGATACTATAAAAATAATTACCTAGGATCAAGAATTTTAAAATTAAGGAAGAACAGAATGTATGCTGGCAAAGCAACTTTAATTTTGCTCCTTTATGCATATGCATCATGATACTGTCTTTAATTACATGATCACACACTCACTTAGTAAGTGGGATGGTCACATAAGAGGGTAAAATAAGGTTGCATGTGCGTGTTGTCACTTTCTGAGATTTATACAGCAGCTGTTATCACACAAGTATGTGGAAAGTCACTTCCTAGAATAGAAAGATCTTTTCAAATTTCCTAAGCAACAATGGCTGGATATTCAAGCTTGATAGCAACACGGAGATAGTTTCAATCCCCACATTCATAAGATGCTTTTGTCTTAAGACTTAAACAGAAGCTACAGATTCCAGCTCTCACATTCATTAAGATGCCAGAGGGGCTGTCAGGTACTAAAGGAAGTGCTGAGGATTCTGCAATAGGACTTGAAATACTAGGATGAAATGGTACTTATGAGCTAAAATTTAAGCATAATACTAGATGCATGGCTTGAAAAATGATTTCTACTTGGGTGTGTCCATCATTTTCCCATGTCAGTGCCTTGGGATTCCTCTTATGCAATTTCCAACAAAAACCACCCTGAAAATACTGACATTTATTTGCCAAGTTCAAGATTTTAAAGAAGAAATTATAAACTAATTTTCCTCTTTCACATAGCAAGTTCCATCTTGCACCTTTCCAAGGAAGACCAAGTTGTGTTTTGGCATACAGTTGATGAGAGTGTTGTTGCTTCATCAACAAACATGGTTTGCTGAGTACTTGTAACAAGTACTTGCCTTGCCAAACCCTGAACAAGCTCTACATCTAGCCTTCTTCCTCTTCTGCGGTTAGACTTTACCAACCAGAAGTCCAAGCTCAGTTCTGACTTCTCCCAGAGCCTCTCTGCTGACACTTCTCAGTGCCAGGTGGTTATTGCCAGCTGGACACATGGCCACATCCAAGGCAATGGCACCAGGAGTGGAAGTAGCAAGACAGACCTGCCTGCTGCTGGAAGAAAAACACAGCCAACACTGACCCACACCTTCCAACACCTGTTGACAAGAGGCCTGGGGCTGCAAGTCCTCGTGAACTGGTTTGCTATCCAGTCAAAGCCAAGAGTTCACGTGGCTCTGCGGAAGCTGCCGTGAACACTACACGTCTTCCCTTCTGAGGGATTCCAGCCAACACATTTTGAAAGGGTCTGGGGTCCCAGAAGTGGATGAGGTAGCACCAAGTGGTACAGAAAGATTCATCAGGTGTCTCAGAAGGACAGGACAGCCTTCTCCCAGCAGGAAGACAGCCCCATGGAGTGCTCGCCTTTGGCAGCTGGCAGCACTCCAGAGCTGGTGTGGTGACAGCCCAGCGAGCGGCACTGCGCACGCTCATCCACGGGGCAGAGAACGCCAGCGCTCCCTGACACACAGGCGCACATGCGTCGGCACAGCCGGTTCCTCAGATCTTCATAGGATCATTAGCATAAACAGCTTTTCAAGCAGCAGGAAGCAAAGGAAATGCTGAACAAAACAGGACTGAAAGCTGTAGGGCTCAAGCACTTGGCACAAAATGAAGAGAAAGGGTCTCCTTGAAGAGGTGAACCTTCCACATTATCCACATTTTTTCCTCTGTCCTTCACACCAGCTAAAATTGAGGCAACAAGAGTAATACAAGATTCAGGCAGCTTTTCAGAAAACATTTTGTTATGAACTATTATTCCAAGTTTGCTGATCCCTTTGAGCCAGCTACTGTACTGCACACAAAAATATTTACATAATCATCCAGCCACTGCCTCTGAGAACAGAGTAATCCAGGAGTGCCAAAGGGTTTTAAGTGAGCAGCTGGGGTAAAGAGCATTTATTCCTCCAGAGAGACTCTCTGCAGTGAAAGTATTTTGCAACAGAGGTAAACTAGCTTCAGTTGCATTCCTTTCTACAAAACAAAGTAAAACACTTGCGTAGTTCATAAGTCATATAACATTTACAAGCTCCTGGTACATGGAGCTTGTTTTCAGGTCCTCCATGAACCTCTCCTTGTGTGATGTGATGCCACAGAAATTTCAGATTCTGCTTCCATATTGGTTTGCTTCAAAACATCACACATTCCACGATTCCACAGTTGCATAATTCACCCCTTTGCTCTAAAACCCAATATTTCTTGTAAAATCCTCTTTGCTGCATAAACAACTATATTTGCATCTGGTTCACATTTTCAGTGCACTGTTGTCGACCTAACTCCAAAACTAACCGAAGAGCTGTCAAGGACAAACTGCCTCAGTCCACTGCACAGACTACATGGTGCCCAAGTCCCCCTGTACCGTAGTGCTTTGGGAAAAGATACCTACTCTTCCTCCCTTGGAACACAGTCCTTGCCTATTGCCCTCCTCATTTGCCACTGGCAGTCCAGTCCAATAAGAGCTGCCCCAGATCCACGTGGGCTAACCAGTCCCCACTACAAAGGTCCATTACTACCCGCAAGACCTTGCACTGAGCAACACCTGCACCCGCCCAACCCACAGAGATACATGTCAAGAGAAGCCCTGATTGTTCTGCATTTCAAACACCATAAAGACACATATAAACCAATAAAAGATGGTATCTGAATCGCCAGAGTGCAGTTCCTGAATCCAAGAAGAATGTGCAGCATCTACGGCAAGACTACAGGAGACAAACCGCAGGATTGACTCCCAAACTGAGGGATTCCAGCTGGCTGCTGTGGCTCATCCACCTCCCACCCTCAGCCTCTGGATGCACTGAGTGGCTCCACCCCATCAGAGACACTTGAGGCATCTGGACTGCTACCAACCACCAGCACCAGTCTGCAACCAACGTTGCAGCACAGCCTAAGGAGCAGACACAGCCAGCCCTGGGTGCCTGGCCCAGCAAGCTGATGCTCTGTTCCCCCAGCAATGCTTCTCACACGCAGGCTCACACGCCTGGGGAGGAAGTCCTGCCAATGCTCTTTCCTTCTTCTGATCTACCCAAACAACATGTGCGTTCCAGACTAGTGTCAAGGGCCAAGCAGAGGGTAAGAGTTAGATCCATAAGTCATGCAGCTCTCCGCTGCCAGGGCTCGGATCCAGTCCTTGTTAGGAAACAGACACTGCCTGGGCCCGGGCTCCCACCCTTTGGGAAAGCTGACGCTTTGGAGTAGGAGCACAGGCTCAGAGGCATTAGGTCATTCAGTAACCATTCTGCTTGCTACTTAGACAAACACAGTGATGTCTAATACCTTAGCTCTGAATTACACACTGGTGTTGCAAAGCCCCTGTTGCAAAGGTCACTGGGATGCATGCTCAGATCAGCTACTGGTGTTTTGGTATGGAGTAAATTTCACCAGTCACAGCTGTATCACTGGTATGTGACCTAAAAAACCCAGAACCCTAAAATCAGGTAAAGACAATTGCCAATAGGGTTGGGAAACCTATTCCAGCCAAAACCAGCACACCTTCCCATTTGGAGAACCTTTTAGGCAAATTTTGCCATACCCAAGAGGACCCATGCTCCTGCAAACAAAAGGTCTGCATACTCATCTGCTACCAAAACAGTGCACTCCTCTAGACTTCAGATACAGCCTCTGTATTCCTTTTCTCTGGTCATAACAAACCTTTTGATTGCAGCAACCAACAGGAGTCAATAACCACATGCTGCTCAACAGCTCAAAGTCTCAAGTTCAGGCTCTCCTGGTCCACAGTATGCAGCCGCTTTATCAGCTGCTCCATCCCCGGTACACTTCAGAACAAACACACCTCCTGTGAAAGTTTAACCACCTCACAAGGGAGAGCTGCCACAGACTCAGATAAACACAGGTTTCAAAGCATGCACCGGGTGGATCTGCTCAGACTGCCAAACCCAGCAAGGACTAAGCTGCTGCACACCTGTGAGGATGGAGGCACCTGCTGAGGTGGGAAAGGGAGCTGCTACACACACTTCACCAGAACTCCAGAACTGAAAGCGTTACTCTGCTGCTTGGCCTCTTGCTAATTGTGGGTTTTATTTTTATTTCCTATTACCCTCTTGCACGCCTGATGAGATTATCTTACCGGAACTGACACAGCTGGAGGCTGTAGCCATACATGGAGCCTCTCAGGAGGCTATGCAATTTTATTTTCATTGATCAGAAATCAGCAGGGCAGTAAATGATGGGAAATTCCATTAGGAGAAATACTGGGCCACAACAACCAACTACTTAGGTACACCCAAATCCCAGAAAGTCCTGACTTCCCTCAAAGTCCAACCTGGAGGCTGACAAGGAGACATCTTTCTTCTTCCCAGTCTGGAGCAAGCTATCAACATGATGTTCCCAGTTGCTGCTCACTCTGCAGAGTAGAGGCAATGCTGTCCCAACACCCCCAAGGGGTCACTCAGATGAAACAAACCCTCTGGCCCAGGGTCCTTCTGTTTTAAATATCCTGTACACAGAATATGCACTCAATCCCACCTTCCTGCATCAAAATCCTACCATCAGGCTACTCTGGTCAAAAGCTGGGTTTGACCTGGCCTCTTGCTAAGTTCCTCAAGTATCCAGGCTAAAAGCCAAGTCCTTTGCCTCCTGCAGCAGGATAGACAAGCCCCAGCAGCAGAGCAGGGGTTAACAGAAGCTGACCGCAGCGCAGTTGTTAAGGTAATCAATACCACTGAGATACTAAAGCAGCATAAGCCACATTATTGATTGCCAAGCAGATGATAAAACTGTTTATTATGATAATTGCAGGGTGCCTGCAAGATGCTCCTAGTGTTTTCTAGAGCTTTTTACAAAACCAAGAATTGCTAGGGCATCATCTCCTGTCTGAAGCCTATCTGAACTAAGGTGAGGGCTCTCCACATCCTGCTGTGTGCCCAAGCAATAACCATGAGCCACCTTCACCTTCCAGCTACTGGAGAGATCTGAGCAGAGAGCTGTGGAGAAGATCACACTACTTGACATAGTCCCTGAACTATTTATCACACACAGACGTCATATCATGGTCTGTCTCTTATAAATCTTCCCTCACCCATCTTTTGAGAAGCTTCCCCTTCCAAGGGAGCAAGAGATCAAATACCAAAACTTGTAACCTCAGCTATGGATCCTCATTCTGATCAGCTGAGAATCAAAACTCCTAAACTTACCAATCCAAAACATTTTCTTGAGTATTTCAGGGTTTTTTTTCTCCACTTTGGAATTCTAGTTTGCTACATTTTTTTACATAGGTTTAACTGAATTTTCCTCTTCAAGGCCTAAAATTATCATGCAATGCATTAAGAAACCCTTTTCAGAAGACTGAAGTCCAAATACTCAGTTTTAGAGATTCAACTATGAGCAGACAGACCATACCTCAAAAAAGGTGACACACAACAGCTTGTCACCCTGCCACCAAGAGTGCAAGATCAGCAACTGATCCACCAGCATAAAGCAAAATATTTTGATTCTGAAGTCACTACAAATACTTGGAAGTTTCTCTTGAATTAAATGCAGTAATAGGCATCAACTGGCCTTCAGAAGATAAGCAAAATACAAACCGCCCAATTGTATCTACTCTGGCAAAAGCATCTATTACTTCTCCATCAGCAGGAGAAGGAATGGAAATTGTAACGTAACTGGGCTCTATGTTGCCAGCACTGCCAAATGACAGCTGAAAATGAATATAACAAGGGATGAAGCTCCAGGGCTCTGTCAGCAGCTCTACAGGCACTAATTATGCAGGATGGGTCCCATTATCTCCCAGTATGGACAGTGCTTGGTGTGAACTCCACTGTTGTGGCTGACGGCTTTCATCCAATCTGGGTCGCTTTTTCTAAGTAAACACAGTTGATAGCTGGAAAATAAACTTCACATCAGTCAGAGCAATTTTACTAAGGGGCTGGCCACAGCCTGAATTAGTCCACTGATGGAGCTGCTGGCCAATGCTCCAGCCTTTTGTTCCTCTTTTGGAAGAGGAAACAGAAGACTGAAACGGCACCCTGGTGAGTGAACACATCACACCACACAGCCACTGCCTTACAGGCTGGAGATCTGTGCCCATGAGCTTCTAAAAGCTGTTCTGTCTCAGCCCCAACACTGGTGATAGGCTACAGAGCCTCATGGAACTCACCACAGAGGTCTCAGAGTTATGAGGCTGCTGTTTTGGACTCTCACAGTAAATTCAGTGTGTAGGCAAGATAGAAACAGTAATTTCTTATTAAAAATCTAGAAAAGGGAGGAGACCTCCTTCACAACTACCCTTAGTTAGGGTCAACCTCCAGCTCTCCTTCCCACCAAGGCCAGAAGAGTCAACCATTAGTCAGCCAAGAGAAGGGGCCCTTTGTTGTTCCTAGAAAATCTGCTGTTATGTATAGCCTACCCCAGCTCCACACCTGCAGTCCTTCTGAAAGCTGACTTCTCCATCTGAAGCACCAAGACATGCCCCTCAGCTCTCCACGCAAAGCTTCTCGTGCTCCACTGACTCTCAGCTGTACAGCAAGCAAAGCGCTGGCACTGCACAGAAAGACAGGCCCAGGAGCAGAGCCCTGATGGGTCCTCCCAGGAAGATGTGTGCAGCACCATTAACCACTCTCCCCAGGACTCAGAGTGGAGACACTTCCCAAAGCCTTACTGAGATTTTTTTTCCCCCCTCTTGTTCTAGATCTATATTCCAGGAAACAATTCAGAGCCTTACACAAATTTGCTCCACTCCTCCACACCACTGGAGAAATGTGGGACTGCTCAACAACAGACAAAGCACCTGAAGAGCTCAGGAAGTCAAGGAGGGACAAATAACAAACACGAGGCAGTAAAACTTCTAGTCAGCTACAGAAAGCTCCACAGAATATATCAACTTTATAGGAGCAAGAAAGGCTGTTCCTACAGCACAAAAGGATGAGTCAAATAATGGTCCTGAATATGACTACTAAGCAGCCAGCCTGTCCTTCAGACCCCCACACCTTCCCACCAGGGACTGGAAAGGTCACCGCTTACCGACAGCAAGACCAGGCAATGAGAGAGACAGATCAATCTTTTAAACACAAAACAAAAAAACCCCTAACATATCAGCCAAAAAGGGTCGATGAAATTTCAAGTGTCTCTGTCTTCTGTGCTGTTAATACCTGTGTGCTCAGAAAGCTACCACAGAAAGCCTCTTAAGCCAGAGACTAACCTTAGCTGAGTAACTCCAGGCTCCCCACGTAAACCGCTTTGGTACTAGGCACGGTAATTAGTGCTGTAACAGGAAGAGCAGCTGCTAACCATGGTGGACCTGGGTAACAAAAGTTCCCCAGAAAAGATTGATGGGGATTGTAACCTACATGCATAAGGCTCTGCTTGTACGGGGAAAAAAAAAAAAAAAAAAAAAGAAAAAAAAAAAAAAAAGATGAAAATCATCACCTTGGGACCATCTCAGTTAAATAACAGCACCTCAGCACCTTCACAGTTCCTAATAAACTACAACAGCTCCAAGATATAGGAATTTTTTTTGGTGGTGTTTTTTTTTTCCCCTGCAAAACCCCACTGCCCTGGAATGGCAACAGTCATGCCAGAGTCAAGCTACTGGGATCCACTGGGCTGCAGCACTCAACTGATTGCTGTGGTTCAAGCCACGCTTGCATCTCAGTGCTTCCAGCACAATTTATTGTTCCTTCTGAACATCAGTGGGTGGCTCCAGTGGTGCTGGACCAGCCTGCCTGCCACACCACCTCCCAGGATTTCTAGGATTTTTCCCAGGATTGGCCAGCCTCAGGGCACTGCCTCAGCTCCACCTACCCATGCCCACAGCTCCCCACTCAGCAGGGACCTGTGGAGGCATTTGGAGGTGGTGGCTCTGTAGGTTCCTCTGTGCTCCACCAAGACCATCCTGTCTGCTGAAGCTGACCCCAGGCTCCAGCCCTCTCTCTAGTCCTCTTGGAAATGCAGCACTGAGGACACCAGTTTGCATTCCTGCAGAGAAGCCAGGGACAGCAGATTGCTGCCCCAATACCATTTCCTTTTCTTGAAAACATCTGTTTTCATTATCACTATTACTTTTAATTAGCACGTTACAGCTGCCTTAAGCCCTCCCAGCTGGAGGAAAGTTCTGCTCCTAAATGAACAATTAGAAAGTGCACAGAGGGAATTTTTTTCACATCTTCAGAAATGACTTTGTCAGCAGACCTAAAAGGTGATCCCCAACCAGCCCGGTTCAACGACGCTGCCTTGAAGGTACCTGCAGGCCCTGCTCAAAGCCCGCAGGTCACCAGGGGCTCCCGCTGCTGGGGTGGACGACTGAAGTAGGGAACTTGAAATGCTCAACTGCAGCCTTCCTAATGAAGGGGTCCTCAGTGCCTCTGCCCTGCTTCACTTGCTGGACAGCCCCCTCTTCCTCACCTGGTCATAATAATCACCGTGAGAAAAGTGAAAGATTTTAATGCCCATCTCACTCATGGAAGGCCACGGAAAATTTAATTTGCTCAAGAGTTCATGACAAGCACAAGCAGAAAAGAGCCCTGTTAAATGCATAAGAAAACAATTCTGCAAGAAGCATAATTACTAGAAACATGGTCTCATGATCAAGAGCTTCTCTGAACAACCAGCAATGAGAAACATCCACAAAAAAGCCCCAAGAGGCAGCCATGGCCACTCTCAAAGCAGCAAAAGGACAAAAAGGTGAAACTTCAGGAGGCTGTGGGAAAGCACTGTCCCACTGTCACCTCTCCAGCACCCCTCTGCAGTACAGCACCAACAAGGTTCAAGGCTTTAAATAGAAACAAACCACAAAGATACAAGTTTTCAGTGAACACTGATCAAAGCCACATCTACTGTCCCCCTCCCCAGTTCAGTTGCGACTGATACTCTAGCACCCCACTGATCCCAAACCAGCCCAGATGTGGGAACCAAGGCATCTTTCCCAAACCCAGTCCCTTCCATGGATTACAAGTCTGAGATTTCACAGTTCACATACAGGATAACATCCAAAAGTCTAATGCACATAAATGAATAGGTGAGGAACTGGTGAAGTTTCCAGCATGCTCTTTTCAGCATAAATTCCATGTCAGTAAAATTCCTTAGTAAATATGAAATACATTATTTATTTTACCTTTGTTTACACCTGTCTGGGAAACTTAACATACAAAGGTGAGATGTGATCAGGAAGGCTTTGCATTTGAGCCTGTGCTCAGCTCTCCAGCTTCTGCTTCTGGAGAAGTGGAAGAGAACCCTGCCAGTGTCCAAGGAGCCCAGATACTGATCAGACCACAATGCAACAAGGGGGAAAAAAGGAAACACAAACCAATTAATTCTTGGCTCCTACTTCTAGCTCTAGGCAAGGGAAGGTGCATGGCAGAGCAAGAGGAGACTGGAACAGACAGAGGCTGGGACTTGCTCCAAGAGCCCTGGGGGTGACAGTGCTGGCTCCCAGAACCATGGGGCTGCTCTCCAGCAGGTGAGGGCTCAGTTGGGCTCCCCAGGCACAGGGAACAAAGCAAGCTGCTTGGGAAAAACTTCTGACTTTTTTGTGCACAGACCAACTGGTGAGAAGCCCCTCAGAGAGAGAACAGGGTTAAGCTAGCAAATAAATTCATCTCCTGTGACCAGGTCTGAATACAGCCCCCTCCACACCTGCTTCCAAAGGGCAATGCCTCGCAACTGCAGGGGTTTATTCTGCTCTTGGTGACGCTTGTGATCCATGCAGATGAATGTTTTCCCCTCTGATGACAGTGCGGTCTGTGCACACCAAGACTTGCCAGTGCCACATGCCACCAGTGCCAGAACCACCAGGGTGGCTGTGGGGCCAGCGCAGGTGTTTGCTCACAGTGACACATAGGCCAGGCTCACCTTTTAAACAAAATTCCAGCAGCAAGCCTACAGCTGAACTGTCCAAAACAGGAATGTTTCAGTGATCTTGCAGACTTCTGCCACTGAAAAGACTTAAATAGCTGCTTTTACAACAAGAGAAACATCTCTGTAAGATGACCACTTCAACGATGAACCACTGAAGCTTTCTAAAAAGCAGCAGGGAACACACACAGCCCCAGCAGCCACCCCTCAGCTGGGACCATGGGAGGAAAAACTGGAGAAAACAAAAAGAGGGAAACCAAGTACAGAAGTGCGCACCAAGCCTAAACCTTTAGAAAGTGACCTGAGAGTCATGTAGGAAAGCTACCACACACACATGATAAAAGGGCACAAGGATTACCTCTGCTCCCTAACAAAACCAGCCCTGGTGATGCAAACCATCTCCACAGGATTTTCTAAGCTCAGACTAAAGCCCAACCTCTCCCTGTGACATGTAGCACACAGACAAACCTGTGCAACACAGGATGCAAAAACCTTTTTGGTTGATGAGAAGTTCTACCAGATAACTGAAATTAAAATGAAGTGTCAAGGTAAAAATAATGTCTCAAAAGATGACAAATCAGCAAAACCACAGAGAAGTAAACCTGCTCGGTGGAAAGAAACCTGTTCAACAACTGACTTGATCTTTGTGTTGGTGCAAGCAAAGGAAAGAGTTGGAAGAACATGATAGGAGAAATTCCTCACTTCTACATCATAAGTAATCTGAATAAGAGGCCTAAAATCCAGACTCCACTTCTAAAGGTCCCTTATTTCTATCTTTGTCAAGGTTCAAAATAGAAAAGACACATGAAACTCTTCCCTGAATCATACTCAACTGCTCTCCATGCCAGTGTGATAAGAGGGAGAACACAGGATTGCTACATGTGTACAGTGACCATGACCACAACATCTGAAGATGCTGGAAGTCAGACAGGTCACCTTCCCTAAATGGAAAGAAATAGTAATCTCTCAGTCATAATATTGTCTGGAACAATGTGCAGCTTTTTCAGCACTTGTAACTTCATTGTCACAAGTCAACAAAGATGCATTTTCTTCCCAACAGCTTCCTCATAAAAACCTTCATAAAAGGGAGGAAACAGGACTCTTTCCAGAAAACAGTTCACTTCTGAAGTAAAGAGAACAAGCCTGGTACAGAGCCCAGAAAAGCTTTAGAGGAAAAAATTACTACAAAATAACAGATTAGATTTTACCATACAAACAAGATCAGTAGATCCCACTACTTATGAAGTCCAATTGCTCATCATGTGGAAAATTCTGGGTTAGTAATAACAATACAGAAGGCAGCAAAAGGATTTTTCTGTAGAGAGAAAAAAGGAGGAAATACACAAGACAACGTGAGCAGTTTAAGAGAAAATTCAATATGGTAAATAGAAAGTGAGTTAAAAATAGCCAGAACAGACGTTAAATGAGAAACCTGTTCCCTATTTTTCTTTCATAATCAAAACCCCAAATGCAAAGCAATTTTTCTTTCAAAACCAAAGCCCCAGTTGGGAAAGGCTTAATTAAGAAGGCCTTCTTCAAAGGTTTGTAGAAGAGACAACGTGAAAAGAAAGGAGGGAAAAGGCAGGGTTTAAATAACAGGAAGGCATTGTTCTTCATGCTGGCACTCCCCTCGGAGCCCTGTGCTCCCCCCTGAGGCTGGGGGTCAAGGCAGTGGGCACCATGCTGGGCCTGCCCGATGTGCTGAGAGCATCCTGTGTGGTGAGGGAACGTTCTGCCACAGCTCCAGCAGCAGCTGGAGAAACACCTCTTGAACCACCTCAAAACACATCCCTCTCAGATATACCCTGGGCTAGCACAGGCCTCCTGTGTCCGCCCCTCTGGACCAAAGGAAAGCTTTTGTCTGCTGCATCTTTTACTTCTCCTGTTCTTTCCTCCTAAGTAGAGTCGAACTGTCACAGCACTAGACTGGAAGCTAAAACATCCAACACATTCCTCCCAACACAACCACAAAGAGAATGATACTTCAGCAAGACCTTTCAGAGACTGGTAGAAGTCCAAAAACGTTCCTTGATCTCACAGCTGAGTGGGTCCAAGTCCCTGATGTAGAGAGGCTGCCAAGAAACCTCATCTGGGAAGCTTCATCTCCTCACCCAGGGTGTCTCCTTTGAACTATGTCCTACAGGTCCTTCCTTTCTCCAGGTCTCCCCTCTGCTAAGCCACAAGGCGGAGGTACCAGCTTCGCAAGTCAGACAAATAATGAACTCATTTACAAACAAGCCTCTAATTTACAAACTCCCTTCCTCACCCCCACATCCCTTCACTCCCAGGCAGGGAGAAGCAGCAGGCATCCTGCCATTTGCTTGCAGGCAAGGTTTTTTAACTGCTTAGGTAAATGAGGACAAGGAGATACCTTCAAGAAGCAAGGCCTAAAGGAATCATTATATCATCTAGCCTAGCCTGCTGCACATCAAAGGCTGAATGACTGTGGCTCTTTGGGAGCTCTACCCAGGGGAATCGCTCCAGAAGGGAAGCTGAGGAGGAGTTTGCACACTTTTTCACAAGCCTGTACACTCTAGTTGCTGATAAAAATAGGAAAAAATGCAACTTTCAAGCCATAGATTACTACACATATTTCCTTGATAAAATGCTCAGGAATTTACTGACACATTGCCCACTAAAAATAATTCTACAACTTCAAAACCAACTGACATGCATTTTCACAACCTGAACAGAGGTGCTGAAGCAGTATGTGTGCAACATCCAGCACACTTTACAAACATGAAGAAAAGCTGAAGTTGAGCCCAAGTCTCCAGCACCAAAAGTGCTTTCCTCTCTCAGTTGAGCTCCTTTCCTCCCTGCAGTGTTCTGCTAACAGTGATGTGCTTTGGAAGGGTCAGATCCTTGTGCCCTCTACTTACATGCTGATACGTTCCTTGGATGCACAGACCAGGGGTACTTTCTGACCATCAGACCTCACCATCCTTTCCCCTCATCCTCAGCTTGATTCATATCCTTCCTTCTTAGTGATACCATTTGCCAAACCATAGCAGGAGGCAGCTGGAGCCTGGCCAAACTGCATTCAATTTTTCAGCTCCAAGGGCACATAAAACCAGTCGTCAAATCTTTGAAAGCTGTCCAACCCATGACAGTAGTGTTTGGTAGACTACACAGCTCGTCTCTCGACACAGATGACGCAAGACCCTTTCCTGGTCTCTGCAATCTGCACCTGCATACCCATCAATACACCATCTCTTCAGACCTTAACCAAATCATTTCCTTGCCCCTAACTCTGGAAGGGGTGTGATAAGCAAGGCATTTTACAAATAACACTGCCTGAACTCTGTTGCCTAAATAATTTCCTGATCTGGGCTACACATTACTGTACATAATCCTATGGATGAGTCTCCATCCTATTTAAACTATCTCTGGTAGCAACAGCAAACTGTAGCATGGGAACAAGATATTACATTAAAATCCAATTTTAACACACACTACAAAGTGTGGAATGAGACGGAAGATGAAAATTAACCCTGTGTGGCTACATTTTTTCCAAGGACTCCAGCTCTAGGAATCAGCTTACTGGCAGTTTGGACTGAGGTGTAGGTAATCTCTCAGAAACTCACTGAGCCGGGGCCTGTGGGGACCCCTGACCAGCTAGTGACCTGAGTGAAGCCACAACCTCTGCCCTGAGCAAGAGTCACCCAGCAGTCACCCAGGGAGGAGATGGTCTCAGCTGCTGGTACTGTCCTGCACTTGACCTGCCATGCTGGCGACCATGGTATGCAGCCGTGGCTCTGCCCAAAGGCCGACCTGACAGCTCCAGATTCTCTGGAGGACTGAGGACATGAGGGAATTTCCTGGATGTGATCACACAGCAGCAGTAATTGCAGTCCCTATCCTCTGTACTCTGAAGCCACACACTGTGGCCCTGAAGACCTGACCAAAAATGGGAGCTCAAGGGTCCTTTGGGTCTCATCACAACCTCTTCAGGCAAGGAAATTGTGTGGCTGAAGCTTGCTGAAGCTAGCTGGCTACACTAGTCATAAAATCAGATGAGCTTTCTGGCAGCAGCTGGAGTCAGAGGACAACCCTTGGGGCAGTCCTGAGCCTAAGATCCTCTGATGAGAAGAAGCTGATGTATTGTGGACTGTCAAATCACTGGTGCTGGGCTCCAAGATGACAGTGACTGATTTTCTTTTTAATCATAAGCTGCAGTTGCCAGAATGACCCGTCACAGCCACAGCTCAGACAACATATCAAGCACTGCTAGCGTTCTGAGCTTCTTGCACAAACAGGGCACAGTGCAAGTCAGAAGCTGGCATGTGTGTGCTGCCAGGAATGCAAGGAACAGCAGCCAGCTCTAAAAGATCAAGGGGGTCCAGTCACAAGGAAGCTGCTGAACAATTGCCTAAGATGCAAGGCAGAAGGCACCAGAATACACAGCAGGACAACCATCAGTGACCTGTGTACCAGAGATCATGGACTACAATAAATGCAAAAAAATTTTGGAGAAGCAGTAATAAAAAGTGAAGACAAAATTAAAAGGAAGAGAAGGAGAACTGTCAGATCAAACCCACCACTACTAGCTGTGCAGAGGAGCTTCCCACCACCCACCCTGGCTACTCATGTGCTGCCCTGCACGCGGCAGGTACTGAACATGCCTAAAGGAACCCTTGGGGCACAGGTTTTTTTGATCCTGACCTCTTCCTGACTTCCAGCCACCTCCAGCAATGCATTTGGTAGACTCCTATAGAGAAGGGCATCTGCTTTAGGATGTGTATTCTTTCCAATGTCGTGTGTGTTAATCTGACAGACCCACAGCCTTTGGCTGGTAAGTAACCCTCAGCAACCAGTGGCTCAACTAATTCCCCAGAAATACCAGCAGAGTATGAGCCTTTCCAAACCTAAAACCAGCCCAGGTCCAGGATGACCCCACCTTTCCTAAGGGACACTGAATAGAAACCAGGAGAGCGGTGGAACCTCTCGGGACACAATGCTCTCAACCATGTCACCACACAGAGGGGCTCCTCCACAGATTCCCTGATAGACAACATAATTCATGCCTGCTTTAAAACTAGAAACTTACCTAAGCCTCAAAACATGCCTGCTGCTGAATTACTGGTCAGGCTCTTCCCACCATTGGCCCTGGAGCATCTCCACAGCACTGACCAGCATCCTCTCCACTCTGCTCAGCCAGATCCTTCCCCACACAATCCCACACCAGGATTTAAACAGGTGAAAATCGACCCAGCACTAACCCACTCCTGTCCACCTCCCCTCCTCTCCAGTCCAAACAAAATCATCACCTCTATAGAGGAAAAAAAAAAAAATCCTATATTTGACAAACAGTTTCCATGACTGGGGCTATAGGCCCTTTCCCAATGAACAGTGCAAAATTTTCAAAATTACAGCAGAATAATTTCTCCTCAGAAGATGACATACAGCACAAACATCACAGCCTGGCAACCTCTCACCACTATTAACCATTTATAGCTGAGCTCAGTCTGTTTACTAAAACCCTGTGAAAACCTGACCTTCCCCACCTGTGCCCCACACTCCCAGGTGGAGACCATTCATCTCAACTTTCCAGATTCCTTCCCCCTTCCTATCTTCTCTTAATGTTTCATGATTTGTGCTAGTAATTACAGCTGTCGTCAACTCTCTGAGGAACTGGAGCAAGAAAATTAGGCTCAGACTTCACAGAGTTCACAGATGCATCTTGAGTTCTACATCCAGCCTTCTTCTGTTGAGGCATATGGTGTGTGTGTAAACACAAAAACTTAACCAAGACCCTGAGATGAAATACCTCGATTTCCACCTAAGATATAGATGCTACGGGAAAAAAAGTGCAAAGGCCAGGACAGCTGACAAGAAAGAGGTGCAGTGATAGAGCTGGCACAACTGAGGAGGAAGCAAAACTTCAAAATGTAATGCCTGAATATATATAAAAAAAATATCCATTAGTTTATAATTAAGAATAGCCAAGTACATCTTAGGTTCAACATCAGATATTCTTACCCATCCATCGGCTGAGATTGTGCTGAGAACAGAATAGCAAATACAGAACCTGTATTAAAAAAAGGCTGGGGAGACACTGCTGTGGTTTTATTAGCTTTATCTCATAACAGACAAAGCTGTAAGTATTGTGAAGGGAAGAATAATTAAAGAGACAGCAATAAATGGAAACCAGGATAAAACACATGGCACGTTTATTGAAGACACATTGTGCAAACTAACCCAGTGTCCTGCTTTACTAAAATAACTGCCCCTTCTTCAATACCATGCCACAGGGAACTCAGCTGGAGAAGATGGGCACTAGCTAAGATTTTAAAAAGGCAGAAAACCAGGCCAAGAGAAGATGACATGAAAATGATTTAAAGAAAATACTGCCCTGGATAAAGGTTATTCGGAAAGGCCTTGGGAGTCATCTTGCTAACTAACTTCACTGGTGGCCTTGCTGCACATCAGCAGAAACTGCTGATGCTTGAGGAAATTAAATTGGGAAGCACATCCAACACAGTGCAAGACCAGAATATTATACAGGAAAAAGTTATTATTTGAGGCCTAGAATTACAAGAAAGGAACTCAATTCAAGAACACAGCAGGTAAATTCAGAATTTCTGCAGTAAGTTCAGAGTTCACCAATCAGGAATTACAAAGAAGGAGACAGATGGATGCACTAGCTGGGATGGCAGAACTGAAGGGGTGCAGCCGTGAATGTGGCAGACATGATCTTAGCGTGTTACTCAGGGTGTTTGCAGAGATAAGGAAGTCATAAACATCCTGCTAACAGCACTGCAAGACCTCAGCTGGAATCACATGTACAATGGCAACCACATTACAGCAGACACAGCCAAGCTGTGAACAGATGGAGGAGGCAGCTAACAGCGCGACCGCAGGAGCGGATGTTCTCCAGCACAGCCCCGCATGGTGCTTCGGGAGCCCCCTGCGTTGGGGTCGTACGTGGTGCGAGCACGCGCGTGTGCGCGGCAGGACATGTGCACCCGCACGGCGGCAGCAGGCGGGAGCCTGGCCCAGGGAGCAGCTGGGCTGCAAACCACGGCTGGGGAGGAGGAAGCTGTTACATCAATATTTAGAAAGCAGGGCCTGCACCAGCAGCAGAGGGGAGGCAGTCCTAATGACCCAGCATTAACGCTTCTAACAAGAGGTAACTCAGGCAACCCTAAATATACATCAGATCTGCCCTGGCAGATTTACATTTCTACTCTGGATACCTTTTAGTAAACACTGACAGAGCAGCTTTCAACCTCAGACACTCCTGCTCAAGAAGATTACTTGGCTCCAGTGGACAGAGCCAGGACAGGCTTGGAAACTGGTCTGTAAAGTGTTCTGAGGAAAACAGTCAGCGGGGAGACTGTATACCACGGGAATCGCCTGCATGCATGCTAGACCACAGCCCTAAAGCAATCATGCTGTCCTGTATATTTAACAAGTAAATATTTCTCTGTTTCCTCCAAGTTGAGCGTCTGGGAGACACCAGCCCAGCAGTCACCATTTAAGCCTCCGGCTGCACTAACATAAGTGCAATAAGTTTATTGGTTTATAAGTTAACTTTCCTACTTTTCCCTGTTTATTTCTTTTGCTGGAAGACAAGTCAACAGGCCAAAGTGATTGTACCATTCATTATGCAACTGTTTGTCAGTTAATATTTGTGTTCCAGTGAGGCAAGGGCCAGATAAGTGCTGCCTCAGCATCTGTCCTCCCTCCTAGATATGGGTGCTGGGGGGCTGCAGCATGCTCCAGGCAGGTGCCAGCACAGCTGTGACACCCTCCAGGCTCCACCAGTCTCCACATTTTAGCTCACTGTCCCAGCCTCACCCCTGCCCTCACATGCTCCTGCTGTCTGTGACTGGTACCTGCCATCACCGTGCCCTTCCCTACAGTGACAGAACAGTACACACATGTAAGTGTAGCCTTGCTAAATTTAGCCCTGCTTCTCCTTGCTCCAACCTCTCCTTCCACAGCATGAGAATAATGGTGGCAATCTCTTCTGGCAGCAAGCAGAACTAAAAGGATTAATCTGATACATCTCTGTAAAAGTACTTCAATAATTAAGAGGAGCAACTGCTGAACAAGATTAGCAACAGACTAGAACAAAATATAATAAGCAATAGGGATCTCTACAAAAGCACATGTTGAGGTGTCACACCTGCCAGCCAGCCTCCCAGTGCGCACGCCCGCTGCTTCGCACTCCACTGATGTTCAAAAGGCATCAGATCTGGACATTCCTTATTCCTGCTGCTCTTGCCCATCACATGCAGCTGCTGCTCTTCCTTCCACTCTCACCAAATCCATTTGTGTATTCTCTTTTTCTACAGTTTTTGAAATGCATGAAGCAAGCCAGTATCACTGGAAGGCTCCACCGATGCTGAGCCATCGGGTCCCCAGAGGGGCCTCCAGGCCACGGCATCTCCCAGCTCTTGTGACAGGCACTGCACAGAGCACAGGCCTCCTGTGGCTTGTTCTGGCTCAGGACCACAAACAGAACATGTGCCATGGGCTGGAAGCTGGGCTGGGCAGGGTAGGGAAGAGGGGAACAGGCACTCTGAGTGCAGAGCTTCCTGGGAAGCCCCACTTGCCTGAAAGGGGAGGTGAGTGCCACACGCTCACTCCTACCAAGCACTGGGGCTGGACAGCCTGTGCTGAGCTCTGGAGCAGCTCTTCTCCTCCCCACTCTGCAGAGCCCCAGCAGCTGCACACAGGCTACATGCTCTGCAAACACTAAGCAAAAAAGACATTTAAAACATGACCTGCAACATGACCTAAATTTTACTTCTGCAAAATGAAAAGAGTAGCTCCCAAGTGTCTTCCTCCCACATCACATTTTCTTTGTTTCCTTTTATATTTAGGACGTGGGTTTTCTACCCCTTCCAGAAGGTCAAGGCACAAAACACATTAGGAATGGTGCACCAAAAAACACAGCCACAAGTAACAGAGAAGTTTTACATTGCCAGTATTTGGCAGCAGATTATCTTAAGTTTTTCACAAGAGATATATATGTGGGATGTGGGCAAAAAGTATGTGGGATGGAAGGACCAGAGCACCAACAGTCCCCCTTCTTCATTGCATGCATCAACAGGAAATGCACCTGCACAAAGTTAAACCCTTGTGAGACCAGCTCTCCAGAAAGAAGGTCTGACACACCCCATGGGAAGCTGGTCCCTTCCTGTCCCAGCAGAGTCTGGCCTCACATGGGACTGTCCTCCCATGGTGGGTGATTTGGAGGAGCATCAGCATCCTCACACCTGCAGCTGGGAGGATGAGGCAGGTGCAGGTGTGAAGGAGAGCCCAGCAGTGGGCTAGCAGGAGATGCACCTCTGGGAATGGATTCGATGTCAAGTGTCAGCAAGTAAATTGCTATTGGCTTCTCAATAAGCAGCAGTAGCAAGCTAAGTGTTTCCCTGTGTTGTGCAGGCTCTCTCCAACTCAATACAGCAGTATTGACAGCACAATCACAGGGTAATCCAGGCTCCACTAATATCTCAGCACTTCCTCATTGAAAATACACTTTCCACTTGGACACCAGCCCATTAGTGCAGGCTCACATGGCAGGCATCCCCCTGACCCAGCAGGACAGGCAGTGGTGCGGTCCCCAGCTGCTCCCCGGGGCACGGCCCTGAGAAGCACAGCAAAGGGGCTCTTTTTGCAATGAGAAATCACCAATGGAAAAAGGATGAGTGGTAATCAAAAAGTCTTTGTAACTCAAGTCTCTGTAGGTTCTGAAAAAAATTGGTATTTCCTTGCTAGACAACAGAAGTTCATTCAAGGAATTAACTCTCCTTGCCCCTTACCCTCTGCCTGTCATCCTTCCTTGCTATCTTATCTCTAAACTGAGACCACAGATTCCTCCAGGCAGGAGCCTCTCCTTTCATTCACTGAAAACAAGAGACCTGCTCCTGCACAGCAGAAATATCTGCATCCTACTCCTGGACTACAGGGCATGGATGCTCTGGCAGATCACGAACACTCTTCTGCTGGCAAGGACACCCTTCAACAGATCCTGCACTGGAAGACCCCAGACCTTTGGGCTGCCTTCACCTGGAGGAAGCCTCCAGAGCTCTCTGGCAGTCCTGTCACAGCACAATCTGACACATTTGCATAGTCTCTGTCCCTACACTTGTGTTCTTGTATGCAGTGTAAAGGCTGATCTTGAATGCATTGACTCTATGAAGGACCCTTGTGGAAAATTAGGTTGCTCATTTGTTTTGGCTAATAAAAATCAACAAAACTCAAATAAATTAATTTCTTTTTGTTCTAGCACAGCATTGTCACCCATAAGCCTCAAGAGATAGCATAAGCAGCCACTGCCAGAAGACTGGGCAGTCCTGATAGTTCCACTGGGGGACAAGAAGCTACAGATCACTTCAGACCCACTGGCCATGGGGAAAGTCACCCATGCCACTGGGGCATTTAGAGAAGTGGGAGATGGAGGGAGGCAGGCAAGGAGATGACAGATCAAGGTAAGTTTAAAACCAGCATGCTTTCATATAGCTAAAATACAAATAGGTCAAGAACATGTAAAATACCTTGACCACTTGTGCTTCCACTTCTTAACACATCACAAACGCACTCGTTACTTTAGCAAACTGACCCCAACAACAAACCAGACTGTTTGCTCATCTGCAGATATCTAATGCTACCAACAATGTGAAGACAAGACCAGAAAGTCAAAAGCAGTAAAAAAAAGACATCAGAAGGATTCTCTTGGGCTGTACCAACCACTCCATGTGCTGCCAGGACAGGTTCCCAGAGGCCATCAGAGCTGGATTGCCACAGACGGTGCCACAGCGATCTTCCTGCCAGTGATGCTGCAGAAAAAAAGTTCACCTAAGGATGCCTTCCACACTTCACAAACACATCTTGAGACACCTGGCACTATGCCAGACCTTGAACCAAAAGGACTGACTTCTGTTGTGTCCTCGTACCAACCAGTAGCACCTTCCACTTCACCAAGACTATCACAGCAATGAGTAAGAGAAGAACAAAAGATGAACATCAAGAGGTGAAGCACATCCAGCAGCAGTGCACCCACAGCCAGGCTGTCCTGCTGCAGCAAGGAGCCAAGTGGAAGAGTCCAGAGGAGAACCCCAGCAGCACAGCCATGCTAATGTTAAACTGCCAGGGTTATAAAGGCAAGCTCAGGGAGCCTTCTGCAGCAGAGAGGGAAGGTTATTTGGTCTGGAGTCAGATGAGAAACAGATATCTGGTTAGGAAGAGGTTAAGGCTGCTTCAGCCTGCAATCTGATAAATGTCTCTGCAGAAAGCAGGTTCTCTCACTTTGAGATATGATGTCACTAACCTTTATTGATCCACAATCAGAGAACTTTGCTTATCTCTCTCCTGTGATATGCTGCCCTCCTGTACTCAACTAGTGTTTAATACACTGCTGGGCATCTTGCACTCTTTATAGCTCACACCACACCTCCGCTTGGCCACCAGGGACAATATTTTACAGGCTGCACCAGCCCAGATAGCTTGAGGGCCAAGACACTGGTGTGCATCCCTCCCCCACCTCCTGCAGCACAAACCTGCCTTTCAGAGAAATACTGCAAATACCTGGTGAAAAGAAGGGGCAAACACCACGGATGTAGCTAATGCAGCCTTACAATCTTGTGTATGGGTTCAGTCTGAACCCAAGGTGTGCTTGTGCTCTCTGAAGTTACTGTTCCCACAGGAGTGATTACTTTTACCCAACTTTTATTATTTTACAAAAATGACACTTTACTTTTAGTCTCAACTTCCTTTTTCATATTTGAGGTGAAACAAAGTTAGGTGACTAATACAAGAACTATAAATTAGCCATTTATTCCTACAGATTAGCCACTAATTCCTACATAGCAGCACACATTTGCTGTAGGCTGTACACACCAAATCCAGTGCTTTTTGTTTCAAACATACTAGTGATGCCAGAAAACAGCTGAATAGCCAGGTAGCAAAATCTGTAACTTAAACAATGAGATCAGTCATGCATAGAGACAACCAAAGAGGAGATTCAGAGTCTCAACACCAGCCGACAACCCTGTATGCTATTTTTCTGCTAGATAATGCACAAAGGAGTAGCCTAAGAATGACTCACGTGCATTTCTAGGGTTGTATTTAGCTGTACCCTTACAGAAAAGCCTGTGCAGCAGAAAGGACAGACCCACAGCAAGCTGCCTCTGCACAGGACAGAGCTGTGGTGGGATTGGCAGAGCCCCCCAGAGCACTGCTCACACCCCAGAAACTATTTTACTTGCTATCCACCAAGCCAAAAAAATGCACTGCAGGACAAGTTTTAGGTTAGATGTTGAGGTTTACCCCATTAACTCTGAGGGACGAAGCACTGGCACAAGCTGCCTTGTGCAAGTCTGCAAGGACAGTGAGCCCTGGTCTCACCAACATCACCCCCTTGGTACAGCAAGGGTTCCCTCCCAGACCTGTGCAGACTATAAATACACCACTGTGCAGGCAGGTCAGAGAAGAAAATTGGGAAGAAATGTCTACCTGAACAGGTCAAATAACTACAAATTACTGTTCTTATGCAGCCTAGTGATTCTTAGTTTCAGACACACACTGAACTTTCTTTTTTTAATTAAAGGCCTTTTGAACCACATGTTTCTTAAAATAGTAAATTACACCCTTCTCCAATTTGAGGAAATACATTAGGAACTCTGAATTACCAACTTGGGCAGGGAGCATAAAAATCCCAAACTTAGATTTCCTGCAAGTCAAAAGACATTTGAATTAGAGGTTTTAGACTGTAAACCATTAATACTCCTGCTCAGCCATTAATTTAATGTACAGAATACTAAATATTTCAGGATCCAAAGAAGAAGAAACACAAGGGTTGGTCACACTCACCAAGTCACACTTGGTCCCTTTGTCAGCTGTAGAGAAATCACCACCAACCTACCAGCAAAATGCTTCAGCTGATCCTGATTGTAAAAGCAAACCTGGATAGACACAGAGATGCTGCTAATGAATGGTTTTCATCCCAGTGCTGTCTCTCCCTGCCAGTACTCAGGATGGAAGCCCCCTTGGGTGACGCTGTACTTCATTGAGAGCTGTGGGCAGCAGCTCCAGTCTTGACCAAGAGAAATGTGGAAAACCTCAGTCTGTTACCTGCACCAGCTAAAACAAGTAAGGAATTATGTGCTGTCCACAAAGTCTCACAAATGCTTTAGTTCACCACTGGACTGGGAGATGCTCCCAGAGTGGTAGCACAGGGGGTCTGCTGGCCTGGGCTCAGCCCATGGGAGCACAACCCAAGGGCTGGAGAAGCCTGGATGTCCCAGAGGGTCTTCCCCAGGCACCGGTGTCTTTTGGCCTCACCACTGGGGATCAGCACTGCTGAGGCCAGCCCAGCAGGCACTACCTTCACTTACACCAAGCAATTGCTTTTAAGCAATTACATCAGCATTCAGGTGCTGAAATGCCCTTTCCTGTACTGACCACAACAGGAGTCAGCAGTCCATTGCTTCCAGAGAACCCCTTTGCTGCTGCAGGCATCCACCATGGAGGTAACTGAACAGTCACCACCTGCTGAAACAGTTTGTGTCTTTAGTTGGAGGCAGAGAAAGAAAAAAAAAAAACAAAAACAAGCAAAGCCTGGAAACTTCTTTAGAAACAGTAAAGAAAACTTGTTCCAACCTGCCCTTGCCTCAGGCATTGGCATCATCAGGTGTGAACAGGATTCAAATATCTCAAATAAACACAAAGGATTGAGTCAGCTTCAATCTTTTTAACATCATCTTTTTTGAGGATCTGGCCAACACTGTAGATTTTCTTTAGCTTTCCCACTTCCGTGACTTCAGTAATGCTTACAGTTCTTCTAACCAGTGGAGGCAACCTGCTGCCCAAGAGGCTGCTTCTCTTTCTCTTCACCATCACTACTTGCACTCTACCTTGACCTACTAGAAATTTAAAGAAAGCAGCCAGACAGTTTGACTGCTCAGATGTTACCTCCACAAAAAATCTTTTGGTGTAAATATATCCTGCTGCAGCTCAGCATCTCCACTCCATTACAGATGGATCATAAGACTCAGCAAATCCCTGCCAAAACAGCAGTACTTGGAATAGTTACAACTTTTAATGTACATCCTATATGATAGCTTCACAACATCAGGGAAAGTACAGTTCAATACAGCTAGCACAGAGGTGGGCACATAAACAACTTAATTTCTGGAGGATGTCTTTTAGACATAAGCATGTTCCAGGGCAGTCTGGAAGAGCTGTCTGGTATTGGCCTCAGCTACTGATTCCTACCAAGGTTTTTCTGGAAATGGGAGCTGCCTTGAAACAGACACTGCCAGATGCCCAGCAGAAGAGACATCACTGCCCAGAACACTCTGCACAAGCTTGGGATAAAAAAATTGTAATACTAGAGGCACATCTTCTCCTACCTAGCAGTATAACAGCAAGCACCTTTGCTCTACTGGATTTAACAAAAGGAGGAATTATATATTTTTTTTATTTTAATCCCTTCACCACAAGACCCTAGTCCTCTGCTCCAGCTACCAGACCTCTCCTGGGTCCCCCAGCTACCAGATCCCCCTTCCTGGGATCAAGCCTGCTTGGAGCCCTTAAAGCGCAGCAACCATGCTGTGCTTGCAGCTGCTCTCCACCCCAATAACAGCAGAATTGAACCCAAGGGGCTGCCAGAACCCTCCTGGCTGACCCCACTGCTCTGTGCAGGGAGATGTGGCAGGAGCCAGCACTGTGCCCCAAGAGGCAGGGGAGGGCTTTTTCTTTATTTTAAAAGTGCTGCTGGAGGTAGAAACACATGAAAGTCTGTGTAGGACAAGGGAAGGAATTATCCCTCCCATTGATTTTAGCTCTGGGGTATTAGAGAGAACACAGTATTTATCTGGAGATTTCTTCCCAAAGCTAACTACGGACTTTCAAACGTAAATGAGACTTGAAAGGGGCTTATCAGGAAAGATCTGCTGAAACTTCACTGGGACCTGAGCCCCGATGGGAGCTCTCTGATGTATCCTCCCTCTCAGGGGGCTAAACACCACCTCTCACCCCAGCCTGTCCCTCTAGGGGGGCTGAACATCCACCCTCTCACCCCAGCCTCCATGGGGAGGGGGCTCAACCCAGGGCAGGCAGCAGGACTCCCTGCACTCCTCTTTCAGACCTGCATGCCTCTGCTGCAGGGACCTGGGGGTCCCCTTCTGCAATGCCACCACCCTGATGGCATCGGGATGTGATGGCATGAGCCATCCTGTGCTGTGCGAGAAAGTCAGCAGGCTGGGGCAGAGCATCCTGGGATGCAGCCCAGGACACAGGCTTGCTGCCCCTCCAAACTGTCTCTGAACTCCAGCAGCCAGGTTATGCCCTGGAAAATGCAGCAACATAAACCCTGACCTGGAGAAACCCTTCTGCAGGACTCCCAAGCACGTCACCACCTTACAGCACCCCAAAAGCTGTCCCTAGGGCCCCTCTGCCCTGCCTGGCTGGGCACAACCTCAGAGGCCTGGCCTGCCATCCACTGTCTTTCCCAGGTAGCTGTGAGGTTGTAATTGGTGAGGCAGGAGATTAGAAATATCGGCAGCCTCTAAGTAAGACTTTAATTTACTGGCAGATCAATAGTGCTAGGGTTATATTGGCAAAGTGTCTACAACTCTATTGACTCATGCAATTCCTCTTATCAATTTATCAGAAATCTGGAAGCCAGAAGATATTGTTTGAAGAAAAAAGGCAGCAGGAGTTTGAACACTTAGCATGGACTGTCCAATCAGGCTCTCAGCACTAGGCATTTTACAGCAGATGTATCTACTGCAAAGGAGGCTAATATATGATATGATTAAGAGCTAACTCACTTCCTCACATGCCACTCAGCCTGTTCAAGTAGCTTCTCACCTCAGACCTCTACATCGAGTCAGGACAGACATGGTCCCACCAGCCCAAATGGAACTAGAAAAAGCTGCAATTTCACACCACAAGAGCCTAAATTAAGACCCTCCTGCATGGCCCCCGCCCAGGCTGATCTCAGTTTCCTATAAAATCATAGCTTTATGAAATTAAAAGCCTACCACAGTGCTGGGAATCTGCTCCCAAGGAATTCAGAAAAATCAGCACTTCTGCACTAACCCACACAGAAAATAAGAAAGGGTGAGGTTTGTCGCCCAAACCTTATTTCCCACCCTCAAATGAGGAGTTCAAAGCACACAAACCATTTCTTTCCCTTTTACAGCCAGATGACCGTAGCAGACATCTGTCAGCAGAATGGACCTGTTTTAGGGAACAGGGGCACAACAATCCTCTTCAGAACTTTGTATATTCTACCTCCCCCATGTGATGCCTCTCTCATAGAGCACTGGATAGCAGTGACTTCAGAATAGCTTAAGAGGTTAATAAGAGGCTGCATTTGTGCAGCCTTTGAAAATGAACACAAATCACTCTTTAGGACTTTACTGGCAGTGGGTGGGGATATGTCCCACCCCATCTCCTAGCTGAAGCACTAAAGCAGATGAAGTGAGCACACGGAGGTCTCCACAGACCCCTTGCTCTCCTGGCCTCACTCCAGAGGTCCCAAAATCCATCTCCCCACAGAGCGGTGGAGCAGCAGGCAGGGTGCTGGAGCCAGAGCAGGAGCCCTTGATCCCGGAAGGTTACACATCTCCTTAGCATCTAAAGGGAGCAGGAACCACTTGAAACCTGGGGGCCGCCTCATCTCCAACTCCCTGGAGCCCCTCAATCTCCATCCAGGTTCCACTCCAGTCTGTCACTGAGGTATGCTGGTGCCACGAGGAGCTGAAACATTCCTGTAACCAAACAAAAGCTGCTAGGTGCTACCTAGGGCCTCTGCAGAGCTCTGTGCACTACTGGAAAGACACAGCTTGGGGCCCTCTGCCCCAGCACAGCTCCCGTGCCCCATCCCACTCCAGATCCACACTGCTGGGCACCACACCCGGACTGGGACTCCCTCTTCGAAAGAGACCAACTCAGCTGTAAATAAGAATCTCAATGAGACTGGAGTCCTCCCAGCTCCTTAATGGCTCTCCTCTTTGTAAATGCAGATTTGAACTTTTCACCCAGGGTAGGGCAGCTGGAGCCCAGCCCAGCCCCAGTGGGGACCAGGCACTGGAGTCTGCTCAGTTCCAGGCAGCACCTGGACCCCCAAGTGCTGTAAAGTCCTGAAAATGGGCAGACATTGCCCCACTGTGCAGACCCCCTCCTCTGCCTACAGCCTCACGGGAGGGGGGGGGGGGTCCCAGGAGTCCTACCCTGGAGGAAAAACTGGATCTTTGACTGCAGTGTTTGCAGCAGGCTCTCATGCCAGAGTTAAACAAGACCACTGCATCCCATGGCATGAATTCAATGTTTCCAGCCAACACAGAAGATGCCATCCCGCAGACTGCTGATGTTCAGCCCTGCTGCTGAGAGCATTACCTGCTCCTCTGTGGACAAGCTAGAGATGTTTAGCAGCTCAGTAAGGTAAACAGGCACTTAGGTATTTCCTCCAACAAGAACATACTTTGGAAAGGAAACACAAAAGAACAATCTTGTTACAGTGACAGAATCAAAACTCTGCTCTCCGGGGTGACATCAGCCACATCACTTACCCGTGCTGCCTGGGGCTGAGTGGTGTAGGGAGCAAGGTTCCCTGCACACAGCAAACAATCCTACAGCCCCCGGTACAGCTGCCAGAGCCTGCCTCCAAACCAAGCACTTTGAGGAAGTCTTGAATCTTGAGCTAGTCAGCCAGATAGCAGAGATGAAAGAAGGGAAAGCCCTGGGATGTCAGGCTGGAGGAGTGGTGGAGAGCTCTGGAATAAACACTTTCACCATATGTTATGGATGCTCAGAAGGACAAATTCTCCCCCTACAAACAGCAGCAGTGACTTGCCAGTAGCTGAACTTCAGAAAGCCACCCTTGATAAGTGTGGTAGGAGAGTTTTGTGCCCCAGGAATAATTGCCTCTCCCAGAGCTTTCATCATCAGGATTGCCATGAGAAACTGATTTTTCCCCCCTTGGATTACTCAAAACCAAGTTACTCAGCATGGTAGCAGGGCAGGTCTGCAACTCCACATCCCTTTGTCTTGCAAGATGTGAAATGGGGGAGTAAAAGTAAGAGCAGGGGAAAAACACATCTCCTGGGTCTAAAATCCAACAATGACAAACACAGCTGGGTACAAGAGGAGTTTCTTCAACTTAGAGGGGCACTGGAGCAGGAAGCCAAACTATAATACTCCAAATCTCTCCATTTTCCCAGCCATCAGGTGATGCTGAAAACATGCTGCAATCAGGGCTCCAGAAGCTGCTAACAGGCTCTCAACCAGCTAGCTACCACTTCTAGCAGCTTTGGTCTCAGTATGTGGAGCTCTGTACCAACTTGGCTATATCCCCTTTTCCAGCTGGAGGTAATGCTGCAGCAGCTGCTCCATTCCACCTCAGGTTCACTTCTCCACATCATAAAATACAGCACTAAGGCTCTAAATGTGAGCAAGATATAGTAGGGTGATGAGAGTCAATCCATGGACAAGGGGTTACCAGCTTTCACCTGTGACGTGCAGACTCACCTTCCTTCCTTCCCATCAGAGAAGTGGCATCTCAGCCTCTCATATGCCATTTAAAGCATTTAATTGCCCAAAGAACTCACAAGTTAAATAATGTGCATGGAAAAGATACACAAGTAAATAACAGTAGGAGCCCCAAATACAAACTTTTCAAGTCCTTGGCACAAAGGGAGAGAGTCACAGCTTCCACCAAACACTTGTTGTGGGGGTGACCTGTAGCAGAATGCGTAGAATGGGCCGAGGATGCATACGCAGCCCCATGTTTGAGGCACTCAGGTGCTAATTACGAGCTTGTGTTTGGAAGCTCACTTTTTATTGGCCTCTCAATCCTGCTCATGCCCAGCTGAGGCAAACCCTAATTGGGTGGAGGTGGAGGCTTAACACAGGTGGGCTTAACACAAGCTCACGCCTCCCTGCCTCAAACATGGGGCTGTGTACACATCCTTGGCCCATTCCTCTATGCATTCTGCTACAGTGACCCCACTCCAAACGCTTGCTGGCTCTTCAGAGGAGCAGTGCTCTTACCCAAGACTGTCAGTCCCCACCTCAAGCTACCCCAAGGATGTGTAGGCAAGCTGGCGGTGCATGGATCCCACAGAGGTCTGCCCTGGCAACAAGGGAGGGCTGTGAGATGCAGCTCCTGTGCAGCACACAGGGCAAGCAGTGGGAGCCTCAGCAGGGACCTGAGGTGGCCACAGGCTCTGGCTCCCCTGCTCTCTCCCTCCAGCCATGGCCCTGCCTTCCCAGGAACACAAAGGCTCAAAAGAAAATTTTAACAGTTCCAACTCAGTAAACTGTGAAAAAGCCTTGGCTGGAGGGCAGAGAGGAGAAAGGGTGGGACGAGCCTGCAGACAGGTGACAGAGCAAGATGCCCACAGAACCACCTGGGCTCCCAGTGCCAGCTGGGAACAACAGCCTGGCCCTGGAGCTGCTCCTGGCCACAGGGCCTGGGTCTCCTCCTGCAGCCCCTGCTCCAGAGCAAGGCAAAGAACTTACCCAACCCTTGACTCCTGTGGCCCTGCCCAAGGCAAACACCTTCAGGGCCCACATAGAATGAAAGATAAAAATTAACAAAATCCTCCAACCCAGCGGAGGGCACAAAGACATCATTCCCAGGAGGAGAGGAAGTGCCTGCCGTCCCCTCTGCAAAAGCTAAAATCAAACTCCCAGCTGATGTCGAAGGCCAGCAATTCCCACTCCATCCTTGTCATGTCCAGGTCACCAGACAGGCCCTCAGAACCTCTCATCTGGTGAGAATCAGTCATCTGACTGCATCTAATGTCCTCAATCTTGCCATTAGAAAGCAAACATTAGGCATTTCCAGGACATAAATAGTTAGTTTGGTTCTCATCCTCCACAAAGCAGCATCTACCAAGGAGCCAGGCAGCAAAACACTCACCCAGACACCCAAAGCATCCAGCTATAGCGACCACCTCGACCATCTCCTGAAGACACCAGACAGCTTTTCCCTGGGCTTCATGACAGTCTCCAGACATTTCATGCAGTTGGGTCTGAAATCCCCAAAGACAACCCGGAGCAGAGCAGAGCCCATCGCTTCCACAGGGAGCCTGGTGACTGCCCTTTCTGCACATCAGCATCACCCTTCCAGCAGGTAGCAGAGACCAGGCACCCTGCACAGGCAGCAGGGACCCAAGGACCCAGCACCGTGGGCACAGGCAGCAGGATGCTGGCATAGGAGAGTGGGTGGTGCAGGTCAGACAACTGAAATGGGGAGAATAAAGACCTTTCGCTAAAGCTCCAGGAAGCAAGAGAAAAAACGCTAATTAACTCAGCAGCAAGTTGTTAGTATTTGCATATAAATGCAGCCACAAATCATTACAAACAAGCCAGAACAAGCCAGGCCCATTAGCATCAGCAGATTCAGCCCTGCCAGGCTGGTGGGTCAGGGAGGGAGGCAGGCTGCCAGCCCCTCCTGGGGGCAGGGGGAGAGGGGCCTTATCTCCACAAACCAGCAGCAACAGAAGCCGCAGGGATAAGGTTTCTTTCCATATAAAACAAAGGAACAGGATAAATCCTTCAGTCCCACTGCAGAGCAGAATGAGAGCTGGCAAGAGAAAGTCAAAAGAGGTGGCTCCCCACCATGGCAGCCATGCTCCTCCTGCATGAGGGCAGAGGGGGGACCATGGCCTTACAGCAGCAACAGCAATGTCCCACTGAGCTCTTGGGGGTCACAGCAGTGATGGCCATGTCCCACTGAGTACAAGGGTTGGTGGCCATGCTCAACCAAGCACTGGGGGTCACAGCAGCTACCTTCACCCTCCATCTCTCCCCTCCTACTGCAGTGGCCATGACAGGTCCCTGGTCAACCTCCACCCAGACACGCCACAGGTGAAGCACATGGTCCCTGTCCTGGGTCCAATGGCTGCAGCCCTGTTTGCTGGAGTACAAAGGCAAGTGGAAGAGGCAAGTGTTCAGGAGAGCCTGGAGATCCAGAGATCTGAGTCCTCCAGACACTGTACAGCTGCGGGAGCCTTCACCTCAGAGCTTTCCCTCCAGGGAGGGTGCAGAAGGTGATATGCATCATAAATAACAAATCACACACCTGATGTGCCAAAAGACATGCCCAAAAGCCAGTAACAGTAGGACTGACCTGAACAGAACAAAATCCAGGGCTATTACAACAGTTTGACAGGTTTACCCTCGCAAAAGGCACAAGGAGAGCAGTTTGCTGCACCACCCTGTATTTCACCTGAGCTGGTCTCCTCGCTGCTGAGCCTGCTGGCAGCTCCTACAGCATCAGCTCCGCTGCCCATCCCAGACAGCTTCCCAGGACCAGGAGGGAGAGCAGCTCCCTCGGTGCATCTGCACATTGTGCATTTACCTAGTGAGTTACTTACCACCACAGAGGACTTGAAACTACACAAAGTTTAGTATTTTCCACTCACAGAAAGCCAAAATCTGCAATTCCACTGCTTTGAGGTTCTGCTTGTTTCCCACCCTGGATGACATCTTAGGATTTGAGAGAAAACTCTAGCAATTACCAGTTTACATCAAGGATTTAAAAAAACAGATCCACTTTCTAATTTTAAACAGGAAACTCTCCCTGGCATGATCCCAAGAACTCTTCCACAGTGACTTTTATTAAATGCAAGCTTCTCATCACTGCAACTCTGAGCACAGGCTGTCAGCTCTGGCAGAAAGCAAACTGACACAGCCCTGACGCTGCAGCCCGTCCTGGGGCTGGCCACTTCCTCCCAAGAAATGCATGAAACCCCTCTATAAATGGCAAACATTCATAAAGTACAGTCAGGCAGGCATTTTCAAAACAGCCTTTAGAAATGCATTACCTCTTTATCTGCAGCCAGTGAGCATGCCTGGCTGCTCAGAGAGGCCGCAGCATGACACATCTAAACAGGAGCCAAGTTTGAACAATCAAACAAGATAGAAAGGATGAGCTTCTGCACCACAACAGGTAACACATACCTGAACTGCTCTGAAAGAGTATTAAAGTCAAAATATTCTAGGCTAGGATTTTTTCCTCTAATTGCAAAGTTTAAAAACAGATGTTCTCACAGCAAGCCCCACTCTCCTGTCCTGCATCATCTGATTTAGAAGCCATCCTTCTTGTTCAAGCTCTCCAGTGTATGTTTGCAGGAGTCATCACTTTTATTTGTCCTGATGTGGAAGCCAGTTGCTAAGATCACATTATCACTCTGGGGTATGAGGTTTTTCTTCCCTAATGACTTTACTGAATAAACCACTATGAAATCAGTCTGTAGACATAATCATCATCTGGTGGCTTTATACAAGGAGTTGCTCTGTAACAACCAGGGAAATGGGCACCTGTACAGCAGCAGTCCCCATGGCCTCACCTTCATTGCCACAGTCCTACAGGAGATGAAGAACGAGGCAGGGGCAGGAGTGGAGCCCCTGGCATGGAAGTACAGAATGAACCTCACCAGTGAGACTAAACATGCCTGCCTGAGGAACACAACAAGAATACTCTGCAAACACAGCTGACATCCAGGAGCAAAACTCAAGCCCACTACAACCTCCAGCAGGGAAAAGCATGTGCCCAAGCAGCCCTCCACTATCTCCTCCGCCACTGACAATTATATTCCAGACCTTTACCTGTGCTGCTGTAGGGGGCCAGGGGAAGCAAATACTGTTATTTATTTAAGCAGGTGAAAATACAAAAAGAATAATCCTGGAAGACTACACAGTTTAACCGTCCTGTTCTTCCAAAAGGAGAAGTAGAAAGTACTACTACTATTAAAAATAACTAAAAAAAAAAAAATCATAGTAATAATAATAAAATCAGTAAAAGCATTGCCTTCTTCTACAGCAGCCCTACACCAGGCCCTGATTCAACACAACACTCCAAGCCAGCACGGTAGCAAACCAGCTGTCCTCTGCCACTGCTCCTTTGGGAAGGGCACTCATCCCTGATCCTGAGCTCCCCCCACCTCTGCTTCAGCACGGTGCTTTCTGCAGCAACATATCATATCACACCATTATTTCCAATCAAAAGGAAGCTGGAAAAAAAAATCCAGCCAAACAAAAAGATTTTTGAGGAAGTTTGCTGGGTTTTTTTCTCCTGCTTTGGCAGAGTTTTTCTAACGCAGGCCCCTTCTCTAAACTACTTCCTCATCCCACTGCACCAAAGCTCCGTGCCAGCAAAAGGAAAAAGCATGCAAAGCAAGACTGCCCTTAGCAGCTGTATCAGCTTCAAACCCACCGCCCCTGCAACCCACATCTCGCTTCTGCCCCCTCGCACTCCAGGCAGCCCTGAGAGTCCAGAGACACGAACCAACAGCAGAGATCCAGCCCAGGGCTGCTGACCGCAGCCAGATTTGCTCACTGCGGTGTAAACCTGCTTGTGAACTTTCTTGTTTTGGTTCGAAATTAACTAGCTTCGGTACAGCTTGTAAGTGTTTCCAATTCAATTAAAGCAAACTAAAACAAACCATTCTTGATCTGAAATAATGTCCAGAGGGCATTATAATGTGTAAGTAAATCCTTTGAAAAAATAGTAACAAATCAATGCAAACTTTTCCAAGTAGGAAGTGTTGCTAGTAAGCAGAGGGTATTTGTTATGAAAATCTTTGAAACAGTCAGAATTAGACACCAAGCACAGCTTTTTACAAGGCACTTCTCCGAGCTGGATTGCATTGTTTACTTAAGACAGTTAAAAGGATATCACCAGCGTGAAATGAAGTCAACTTCAAAGTCACCCAATTTCAAGTCCTAAACATGCCACAGCAATCTCATTTTAGGAAAACACATGCTCTATTTTTGTTAAGTGCTTCTCTTCCTCTGCTGTGCAAGAGGCTCATACAAAGAAGGAGCCTTAAAAAAAAAAAAAACCAACAAAAAAACCCCAAAAACTTTTATACTCGCCACACAATGAAAACATTAAAGAACAAACCTTCTGTCCTTTCTGCTGAAGCGTCCAAATTAGTTGGTTCTACCAAAAGAAGCTTTATTTAATCACTCTCTTCTCCTTTTGTAAGTGATCTGTACTGTAAGACTCTCAGTCCTCTTTTATTTCCAGCTGTCAGGGAGGCAGGCACAGTCCTCAAGGCAGTCACCAACACCATCTCTGCAGCCAGATCCCTCCCTGGGATCCCCTGCCTGTGTCCTCCTGTCACCTAAGGGTGGCCCAGGAGCAGCAGCAGAGGACAGCCACCCTGCCCCAGTGTCAGTCCCATCCCACACTACCATCAGTGGCTGCCTCAGACCCCTGTCCCTGCCCCCCCCCAACCAAGCACCGTGGGGTCAGGCACAGACCATTGGTAGGCAGCCACTTTTGCTGCTATACACACAGAAAACAGCAACAACAAAGAGTACCAGTCTTAATGAAGGTAAATTAAAACAGCAGTTGAGGAAGCACCCAGTCCTGCTCCACCAAACAGCAAGGCTTCCAACAGAAAATACCACCTTTCACGTCTTGCCATGCTATGTTTAAATGGAAGGCTGTAGGTTTTTTTTTTCTCCATCTTTATATATATATATATATATATATTTAAAATGCAGAAAAACCACTAGGCACCACCAAGAGCAAAAATCCTGAGGCTCTGTCTGACCTCCGTCCACCCATGTTGTCCTGGGCCCAGTACCCAACCACCAGGAGCCACCCCAAGAGCTCCTGACAGTGGTGCACCAGCAGAACCCCTCTCCCCTCCCACCAGCTCCAGCTGAAGAAGGGACTGCACCAACTGAGCAGCAGATGAGAACTTTGGTCCAAAATATCCTTCTGCCCAGTTTGTTTCCATTTAGACAGCACCTAAACCTCTGAAGGTTGAAGTCCTCTGTAAAGGTGTGTGAGGCACCCAGCTTCACCAATAGAAGCCAGGGCAGGCAGCAAGGAGGGAGTTGTTTTGCTCATGATCTTTACTTTCTGTAATAAACTGCACATGGGTATTTCTTGGTTGGCCTCAGAAACTCAGCATGCTGTGCCACCATGCTGTCCCTGCAGCGGAAGAGGCCCAGCCATACTTCCAACAGAGGACAGAGCTCTCAGACAGCTCTGCCACACTGAAGACCAGTGAAAGGGACACCACATAAACCACAATTTCTGGAGGATGGCTTCTTGCCAAATCTCATCAAAAACATCTTGCTAATCATTGCTACTTCCCAGGCTTCATACTCAGAAGCAAGAAGGGGCTAAGAAAAAGATGGCTGAACCAGAGCCTTGAAATCCATCTCCTGCCTGGAGGAGCCAGTGTTTCCCAGCCCAGTGGCCACTGGGACTAAACAGAAGGCAATCTCAACTCTGAAGAGCACCTGTCACTTCAGAGACATACTACTCAGGGAAGCATCAATGGAGGAGTGGTTGGCTGGATGTTTTCAACTGCACTGCCAGCAGCAGGAAGACATTGCAGGGAGCTTCTGACAACCATGTCTACAGTCCTAGGTACAGCTGAGATTTCAAGCAAAGAGAAGCTGGTTGTGCCACCCCCTCTGTCATGTTGACCCCAGCCAGCACTGTGCAGAGCAGAGCTCAACCCTCCTTTTCCACTTGCTTTGAGCAATCCCCCGGGTGCTACCAGAGCTTGGCTCAGTTGCTCAAACATCTGCAGATCCAGGTGAAACTGCTACAAGCCTGTCATGAAGGGAGCTTTTCATGCAGGGCTGCACTGGCACTGAACCCACTACCTGGGGAATTTCCAGGATCTCATGAAAACCTCCAGGACTTCCAATGCCACAAAGAGGAAACAGCAGGGAGGCTGGTTAAAATAAAGCAACTGAGGAAAAAACTGTGGCAGCTCCTTCAGACAGACACCACTATTGGCCAAGTAACTGTTTTCTGAAACATCAGAGAGGCATGAGGAACTGCCTGCCATGCCAGGGGCAGAGCGTCCCTTGCCAGCACACAGCACACGTCCCTTCACACACAGCACAGCAGAGAAAGGGCGCAAGCTGGCAGCAATGCCAGGTGGAACACCTCTCCCCTCTGCGAGTCACATGGCATCACTGCAGGACTCATCCTGCTGCTTCTCCAGCATCCATGCTCACCTCTCTTCCACCATCCCTGCTCCTCATTTCTCCAGTACTAGAGCACAGATCTCCAGTACCACCCACCAGCCCGGAGGTGCCAGGCCACTCCAGGCAAACCACATCACTCCTGTGACACACAGGTCACCACACAACGCTTGGCCCGGCTGGATCCAGACCTGCCACATTGCTACAAATGCATCACCCCAGCTGCCTCCCTCCTCTCCAGAGTGCCACAACAAAATCCCCTGGCACATGCAAAAGCACTGGGAAAACAAGCAAGAGCTAGAGCACTAATTACTTCATCTGCAATGTGGATAGAGGAGAGGACACCCTTCCTCTAAGGACTCCAGAGCAATCACAGCTAGAGCACTGCAGCCCTGGTAGGAAGGTATTTATGTACAAAAAAGCAGTGGGAACAAAGTGTAACAGCTTGTGAGTTATCTGGAAGGGGGTGGAAAAAATGGAAAAAGTAACAAAGAGCAAAAGTTAAGGATGTAACAATGCTCTGGGAATTTAAGACACGTTATGATTTTTCATAATTAACCTCCACTTACAGTCTCCGCATGTGAACTACGTATTATCCCATTTCATACTCCAGCTGAGGCAAACATTTGGTGGCTTGCCCAAAGTCAGCGTCAGAGCTAAAACTAAATCTTTTGACTTCCAAACAAGCTCACAGTGTTAAGCTGCTTTTAACTGTCTCTACGAAAGATGAAAAGCAGCAAGAAGAAAGGAACAGGGGAAGGCAGTATGTAAGACTAAAAGGGACAAAATTAACATGAGAAAATTAAACAGGAGAATTTCAGGCTCTGACACCTGAAGTAGCTTTCGAGGAGCTAATGCCTGGGCGCTGCAGACCCACCTCTCAGAGGAAAGACCAGAGCTCCTGTTCCCCAAAGCTGATGGTAAAACACCCTGAGTGACGTGGCCATACCCAGTGGCACCCACCACCTGCCCTGGGCACCTGCTGTCCCTTCGTTCCCAGCCAGAGGTGCGGGCCCTGTCCACCCCTGGCCCTTGGCCTGCGCCCGTCGGGCCAGGGGTCCCCGGCGCTCGGCTCCAACAAAGCAGAAAGCTCCCGTGCCGCTCGCAGCCCGCTGCCTGGTCTCCCCTGCCCGCCCTCCCTCTCCTTCCTGTGCAAAGCCTGACATCTACAGTCAGTCTGGCACAGGGGCTGCCGCCGGAGCCGCGCCAGGACCGCGGGGACAGGGCCAGGACGACGGGGATCCGGGGGCAGTCCCAGGCCTGGGGTCCCGCTGCCGCTCCAGCCCCAGGCCGGCTAGGGCCCTGCCCCGGCTCCCAGAGCACCCTGCGAGGCAGTGCCACTCCTCGGTGGGTGTCGAAGCACCGGTGGCCACCACGCAGGCTTCACCCGAGAGCCACCACTGCAGGGGTTTGACACCCAATACCCTAGAACAGAGTAAACCCAAGGAACCACGGCCTCTCCCGGCATCACCTTCCCAGCCGTAGCACGGGAGCTTGCTGCACCCCAGGGACTGCCCTTCTGCTCTGCTGCCAGAGGTGCCCCAGGGGCTGTGCACCCGCTTCTGCAGCACAAAAGGTGGAGGTGAAACAGACGAGCTAGTGTGCACAGCCTGAAGCCAGAACAGCTTCACACGGCAGGAGCAGCTCTGGTTAGCAGATCCTGCAACTCACAGCCCCGTGCCTAAAACAGCTCCGTGCTTCCTGCACTGCCCTTGCTCAGCACTCTGAGCTAACCTCCAGGCCTCCTGCCACCCCTCTCCCCATTATGTGGTTACCTCACCAAAAATACCTTGGTGAATAACCCCCAGATTTTGTATCATCCCAAACAACCTGAACCTGACTGCAACTCAGCTGGCTGTGCCTTTACAGCCCCTTGCCTCCCCATTCTTCACTCATTTGGGTTACAACAAAAAACAGACTAAAAACCTCTGAGCCTGTCACCGGATGTCACAGACATTTAGGAAACCCAGCAATCCAACCTAGCAGGATCAAGCACATCATTGTGATGTTACTATCAACATTTGAGTATGTGCTCTGAATTCTGCAGTGTGTCAGTCTGTTTGCACGAGACAGCCGGTGGCAGCATGGCGAAAGGAGGGTTAAAGCCCTGCTACTGAACCAAGCCAACCAACCAGCCATTTTGGAAGTAGGCTACCACCAGCCAGGGAAGAATGGCTGTCAGTCTGAGGCAAACATGAGGTAGGACACAGGATGTTTCACTACTGCTCCAGGGACCTGAGAGGTCTGGAGTAGCTCCCAGAGCATGGCTGCTCCCATCCTCCCCAAGAAGGGACCCACTCTCCAACAGGCATGCTCAGGCCATCAAAATAAGTATGTACTAAAAGCTAACATGTTACAGGCCCTGCAGGCTCCACTTTCCCAGATACTGGGGCAGGGGGAGAATGGTAGAAAACCTTCTACCACAACAACCGTGCACATTGTCTGCTCCAGCATCACCACAGACTGAAGGTACCACTTGGCTCAGCCCTCACCAGAATCAGACCCAAAACCCCAGGCACTACAGGGCCAGAATGCTCCTGCTCCCCAATAGTGTGCACCACACAATTCAAAACACTGGGAAATGTTTGTTTTCAGGGGAAAAAGAAAAAAAACACTGCTGTTCTGCTTTGTCTTTTATTAGCAAGAGGCATCTTTGGCACTTTTGACATAATGAAATTACAATCAACAGCTAAGTGTCTTTCTCCCAGCAGCAAAGTCAAGGGCAAAGCAGAAATGGCTTGCAGACTGCCAGTGCAGGGCTCCTCAGCACCTGATCATCCTTCCACTCACCAGCCAGGTTCGGCCTCACGCAGCCAAGACCCCTGGACTCTCCTCAGCAGGTCCTTGGGACACACCAGGAGTCACTCCTCAGCTGTAACCTATGCGGCCCCCTCCCCAACTGAAAAATAATTTCAGATGGGAATGAACTTTAAGCTGTATTTAAAGTCTGCCTCCAGAAACACAGCACACACCTGGTGCAGAATACTACTGCTCTCCAGCCTGTGTTGCTGTGGAGATGAAGACCCACCTCCCACACTGACAGATGGACATGTCTGTCCAGCCAAGCCAACGAGGAAGCACTGGGAAGTACTTGTTCCTCACTGGCATGGTGGGACCTGAGCGAAACATGCAGCATCTACGGGGAGAAGGAAAATCAGAGAGGCGAGCGGGCTGGTGGGGCCTGCTCACCAGCCACAGCTTCCTGGTCTGGTAAGATCCCCAACCCAGTGGCAAGGATTGCAGTGCCCCGGCTGTCGGCAGCAAGGGAAGCCTGGCTCATCCACCCTGTGTTTTGTTGGTTTGGTTGTTATTTTTTTTTAAACTATCTGGAATTTATCTATTTCTCCAATCCCTGTCTACACACAAACCCAACCTCAGGAGCAAAAAAAAAAAAAAAAAAAAAAAAGCATGAATCGCAGATCAGAGACAAAGCAGGAGGCGGGACAGGCGGCCCTGCTCCCTCCTGCCCTCACCTCACCCCACGGCGCGAGGCGGTTATATTTAGGTACCGCCACGGTCTGCGGTGCCGCGGCCCCCCTCGGGCACGGCGCAGAATGCAGATTTTCCAGACAACAGACCACAACAGCTCCGTCAAAACCATTAGAGGCTGCAGCGCCCAGGCCTGCACACAGATGTTTTGATTCCCACTCTACTGCCACGACAGCCCTCAACAGCCCCATTACCGCCATGCGCTGGACACCCAGCCCTAATTTCGGCTGTTGAGAGAGGGAGGGTTGAGGAGAGGGAAGGGCCACCCTGCTCCCCACCAGAGGAGTTTCTCTCTCTGCCTCCTCCCAGGGAGGACCTCCCCCAGGGGCTACTGGAAGGGCACAGGGGAGTTCCCACAATAGGAATAGAAGCAGTGCAGCGGGGGAGGCAGCCCCCATGGGCACCCCAGTTTGGCCCTGAGGCCTCTCCCAGGCTGAAGCCCTGGCAGTTGGTCAGTCACAAGGGAGTGCAGGACAGGCACAGCCCCACGCACAGCATGGGGGTCCTGCACATGGCTGGGCCACAGAGAGAAGGTGGCACCCAGCATTGTTCATGGCCCACCTATCTGCCCGCCAGCACACAGCTCCCAAAGCCACACAAAGGCCAAACCCTGGCCACGCTTCAGCGAAGGGAAGTGGGGAGCCATGAAACGCTCGGCCTCCTCCCAGCCCTTGCCTCCGGAACCACACCGTCCTCTCCAGCGCAAACACACCTCCAGCTCCGGCACAGCGGCAGAGCAGGCGCACACCACCGCTGGCACCTACAAGAAGATGGTCGCTGAAAACTCTCCCAGCACGGATGAACGAGCCCTATGCTGGCGGAGAAAATGCTCACACAAGGGAGTTGAGCCCCAGCAGAACACAAGATGTGAATAAAGTTAACAGAAAAACCCACTAGTCATTTTTCACCTTATCCATGCAACATTTTTTCTTATTATTATTACTATTATTATTTTGAAAAGCGGAAGGAAGTGTTACATGGGGAGGCTAACGCAGCCAGCCATTCATCCATTAGTTTGGGATTTAGCAATTCCCGCTAAAGCCGTTCAACTGCTGGACAGGCCCAAAGAAAATCTGCTCCTCTGCGCTGCTCCCAGCCTCCAGCACATGGAGGGGAACTGGGGCGGGGGTCAGGACAGAGAGATGAAAGAGGGGCACGCGCCTCTGCTTTTGTCAAAGCAGCCGGCGGCGGGCCCTGGTTTGACAGCAGCCACTACAAGGCCAGGCAGAGGTGCCGGGCATGCGGGGCTGCCCGAGCCCACCCGAGCAGCACCTTGGCTCAGTCCTGCGGGAACAAAAGGCAGCGGCAAGGCGGGAGGGAGGGCAAGAGGCTCGGGGAGAGAGGGCGTGCAGCGGGGCTGCGAGTGCTGCTGTGGGAGAGGGGCTGCAGCCAACTCCCTGCTGCCCACTCCTCCCCAGATCATCGCATTTAAAAAGAAAAGAAGGGGAGAATAATACAAACACAGCAAATCAACCTCTGCGTCCAGACGCGCGTCTTCTCTCCACTCTAATGTGCCTTTTGTTTGCTTTTGTTTCTGGCCGAAGGCGGCCTGCGGAGCGGGACCCAGGCGGGCAGGCATCTGGGGAAGCCGGGTCCCCGTGCCCAGGCCGGTGCAGGAGGGAAGTCCTCGGCCGGGAGGCAGAGCAGGAGACCCGGCCAGCCCGGGGCCTGGCTGCGGGGAGTCCAGAGTGGGGAGCCGGGCGGCGGGGGCTGCAGGGGGTGTGGGCAGGGCGGCCCCGCTGTGCGGCAGCCCCGTCCCAGCCTCTGCCGGGGCCGCTGCCGAACGCCAGGCTCCGTCTTGCGCTTAATGCTGGACCAGACAGTGCTCCCTAATGAGGGAGCATTACAATCAGCTTGTAATGCTGAATTTTTAATGCTGCCGAGGGCTCTGTTACATAATAAAGGGGGGCCGGGATCGGAGCGCGGCCGGCCCGTGTCCCCCGGAGAGGTGGCCCTTGTTCCCCGCCGCGCAGGTGGCAGCCCCGGCCCACCGGCTGTCCTTGCACCCCCTGCCCCGCCGCTTACCGCCAGCACCGCCGGACGGGTGGCCCGGGACACCCATTGGAGCTCCTGCCCAGCCGGGAGGGTTGCACAAACTTTCCTCAAGTGCGTGAAGGGGTGATGCCAAAACACTCGCTCTCCTGTCTGCCAGAGCTCGGCCGGGAAATGATTTAAAAGCAAAGTTCACGAGCATGTTAACGGCATGCTCTCGTATGTTCCCGCACATACAGTCTGCGCTGCTCCTCTCAGTAATACCCAAAGACTGTAAATCTATAACCACTGCAATGATTTAGTGATTAAAAACATGATAACATATTGTGTAACTGCAAACCACAGAATCCCTGCCAACTCTCCTCCAAGATACAGGAATAAAAATACAGAAAATGTGTTGCTCGCAGCAGTCTTCCGAAACTAAACGGAAAGATTTTAATAATAATAATAATGAAAAAAAAACAACCCCAGACATCAGAAAAAGGCTGGATACAATGCAAGGCTGGAAAAAAATATAAAAGACAGTTTTAAATATGATTCTTGCTCTAACAAATTACAATCTAAACATGCCTCTCTTTTTTCTCTTTTTAAGTTTTGTCGTAACTGGAATAACTGGTCTTGTGTGATGTCTTGCATATTCAAAGTGCTTTGTAATAGGATACGGAGACCAAACCTTATTTGCCTAAACTCAATGGGGTTTATTTTTTCCCCTCTCCCCCCCCCCCATTTCTTTTCCTTTTATTTTCCTTCCTCCCCCCCTTCCTTGTCCCCTAACAGGGAAGGGTGGGGGGTGGGGGGAGGCAAAAGAAAGAGAGGGCATTTAGCTCTAAAGAAAATACCTGAAAAGGGAGGCTGCAATTTGTAATATGGCGAGGAAAGCCAAACATTATATATATTTTTTTAAAGGCAGCTGTGGGAGTTTTGGCCTCTAAGCAGCTAACTTGACCTTATTCTCTCTATTCTCTTATTTCCCCTGTTGCAGGATTCCTGCACCTTCATTCGGATTCGAACTCAATGTGACCCTAAGGAGGGAGTAACCGAGCCTCCTGAAAATTGCTCCGTATTAAACAGTAGTGAGAAGAGGAGAAAGACAGACAGACGGCCGTGGAAGGGACGCATACACGTTACATATCCGCACAAAGTACTGGACATACCGGAGAACAGCTTCAAGCTCAGCTTGAAAAAGAAACAGACCTTTCTCCCAATAGTAATAATAATTTTAAAAATTTTAAATTTCTTTAAAAATGAGTGGGGGTGTGGGAGTTTTAACAATTAAAAAACAAATAAAAAGTCATAAAACCCACAACTCACAATCCAAATTATAAATAATTCACACTAAGAAACCCGCGTGTGCGTGCCACATACATACGCGTATCTACCCAGACACACAGACGTGTCCCCCACGCAAATAGACACTCTCCTCCGGAGGGTTAGTTTCAGGAGAGCGTGAACCGCCTTCCCTCCGCTGGCGAAGAGTACAGTTTATTCAAAGGAATCAATAGGAAAGAGCATTTGCAAATATTTAGATAAGCGCCGTGCTATTCAGCATTAAGTAATTAAAAACTGAAACTGAGAAGTGTGGGGGGGGATCGGCCTACAGTAGCGTTTGCAGCTTCACCTCTCCCATCCCCCTAGCCGCATTCTTCCCAAAATTGAGCCTGCCCGCGGAAAACAAAAATCATAATTACTCTGGCTGGCAAGGCCGCTCCGGGGCCGGGCGGCGGCGGGGCCGGGCCGCGGCCGGGGCAGTTTTAGGCACTTCTTCGCCCCTTTGTTTTCCAGCTCGTACCCGGCGCGGAGCGGCCGCAGGGTACCCCCGGGGCCCGCTCGGCAACCCCGGGCCCTCCCGGCACCCCCGAGACCAGCGCCGTCCCGGGGGACGCCGGCTCCGCCGAGCCCGGGCGCGGCGCGCAGTGGAGCGGGGTCCCTGCGGGGCCGGGGCCGGGTCCCGCCGATCGATGCCCGCACCCCGCCGCGCACAAAGCCGGGCAGCGCCGCGCCGTTCCGCGCCCGTTCCGCGCCCCGCGGCCATGGCCGGCGGGTGGGGCGGGGGCTCCGCGGGCGCGCAGAGGCCCCCGCGGCGCCGGCACCTGCGCGTCCCCGGCGGCGGCAGCGGCGGGGCTCCGGGACGGCGAGCGGCACAAAGTTTGCTGGGGGATCCGGGGCGGTGGGTGGGAGCGGGCGGGAGGGGGGGCCGGACCAGCCCCATGCAAAGCAGCCCGGGCGCCCCGAGCAGGAGGAGCCCAAGCGGGGGACAGGGCAGAAAAGTTGCCACTTACGCGGTCGCTGCTCCGGCGGCGGCGGCGGCGGCGTTTTTAATCCCGGGCGGCGGCGCGGGGGCTACAGATCCCATGCAGGCTGCGGCGGCTGCGGCGGCAGGAGCGCGCTCCGCGGAGGGGCCCGGGGCAGCAGCAGCGGGAGCCGGGGGCAGCAGCCGGAGCTGAGCGGGAGCCGCCGCCGCCGCCGCCGCTGCCCAGCAGCAGCATCGTTGTCGGGGAGTTTGCAGCCCCCCGGAGAGAGGGGGCCGCGGGCGGCGGCAGCAGCAGCAGCGGCGGCGGCGGTCGGGTCGGGGCGGAGCGGCGCGGAGCGGCGCGGAGCGGGCGGCGGGGCTGGCGGTCGCCGGAGCAGGAAGCGCCCGGACTCAGATCTGATGATTGGGAAGAAAAAAAACTCTTTGGATCTTTATTCTGCTAATTAGTTTCCTGCAAAAAATGGCTGATTAGTGCAGTGCGCATGTGCCTCATTACCCAGGCACGACGGGAAGGGCTAATTAGCCACCTTCTGGATCAATAAGATTCAGCCCAGGCGGCGGGGGAGGGAGCGAGCGAGCGAGCAGGAGCGGGCGGGGGGAGCGCGGCGGCGGCGGCGCCGCCGCACCGAAACTTGGGGCAAGCGGCCGGCCCCCAGCCCGCGGCGGGGGGGGGCCTGCTCAGCTCCGCGCTCCTCCGCGCCCTGCCGCGCAGCGCCGCGGAGGGGGCGCGCCGGTCGGCGGGTGGCTGCGCTCCGTGGGGCTCCGCGGCGGCGGGGCGCTCCGCGGGGCACCTGCCCCCGCGCCCCGGGCGGGGCCGCGCCGCCCCGCGCAGGGCAGGGCTGGGCCGACCCCCGCCGGCGCCGCCGAAGTTTCCCCGGGAGGAGTCGGGAAAGTCGCGGCCGGGAGCGAGCGCAACTTTGTGCCGCCCCGGGTTGAGGCGGGCGCGGAGCGCGGCGGAGCAGCGGCAGCATCCCCGCGGCATCCACCGCAGCATCCCCGCGGCCCGGCCCGCGCTCCCATTCAAACTTTGCGGCCGCCTTTCCGAGCGGGACAGCGGATCAATACAGCCGCGTCCGGCCTCGCTGGGAGCCGGGCTACAGGTTTCACCAGCCATCGCTGGCAACAGCTTTGTCATTTTCTAAAAATAAGAAGCTAAAAGTTATTGTAGAAGAAGGGGCTTTTTTTGTCCCCTGCACAATATGCCTTTTGTGAGTTTAATGCCATTCTGGGGCTCTCTATAGCCCCGGACAATGGGGAACTCCAGGAGGCGGCTGTGCCTCTGCCTTTTTTCTTTCTTGCTTTCTCTTTTCTCCCCCACCCCCTCCTCTTTCCCCCCCCCCCCTTTTTTTTTTTTTTTTTTTTTTTTTTTTTTTTTTTTTTTAGGAAAGGATGCAACATTCCTCCAGTCCCAACAGAACCCCTGGTTTGGTTAAATAAATACTTCCTTAGCCTTACGGTAACATTTTTCGCTTTCTGTTCATGTTCATCTGTGATTATTATTTAAAATTTTCATTTCCAGCAGTTTTTTCTTCCTCATTCCAGTCCTGGTGAAAAATGTAGATGATTGCTGCAAACGTGGGATTTTAATTTTAGGAGGAGGTGAACCAGTAAAGAACCTCTCTCCAGGCTTCAGGAATATGTTTTCTTCATCTTTTCTATAAGAGACTGTTACTGACAGAAATGCAGCTGACTTAAATCATCTCTCTTGAAAAATCTAAAGAAGCTTTTTGAAATTTTTTTTTAATTATTTTTTAATTTTTAATAGTAACCCAAATAATTAACCTCCTCGTTTGTTTCATAGCCTTGAACAAGGAATGCAGTTGCGGTCAGTTTTTCCATTTGGGAGAACCTTAATTTAGATGTATTTTATACTGAAAGGTAATAAACTGCATGTTTGTTAGTAAGTATTATTAATGATATCAAGATTTCTTTATTTCTTAATTGTGGGGGGCGGGGAGGGGTTGCCATCTGAAATTTTGACAAGTCCCTTCAGTGGGATAGGGGGGATCAAAGAAGAGAACAGATTATTAGAAATTTGAAGAAGGGTTGTGCTAGTTAATACATTACTGGCACTGTCTTGTATTTGGAAGATATTTGCAGGCTTTAATACCTGAGGTTTGATATGTACCATCATTATTTGAATATGATCAGTGCAGCACTGATATGTATAGTTACAATGTGCATGCTGGAGATGAGTTCTTACTGTTTGGTAAATGGATGGACTCCAATATGTTACCAGTTTGTTCTTTAAAAGCTGCCCTTAAAAATTTATCAATCCCTGCTCAAAATCTGTTTGTCTAGCTTTATGGAAAAATAACTGTTAACATTACTTTTCCTTAAAAAAAACCCAAACAAAAAACAACCCCCAAACCACCCAAAACCAACAAAAAGAACTAAAAAAAAAAAAAAAAAAAGTTGGGGGCAGGGATGGCACAGGACCAGAAGCCATGGGGGTGAGAAGGATTTTTCAGGGCTGCTTGTGCGGGATCTCTAAAGGTGCACGTAATTTGTATCTGTTGTTCTTACTGAATGTGAAACAAACATGTTTTGATGCTGAAGTTGAGGTGAGAATAAAGTAACCCTTGTGCTTGGTGTAATTTAGGAGAAGTGCATTTTTTCACCAGAGGCTGTAGATCCAGTGGACTGGTCTGAGGATGGGTGCTGCCTATGTACACATTTTTTTGCAGAGCAAAGAAAAAGTAAAACATGGGGAGAAGGTGGCAAGCGTGTCTAGTAACTGTTGATGCTCCAGAGATAGGCACCTTCACCGGAACATGTGCACAGGCAGCCTGGTAGCCATGTACGCTTCCTTTGCGTTTGCGTTGTGAATTCTAGTTTTCTGCTGCTGTCCTCTTAATTTCCCATGACAACATATGGATTCCATAAATGCAAACATGCCGAAGTGCATCTGTCTGGGTAGTTAACACAAACCAAACGTCCCCGTTTTTTGGTGATTCTGCTGCTCCTCTGGCCCCGCTGCGCTGTGCCCTCCTCTGACAGCCTCTGGCTGCTCCTGCATTCTTGTCCTTTCACGCTCCTGGAGTGATCCCGAGTGCCCCGAAAGGAGGAGGGCAGCGGGCGCTGGGGTCAGAGGGGCCTTGCAGCCCAGGGGTTAAGTGAGGAGAGGGAGCACACCCTGTGGGCCCCCCTCCCTCCTGGGAGCCTGTCCAGCCTGAGCAGGACACCTTCCCTGCCCTCCTTGTGAAGGCAGAGGAGGAGGCTGGGCAGGGAGTGGGCCTGGCTGAGTAGGGGGGCAGGGGTCTGCCCCTCGTCCTGAGCGCAGCTGTCCTGAGACCAGGGAATGGAAGAGTTCCAGTTTTTAACAGGGTGCAAAAAGAGGCAATGAGGTGTGTGTGTGTGTCTGTGTGTGTGTGTGAAAAGAGGGGAACAAACAAGTGATGACTGCAGGACCAGCCAGATCAACCACTGTGCAAATACCAAAATAAATCTAAGGAATTAAGGAATAATTTGTACAGTAATTTTTATGTACAGCATTCAAACACACACATGCCCATGTTTCTCCTCTAGAAAATTTGCTTAAGATTTCTTTGTTCTAGACAAAAAGACTACCCAGTTACTAAAATATAAGAAGGGACTACCCTTGCTTTAATGAGAAATCTTGTGTCAGCCTCATCTGTAATACTACGGATTCCATATATGTTATTTCTACATATGGATAGATAGGATTTTTGGTTCAAATAGCTTTTAATGTGCTTAATAGAAAGAAGCTCTCAGTATCAGATCTGCAGGGAAAATAAGACTGATTTTTCCCATAGGAAACTTGTTAAAGACACAGTTGAATTATTAGATTAACCCTATTTTTTTTTTCGGGTCTCACAGCATATCTGATATTCTTGAGCACAGAATCATAGTTTCATGTATATGTTATTTTGAACAGATGGAACTAATACCAGCACTTTAAAGGAAAGTTATTATTTGTAAAAATGTATACAGATTAAGAGGAACAACTTTGAAGCAAAACGTTTTTCTGAGGCAGCACACATGGTTTTCTGGATGCAACTTCCAGAAAAGATAGCAGTGATCTGTGACATGTCAAACAGGGGTGAGCAGCCTCGGGTCCCTGGGTTCTGCAAGAAGACCAAGTCCTCCCATGGAGATAGGGCTTAGTAGCAGCTCTGCCCTGAGGTGGTAGTGGGTCAGACTTGCATCAGGCTGCGGTGAGAGCGTTTGAGGGCGGTAGATTTTGAGGCTGCACAAGCAACGGGCTCGTGGGGGGCTGCTCCCTGCACCTGGCACGGGGAAACTGGGCCAGAGACCGCCCGGGCCTTAGGGGCTAATGTATGGACATAGCAAGAAAAAAGTTCCAGGGTGTTTTTTTAGAATCCACGCTTTAAAAATTACTGAGGCATGTGTGTGTGTGTGTGTGTGTGTGTGTGTGTGTGTGTGTGTGAAAAAATCACGCTTAGAAAAAAAAAATCTCAATAATATCATCCTCTTGCATAGCTTTGTGCTGCTTGAAAATATGTCTGAAGAATTAGAACAAAGCATAGAAGGCCAGAGTCCTTGAAGGAGCTCCAAATGATAAAGTCTGCCATTCATTTTAAACACAGCGCGCTTTGTGAAAACACAGGTCAATCTGAAGGCATTTGTCAGATTTCCAGTTCCCTCTACTCCTTTGCAATGGAAATTTGCAATCAAATCCCTGTACTAGAGTTGGGATGTCTGGCTTTATCAGTTTTTATTACTTTATGCTCAAAGCATTGTCCAGGTAAGCCATCTTTTAATATAGAAAGTTTGTTTGCTTGAAGTTGCATACAAGAAAGGGTAAGGCTGACATGAATTAGAGTGGAGCAGATGCATTTATTTAGGGGTTTGGAAAGGGGGGAAAGGGCAGACGATCATCAGCGGCTGATTGCAAAGGGCTGTCTGAGCTGCAGAAGTGATCTGATACCATTTAAAGACGCCCAGCAAGAGGCATGGGAAGGGATATTCCAGCAGCAGCGTGTTCATTGTTGGGATGCAGAAATGCAGCAGGGCTTAGAAAGACAGGGCTGGAGAGACACACTGCTGAGCAATTCTAGCCAGATAACGTGAATTTCTTCTGGAGACATGTATGTGGTGTTCAGTGGGATGCCTCCTTTATTGCTGAGGGAGAAGTGTGGGTGTGTGAAGGGGGGGGCGGATGTATTTCTAGAAGAAAGACATACTGTAGGATTGGGGAGAGATTTGGGCTTGGGGGGAGACATTCAGAGGAATGTTTGTTCTTTTGTCTTCAATATATTTCTGCTTTTTTACCCAATTTTTGAAAGAAATATGTCCATCCATTTTATAATCACTGGACTTGCTGTAGCCACTGGGAGTGATGGGATGTCAGGGCTATTCCAGCCCTCTCCAGATCTCTCTGGCTAGCTTGCTGTAGTCAGGCTGAGTAAATACCCCTTAAGACAACCAGCAGATTTTTAATATGGATTTTTTTTTCTGCAGGCCCTAACATGAGATGAGTAGATGAGTTTGTGATGGAAATAAACACTTGGAATACATCTATATGTTTTTTGCTTTTTTAGAGAAATGAAGAAAAAAGTCTTGGCATTTAATTAGGACTCACTAACCTGATAAATATTGAACATCAGTTCTTTGTGAGCTGTTCTGTGTGCTCAGAGTGCTCTATGGATGTATTCCACAATTGCACTTGTTTAATGCCTGTATCACCTCATGCCTATAGTATTTATGTTATCATCAATGTCAGATTTTAATTAAACAATTAAATCACTGTCACAGTAATTTTCCCAGAAAAACTATTTTAAATTAAAAATCCCACAATAAATGTTTGGGAACCATCTTAAAAGGAAAAAAGAGGGAAATAAGTTTAAAAAAAAATTATAGTTCCCACAGAATTAGAAAGAGAAAAAAAAAAATTTTAAGCAATGAGGAGAATTCTGGTTTACTGGGTAGTTTCCACAAAACTCAGTCAAAACAGTGCCTAAAAGAACCTGGATTGTCTTGGGGCTGGGCTGGGGCTCTCAGGCTGAGCCAGAGGTGAAGAGTCCCTGGCCCAGGGACTGCAGCCCTGTGGTCATCCCCCACTGTAGGACAGGAACAAGTGACAGCATTGAAAATCTGTCAGTGCAAGTCAGGTATGAAGCACATCTCGGAAAAGAGCCCATCTGCCTTCTTCCCTTCCTAATTATTTTAGAATTAAGATGGAGATTTGCAGAAAAGCCTGGATCGAATTATTCTGTAAGTTAAGCACCAACAACAGCTGTACTTATTATATAGTAACCATGTACTCAAAACCTAAGTTGCAAGCAGTGAGAAATCTGATCTGCCGTAGCATCTTTGCTACAGTTAATCAAACAGTTCATCTTTACCTCTGTAAAAATATATGCTCTTATTCCTCTAAAACCTGTATTTCTGTGCATGGAAAAAAATCACAAATACAAGATGAAAAATTCATCAGACAAGATATCTGAAAGAATCACGCTCTCAATCGTACATTCAGAATATTACCTGTATTTAACATAAGCACATTTGACATTTGCAGCAGCACAGCCTCCAATGTGAGGCGTGCTTATGGAAATTGGGATTCCAGCCTGTGGTTCCAGCCAGGGATGTACCCTGCAGCTAACCCTGACCCTCCCCTATGAGCCACTGCAGCTGCTTTGATTTGTGCCCTGGGAGGGCTGGAACAGGGAGCCCAGTGCCGGGGAGCCCTGGCCATGGCTGGGGGGCTTCACTGCTCCCCTGCACCCCAGCAGGGACCCAGCCTGGGGATGGGGGCTTGGCTGGGGCTGAGAGGTGCCTCCCCTGGCACTGGGGTCGGAATCTTGGTCTGTATTTCTTTTACATCCGTACTGCATTTTTATTGGAATGCAGCTTTGCAGATGGGGTTGTGCCTGGGATGCGTGTGGTTTCTATCAGCCCTGAAGTGTTTTACAGCTGGAGATGATTTGGGGGGAAGGAGGGGGGACATCTAGTCTGTCCATTGCAGCCAGGTCTGATGTTTGTCTGCTTCTGGCTCTCTAATTTTTTTCTGTGTTGCCTCCACTAAAAGGTGAGATTAGTACTAGAAAGGGAGGGGGATATGTGTGTGATGATGACTGCAACGACACCAGGCCCGTCCCTCCTTCCTCCTCATTTTAGTTTGCTTTCTCACAAAAGCAATTTGCCAGCAGATCCTCTTTTTTCCTGCAGCCAAACAAGGTGGATGGGATGGGCAGGGATACCTGTGCTGGGGGCCCAGCAGCCCCAGGCCAGCTGCAGGTGCCTGCTTGGGGGGACCCACCTCCCCATCAGCTGCCTCCGCCTGGGAGTCTGGGGCACAAAGTCCTTAACCCAGCTGCAGGCAGTCAGCACTCCTCCAGCAACACACCCACTGGGTCAGGCCAGAGCTGCACCACAGCCACCACCTCGGCAGCTGGGCAGAGCCTCCTGTGGACCACCCAGGCCATCATGGATTTGTCCACCAAGGCACTGCCATGAAAAGTAACTTTGCTGAGAGTATGCAGACAGAAATACATATTTTTATACTCAGCAAAGGAAAGGGGAAAACTGATGAGGTTGCACAGAACCCTCCTCCAGGCAGGAGAGGCTGTGCTGGAGGAAAGTATTGCTCATAATGACACTTAAGCCCAGACACTTGAATGCTAAAGGTTAAACTTACATTCTTCAAGAAAGGGCTCCTTGCCAGCTTGAACTGTGTTGTGTGTTCACTATTGCCTCCTCCTCCTCTTCATCCACTCTTAATCCACTTTTGGTATTTATTGAAATAACTGAGGTAGTGGGCTGGGTTTTGTGTGTTGTTTTGTTTGTTTGTATTTGGGTTTTTTTCCCTAATGTATGTTTTCTATGCCAGTCCTCAGACTTATGTCTGTCAGAGGGTTAAAAAAAATAAATCAGTCTAGTGCCAGTACAAAAGAAGATTATTTTTTTTTCCTGAGCTACAAACTACTATAGCTTCAATCCAGAAAAGACCAGCCTAAGCACATTTTCTGTCCTCCTGGAACATGAAGTCCATAGAACACCACCCTCTAATTGCTGTCCTTAGCTGAATAACCAGAATGTATATTCTGACAATAAGGCTAATTCTGTTACTACAGAATTAAGACACAAATTGAAGAGCAGATATAAATACAATGGAGTAGAGAAATGACTTTAGGATGCAACTGTCACCAGGACTAGAGATGAAACTGGTGGCAATTCCTTCCAAATGTTGAAGCCAAGGAAGGCAAAACAGGGAAATGCCCACACAGGAGCAGCATTGTTTAGATGAAGACACAGACACGCTGTTTGGATGCTGCATTTAGATCTTAATCATCAAAGAGCACCTTCTCCATCTACTTTCATTCTTCTCCCCAGATATATTTTCCATTAAAAAAAGAATGGAAATGACATTACAATTGTGCGTGGCTCCCAAAGCAGCTCCTTTTTCCACATGTAGGCTTTCCATGGAGAATCAGTCCCAGGTGAAAGCAAGGAACAAGAAGCAGCAGGTAGAGGAGATCCAGACTGGAAAGCTGGATCCAAGTCTTTGAGGAGGAGCATGGAAAAGAGTCAGAGTGAGCTTCAGAAGACAAATGCAATATTTCCTTGGGCTCTGAGATGATAAAAGGCTCATGATGTTCATTAATCCCAGTTTCTGCAGCAAGGGAAGGGGAGGTTGCAGTGCTCGGCACCCTTTAAACAACAGCTTGCTGCAGTGTGTTTCTTGGCACAGCTCTTATTGTATCTTCTGGTCCCAGTGGAAGTTCACACTTTTTAATATCTCTTATTGCTTCTGCAACTGCTGCCACTAGTCAGCAATCACAAACAGGAAGTCGTGACTCAGCAGAGCCAGAACTCACCGGCTGGCAGTAGCCAGAGGAGAGGAAAGAGCCTGTGAAACACCCAGGAGGGGCTGGGGCCGGCACTGCGGGACAGGGGCATGGGCTGAGCCGGGACATTGTCCAGAGACTCAATTCCTAATTCAGCTCTTCAACTTACACCAAAATCTGCGAGATGAAGGCCCTGGTGCTGCTCCTGACCTGAGTGCAGTACGAGAGGTTTCTAAGAGCTGGTCCCCAAAGCAGGGGGCTGTCACAATAGGCTAAGAGAGGACAAGGAAACCTGGACCACTCAGCCTGGTTGCCCATCCATGCTCCAAAAAGCAGAGTTTGGTTTTTTCCAACTCTGTCAAAGAGAGGGGCACAGCAGAGGAGGCAGCCCCTTGGCTGCAGATGCCAGCACAGCCCCCTTTGCACACGCAGGGCTGGGCTGCACTGTGTCTCACATAGCACAGGGAGAGGATGATCTATTCCGAGCCTGGTTTTGTCTGATTTCTAACTGTATTTAGCAGCGAGTTTACTCCAGACTGAGCCTGCGTGAGTAAGTGTGTATGTAAGGGCTGAGGATTGGCTGCGGCAGGCAGAGGGTTGCTGAGAGGCTTGTTAAGGAAGCACTACTGACCATGCAATCCAATTACATAATGCTTCAAAAAATAACCGTGCAGGGAGTCATGTCTGGGCAGTGTGTTTCGGCAACAGAAAGAGGTATCAAATGTCTGTCTTCCATCCCAAAGGCTGATAGTATATTTGTGCCACAATCTGACACTGCACCTTGGCTGTAAACCACTCTAAGAGGAAACTTGCTTCCAGGGGAAATGTCTGCTGTTCCCTTTCAAAGCAGTGCTGCACCCTGCAGACCAACGTTATTTGAGTCCTTGTAAAATTACCACTAATCTCTGCACTCGGGATGCCTTGAATTTTATGGGTACTTGCTATGACGGCAGCTTTGTTTTCTGGGGGTAAAGGCAAGTGCTGAGCAGGGAGAAGCAGGCACCTGGCCATCAGCAGTGGCTGTGAGGTTGTTTTCCACAGCTTTCCATCCTTACAGTCTCTTTGCTGCTCCAGACAGGACAGTCATAGGGATGATGTGCAGGTTCATACCATCACACCTGTAAAGTGCCTGGAAAAAATACTGTGTTGTGCCTGGAAGAGATCCTGTCCCTGCCCCAGGCAGAAGCCTGCACTGTGCTGTGTGTTTCCTCTGCTGGGATCAATGAGGAGGGAGAAGGATGGATCCCTGATTCCAGCCGCACCAGGAGGATCAGAACACACGCTGTGTGTTTGGGATGACTGGAAATTTAGAAAACCCTGTCTCCAAGCAGCACAGGTAGTTTTTGTCACAGTTACTAATTTAACTGATAGGCTGCTCTGAAAGACGTCACAGAAAAGGCACATTTCTAGTGAACGAGGAAAGAGCAAACTAATAATATTCTTGGCACGTTGTGGGGCTTTCAGTACCTGCACTTGTGTTGTTCAGTTGCTGGGAACACTTCACGCGTCGTAAGCCAGCTTCTGTTCTTCAACAAATGCCTGGATTTTAACCTGTTCCCAGCCCAGGGAGCAGCAGGGCTCCCAGCTCCAGGATGGCTGGCAGGAGGTTTTGCTGGAAGACCCCTGGGTGCTTCCCACCCCAGGCTCTCACTGGCCTCTGCCAGCAGGGGAGGGGACGAAGCTCGCCTGCTGTAACCACTGCCTGGAAAATTAACACACCGGCTCCAGGGACTGGCCAGTACTGCCTTCAGAGCCAGCACTGTGCTTTAAAGCTGGGAACCCAGAGATAAAGGTTTGCTTTACTACTCTGCCGTGGCTGTCTCTGCACTGAAGGCGGGGGAAGCCTCTGGCGAGGACAGCAGCGGGGAGGAAAGGGTGAAGTCAGAGAGCTCCTGCAGCCCGGCTGCACGCTCCATCCGCTGCCTTCCTCCCATCTATTTCTAGACTGTTTACCTGGCAGGCGCACATGACCCATCCAGAAGGAAACGCTGACATCACCCGCCGCCGTGCCCCCTCCCCGCCACACTCGGCCCCTCTCCCCGCCGCCATCGTCCCCCTGCCCGCCCAGCCCCTCGCGTGCCGTGGGGCTGCTGCTGACCGCATCGCTGCCGTTTCTTGAGGCAGCCCAGACACACGTCCTGTCCAGCACACCGCTGCGGCCTGGCACCATCCTGCCCTGCCCTGCTGCGGGGCGTGACGACGGCCCCTGCGCCGGCAGGGACGAACCCACGCTCAGCCCTCTTGTGACAGCAGGTGAAGCACACGTCTTAACGCCAGTGTTGCCATTCCTCTGGTGCGACAGGCTTAAACATACGGCTGCTTTTGCTTCCCAGCCAAAGCAGTTTCCCAGCCCCCTTGACACCTAGGACTCAAACCCTCACGGCCCATGGCACTGGACAGACTTCACCGCTGCGGAGACACCGCCTCCCCACCCACCTCGCTGCCACGTCGCGTCTGTGCCGGAGAGAGCGGAGCCAGGCAAACCGCGCTGCCGGTTCCTCGCCTCTTTCGCTCTCCTCCCCGTCGGTGTGGGGATCCCAGCCGGCTGCATCAGCTTCTTCTGGCAGGCCTTGGGACACCCTGGGCCGCAGCCGGCAGCGCAGGTGCTCGCTCCTGGGGGGTTATTTATCCCGGGAAGCTGGCAGCGGAGCTCTGGACTCGAGCTGCTCTGTGGAAGCCTTCTTGGTGCATTTGGGCAGCAAGCCAAAGTATGCAGTTTAAAGGAAATGTTTAATAGAGACACAGGAGCCTCAAACTTGTTTATTTTTCCTCACAGAAAGGTGGAGAGATGAGGTCCCTGGAAACTGGCTGCTGGGACGGGAGGCCAGAGGAGTGGGCTGTGGCAGCCATGGGGCTGAGCATGAACCTCGCCTCTGACTTCCCTGACGGCTCCGGCCTGCAGGGTCATAAACCGTGGGGGGAAAAGGCAGCCTATTAGTAACTCTATTAAGTCTCCATTAGTTAGGTGTGAACTCATTACCCTAATATACTTGGAGGTAGGATTCCACTTGCAGGACATTAGCACTGTAATAAGCACATTTACCGCTTGGAGTGGGATGGAGCGAGGGAGAGGAGCCCCTGGATGCCTGGAGCAGGCTTGTGGCCTCTGCATCTGGACAGCAGAGAGACCTCAGTCTCCAGTCCCCACAGTGGCTGCCCTGTGACCAGCCCCTGCACCCCCCTTTGGGACCTCTTCTGCCTGTAGTAACAACAGGGGAGTCACTGCTTGTCCAGGAGTGGATATCCACAGGGAGGAACGTGGGCTGGATGTGGCCCCACACCTGTAGGATAGGTCAAAGGGGTGACCAGGGGACAGCACATGGAAAGCAAAAGCTGCTGAGATCTTGGGGTGAGGGGTAACCCTAGGGTTGAGCCTGCCACGGCCTGGTTTGCTGCAGGTGCTGCTCTCTTGCCTTTGCCTGACTTGGCATTTTTGACATGTTTGCACTTTGTGATGGGAACTGTCTTCCACTGCCTGCAAAGCTGTGCACTTCCTCACAGTGAACTAAATAATGAGCTTATAGGAAATCAATTAATTAATAATAGATAGCATGCAGAAGCAGGGCTTCAACTGGGTTTGCCGGGTTGGCGTAATAAAAATATGATTGAATGTAGAAATCAGTGTATTTATCTTTTCATTCAGCTTTCAGATGCCGGTGTGAGCTGCCCGAGCATGGGCCACAGCTCTGGGGCTGGGGAAGGTCCAGGAGGTGTAGGGCTGCACTCCCTGGGGCTGCCAGGTCCCCTGTGTGTCCCAGCAGTGTCTGAGTTACAGTATTGGTGAACAGGGGTTTTGCTGCATTTTAAATGTAGAGATTTTGTGTCTGAGAGGAGGAAGTTGCAAAGAAAATAAAGAGGATGCAGAAGCACAGAATGTTGCCTTTCAGAGGCAGCAAAAAAGGAACCTGAAACATAGGGCCATCAAACAGGATGCAGTTTGCCTTGCAGAAGACAAAGACTCTGTACCATCTCCTCTGTATCCTTAGTCATAACTTGAGGCTGCACAAAAGTACAGTCCACACAGAACTCTTCCCCAAACTAACTTTGAAACCCATTTGTTCCTAAATAGGGATAAACTGTACATGATTTCTGAAAAAACCCATCCAATGGCACAAGTATGATTTTAAAAATTATTTCAGGGGGAAGCATGATTTTGTTTCTAAGATCCTTGGCCAAAAAAGAGTACGAAATTAATGGTATTAAGTGCCTAAAAATACTCTTGAGGATCTGGGACTTGGAACAAGGGCCTGGCTTCTATTCCTAGCTCTGCCACAGACTTGCTGTCTGCACTGAAGGACCAGCCGGAGCAGCACGGAGGGTACACTGGAAATGCCCCCAAATGAAGCCATATGGGGATGGACTTCAAAGCTCACTCTGCCACTTTTTGTCCTATTTTACCAGCCTGCAGAATGGGAATAAAACATTCACCATGAGGGAGCAGAGCATGTAAGGTGTGATATTGGTGTAAATTCTCCTGATTTGCTGTTAGATTTGCAGACAGTGGCTGTATGGAGTACCATGAAGCCATGTTCACTTACAGTGCACCACTGATCATCCTCACTGGCCCTTTACTTCCTTTCCTAATTCAACTGAATTAACGCTTACAATTCAAAATATCAGCAGGTCCAAGCAATTAGGATTACAAAAATATATTAACTGCTATAAAAGGGCTTTCTCCCTCCCAGAAAATGCAGCACCTCCTTGTGCACGTCTCCTTTTCTAATGTAAGGGTGTTGAAGTCTAATATCCTGCAAAATTTAATATTAAATGTATATCTTTATCCCACTGAACAGGAGAAAATAGGCATCCTTAAAAAGCAACACTTACTTTTAGCCCTGCATCACCTTTTTATACATTATATTTTATCTATGAAAATGATCTTGTCATTTAAACATGATTTTATGGGTTTCCATCACCTTGTTTTATTGGTATCGTATTAAGGTACCGGTTTCTGTGTGAAATGCAATACCAAAAAAATGGTTTGAGAAAATGGTGAAAGTTTCTAATATTTTAGCAACCTATAGCTTTCTGATGAGCAATGATAAGGGCCCATCAGCGAAACGTCAGCATAGTAATTTAAACTGTTAAAAGAAGATTCAAAATAGCACACTTCAGTAATAAAAGGGAAAGTTTATGCCCCTGAGTTGCTCTTGAGACAGCAAGGGGCAATGAGATGGGACAGAATCCTGCAAAATGAGTTATTTGTAGAACCCAGTTTTTTTTCATCGGTAACAATACTTCAAGAGAAATAAAAAGACAGGCAGTGAAAACCTCTGCTCACTCCACAGTAGGGAAAGAAAGATACTGACATTTCCATATGGGACTCTGATGAAATAAAGTATTCAAATGACTTCTGTTTACATAGTATTTTGAGAAATCATGCTAATTTGCAGAATTGGCATCTGGGGTACAAGTATACATACCCTGGGAGAGCACTTACAAAGCCTTTGTGAAGCTAAGTAATAAACGCTTTGTCTTCACCACACTATTTATGGGTTGCTTGGGGGCATCCTGCTCTCTTTCTGCCCCTACCTGGGCATAAAATTATTGCAGAACCAGGTTTTAATAAGACCAACAGTAAATCTGAATGACCACACATGCACAGCTATTCCTTCTCCCCTGATCACCAGCATTAATTATAAAGTGGAACTGTTTATACAGCACATACCGTTTTCCTGACTTCTTTCTTGTTTATGTCTAAACCTTTATGGACATAAAACTTTGGAATTTGCTTTTGGAATAAAACTGCAATTGAAGTGGCAATAACTGCGTTGAAAAACAACTTTGCTATTGCTCCCCTGGTTCTGTGGTCACAGCAGGTTTGTGCCTGCACTGTAACACTCTCCCGTTGGGGTGAGTTTTTTCATGTCATCTCCTTGCTGTCCCATCTGGATGGCTCGTTAGAAACTCCAGGTCTAGACAGCTCAGAGCATCTGGTCCAGTTTTTCCTCTTGAGTCCTTTTCTTTCCTCTCTACTCTCCACCATGTCTTGGCCCACTATGAGCATCCCTGAACCCTTGTCAGGGGATCTGCTGTGCTCCCTCATGCCTCTGCTGCCAAGCTGGGGTTCAGTTCTCACTCCTTTCACAGTCCATTGAAACAGCAGCCACTTTGCCCCTCCAGATAAAACACTTGCCCGTGCCCTCAGATACTTCACCTCACTCAGAACCTTCCTAAAAGAGAAGTTTTTCTTCTACAAAAAGTTATCACAAAACCAAGAGGTGTCTGTCTGATGGCATATGCATGTGCAGATGCCAAGGAAAGTAACTCATGCTTCACAAGCTTAAAATGATTCCCCGTCACCTGGCCTGACTATACTATAAATTAATATGTTATATTAATATAAATTAATATGTTTGGGGCTGAGAATTCTTTTTTATTCCTATTTGTTCAGTAAAACAGATACTGTACACCCTGGGCACCATATAAAAATAAGAAATTATTGCAGTACACAAGCAAGGTATTATGCTTGCCTTTCATTCCCTTTACTTTATTCCCTCCATCCTTTGCTTTTCCTCTGATCAATCATCTTCCATTTAGTTTCTATTTCTGTCTGCAGTTTTTACCCTAATACATATCACTCCAATATGCCACCTGCTCCAGAAGCACAAGTACAGAAGCTTTAACTGATGTGAGGGAATCACAAAAACTCAAAGGGAGAAGAAGAAATAATTACCGTAAGAAAATTAAGATGAAATTGAGCCTCTACCTGGTGTTGTCTCTTATGCCAACTCGGAAACCTTCTAGTTTCTGCCAGACTCTTCCTTTGCTCTTCACATCCAACACAGAAATGTAGAGACTTGATAGCCAGAGGAATCAAATGGACTTTGTTATGTAGACAGGTTGGGGTGGATTAGTGGGTGTTTGACCCAATCTCCCTTGCAGGTTAGAACACCTTTTAAGTCTGGTGGGCTGTGTCAGGTGGGGAATGAATAGATTCTCTCTTAATTTCAGTGTCCAGATAGGGCAAACTACATAGCCTTTATGCTGAGGCTGTCCAAATTCCTTTCCTCCTTGGCAAGGTTATCCTACCTAGAAAAAGAAGAAATTAAAAATAATATTGTGTTTGGCTTCTGACAACTTCAGTTCTTCCCCCATGTTTGTACGTTCCACTTTCTAGAGCACACTTCTGTAATGAGCTTTAACACACAGCCCCCCAAAAAGCACCCTCATAACAATGGTAAATGATTACTTATGTTAGTACTTACTGTGTCATATTTTAAAAGTATCATGTAACCTTAACTAATGAAAAACCCCAAAGAATTCACTTTTTGTTCATTTAAATAAATAAAAAAGCAAGGAGGTAAAATTATATTTATTGAAAAACTAGATATCATAGCCTTGCACAGTTACTGCAAGAGATGCTATGCAAATAAAACCACCACGAGCTGTTTCTTCCTACATATCTGAGTTCTGGCCTGCAGGACACCCTGCTGTTCCCCACCAGCCATCCAGTGCTGCCTGTGCCCCCAGGCACTGAAGCCCCAGAGCCCCCCAGGAGATCTTGTTTCTTGGCACGTTCATGGCTCAGGTACCTGTTGGGCCCTGACCTTTCTTCCTTCTCTCATGGGAAGGTCAGTGCTGTACCCAGGACACTTCTCCAATGAGGATTTACAACCATTGGTCAAAAGTTTCAGCAGCAGAACTGGCCTGGAGGACTGGGGAGAAGGCAAGAGCTCCCTCCTGGTGGCTTTCTTCATTGAACATCCAGCACCCTGTGGGGTCTGTGGGGCAGGCAGGGCCTTCCCAGGGCTGGGATGAAGTTGGGTGGTTAGGAAGGAGGACGTGTCCAGAGCTGGGCACCTGAATGAGCCTTTGGCCCCACACAGACATCCCGGGTAGGCAGGGCAGGGGAGGATGGGATGAGGGGAAGTGGAAGGTCTCCAGTGCCTGGCATCTTATTTGCAACCTTTCCATTCCACGTGGCCGTGCATTAGTGATGGGCAGTGCTGGCAGATGGCAAAGTTCGAGCCAGGCTAATTAAACATACTGAGCTAATAACCTTCCATTTTGGGACTGGTATAATTCATAATTTAATGTATTGCTGCTGAGACATTAACCTTTCAACAACTGGCACATTGCCCACAGCAGCCTGAGTGCTGACCATCTTTCAGGAAAATGAGTATTATTGTTAAAACAGGTATAAATCATTCATGGCTTCAGCTTTTGTGTCAAACTGTACATGAAAATAAGTAGTAGGCTGTGTAATTTATTTACCTTTTGTTGGATATTCTTATGATTTCATGATCATGTTTGGTGATTCATAAACATTGGCCAAATGCCATTTTGTTCTCACTTTACCTTTTCGGTATTGCAGTGGTTATTCTGATTTTCATCTTTAACAAGTTCAAGACTGGTGCAGAATTGCTTGATCCAGGCACAAACATACTCTCCTTTTAAGGAGGATAAACTTATTTTAAGCTAACTCCACAGTATCCAACATGATTTTTGAGACTACCAACTTCTTACATTTCTGCATTTTGCTAAAATAAATGCTCCTTTGCAAATGAAGGTATAAAGACACTGATTCCAAGACTCCTAAAAACAAAGAACACAGTGTACACAACTATATGAATGTTTCCTGGCTGAAACTGACACAGGATACTAGAAAGAAGAGGCTGTAAAAAGTTGGAAAATTCTCAACAGCCCTGGAAAGTGCTAAGTCCAACCTGAACACCTGGAATGGTGTATGGACCTGGGAGTCCCCTACACTGAGTTTTGGGATGCTGCTGGCCATTCACATGAAATTTTGTATCCCATACTACCTCTGCACTGAATTTTCTTTTCCAGCAAAAAAAAAAGAGAATCAGAGCTAATGGATCACCAGACAACCATACCACAAAGGTTCAAGCCATAATTAAGGGAATCTTTCTGCACACGCAAATGGGAAGTTTCTGCTAGATGGACAACAGCAAGAGAAGTCTCCTCAGGATAGAAAATGAAGTGAGCCCCCTCTCTCTGCTCCTAGACACCTTTGGTAATTCACATAAATGTAACTCTCACCCAGGAAGCAGCTGGGCACCAAACCTGCACTGGGGTGAGAGCTGTGCTGCACAGTTCACAATGCTAGTGCCAGGGCAAAGAGCACAGGGCTTTTGTCAACCCATGGCTGTAGAATTTGCATTTCACTGTATTACTGTTCAGGAATTTCAGCCTGAGTAAACAATAATAACACAGCATCTTTTTTGTGTTATTCTTTACAGCCACAGGTACAACTTTGATTATATCAGTGACACACAAAATGATGTCTGCTGCAGCCTGCAGAGACGCTGGAAGAATAACTCCAAAATTAATGTGTTGTGCCCCTGAGTCCAAGTCCCATAGTGGTCTCTGACCATAAAGTTGGCATTTTCCTACCAGTTCTCCTTCAGAAGTAGCTAGAAGGAAGCTCACACATTGTAAACAGTTTAATAAAGATCACTCCCAATCTCTTCTAATCAAACGGTGAACAAAGATGGCCAACACTCAATCAAAAGAGGAAACTGTATTTCTGTCTTTGAAGATACATTAAAGATGAGACTAAAAATAATCCTAAATAGATGGTGAAGAGCTCATCCATTTGAAAAATTCCTCTTTATGAAGAAGTTAACTAAGAAATCACCAAGAAGTTATTTGTAAACAAGTATATCCATATTTAGTGCTCAAGCTAATGCCAGGACCAGGATATTTAGGAGGCATAAGAGAATAAGAGAGGGACATCAGCATTCTTTGTTTAAGGATTTTCAGTATTTCACATGGTCACTCACCAGACCATGTGAACAGTGCCAGAACAACTGAAACATAAAGCATATCAACCTGCTTAAGGGAACAGCACTCAGATACTCATCAGAAAAGAAATTATTTTGAACGTTCCTCTGAATACCTTGTTCATACTGAAAACATACAGTGTTAGCCCCTAAACTTTCTATTTTTACATTGCTAATGATACAACAGACAGCCTTTCTCTCCTCCATCATTCCATACCCACATTACCCGTGGCCCTGGACTAAGCCAGTGCACTCACACTATGGATTTAAGAAGTCTCACAGAACCAGCTACACCTGGATCAAAACCCAAATACCTCCTTTTTCCATGGACCATATAGTGTCCTGCATTTCACTCCCTCTGCTGGCTCCATCCTATACATCAATGAAGTTTTCAATATCCTAAATTCGTTTAAGGGTGGGATATCTAAAAGTTCACCCTGATCTTCAGGTTCCAGGGTCTGCTCATCTTTCCTCTTCTGACAGACACTAGGGCTGGCAGAGACAGCCCTGCTGGTGCCTGCAACCAGGCTATGACATAGTGGGCTCAGTGCAGAAACATGCAGGCACCCCCAGCAACCCCAGCTGGGAGTCTTGAGTCTTGAGCTTCTAGGCTCAGTGCTCCCACTTCCAAAGAGAGGAGGACCCCACCTCGACAGCTCCAGATCTGCTGGCTGCAAAGGCCTTGTGCAGCTACAGGTACCTGCAGCCATGGCCAAGTGCCATGGGAATCCACATGCATCCTGCCAGCACCAGCAGCCTTCACGTACCTTCCAGAGAAGCCAGGAGTATAATGAACTGCCTTCCTTGGACACTGCTCTGCAGCATGCTCCTGGAGTTTTATCCCATTTCCACGTGACACTGATCATTCCTGATGACATGGCCCTTACCCCAGTGAGGGGATGAGCCTTCTCTCTCTCCTAGGGAAAATTAAGAGGACTTCTGCTTCACCCCTGCAGCGATACCTCTCTTGGTTTGCACTGTTTATTCAGGATTATTTTCACGTCTGCATTGCCAACTGCACAACAGGAAAAACACTAGTTTTGAGTTGGCCAGAAGAGGCAGTGCAAAAGGACATGTGCTGTCCCTGTCAGTGAAGTAGCAGGCAGTGCCACTGACAACTTCTTTAGCTGTGTCTCCAAGCCAGCCAGCATCATCTTCCTCCTGTTTGCATCAATCCTCAGACAAGCAGGACAGTTCTGGTGGACACAGTGAGATGCATGCTGTAGGCTTGCTGAGGATGCTGACTAAGGACTTAAGTTATCCCTGACCTCATGGTCTGTGAACAAGGAGGATATACAATAGCCAATAGGTTAAAAAAACCCCAAAACATTATGCACTTCATACTAATCTCACAAGACACCAGCTACCCCAACAGAGATGTCAGTCTGCTCATCCTGCTGTGATCTGGAAACTCACTAAGGCTGCTGAAGAGTCAAGAAATTAAAAATAAACAACTAGTCTTGTAAGTGCGTGAGAATTTTTTTCTTCTTGGCTTCCTATAGCATAATATTATTTGCTTTCTCTACATAGTTCCTGTTGAAAAGGAAATGTACAACAGCCACAGCTCCCTTCTCTGCATGCAGACACATGTTCTTCCAGGGGAAACGGTATGGTGTTTGAAAAAAAATTGAAAATAAATACTTCAACTCTGTAGCATTTTTAGAAACACACACCTCTTTTAAGTTTCCAATAACATGAATGTTAACAGTCTGTGGGTGCATGTTGGTGTTGCCATGGCTGTGTAAAGACCTGCAAAATCAAGTGCTTCCTCCATGCTCTCAGGCAGGCAGGAATACCAGCCCTCTTGGGCAATACTCACTGACACAGCCCTGCCAGGCAGAAGTATTCTTGTGCAATTTTTTGCTTTCCCGGAGCCACATGACTTTCCATGGCAAGAATTACTCAATGTCAAGTTCCTGTCTGAAATGTCCTATCCAAAGTATTCAGAATGAGTTTGAAGCAAGTTGCATATCCCCAGCTTCTGCATTTAGGGAGATATTTTTGTGATTTTTATGAGTGGAAAAATGAAATTATTTTTTTTTTTTTTTTTTTTTTTTTTTTGAAGAGTGGAAGATGCTGCAGGTCTGCCAGCACCAAACATCCTTAGTGACTGTCTAAAGCTGGAAAGAACCATTCGAAAAATCAGATAAGGGCTGTATCCTGGGCATGAACCCTGCAAACCATTAGTGCTCTTTACCAGGCACACATTCACCTTGCCACAGAAATGGGTCTTGTACCTCACTGCTCAAATTCAAATACTCATCTGCAGTTATTTTAGATGTCAGATTTGTTCCTTGGGAACATACCAGGCTTCATGCCCCAAACCAAGGCAGAAGTTGCTTCTATGCTGTGGTTATAAGGGAGTTAAAGTTCAGGTTTCTAATTGCTCTCTTGAGGCCTTATTACTTGTTGATTAGGTCCTTTTGGGAACAGCATCAACCCTATAATAATAAACACTCATTTCACCGGAAAGTCTGTAGCTGCTGTAGCAGCCCTGCAGCCCTCCTGCCTCTGCAAGCAGCACAGGTATAAACTGAGTCAAAAAAGTGTTCATAACTTCTCCCAAAGGCTTTCTAGGCTGGCGTGTCTGATCTACAGGAGTTTTACCAGCCGGGACTAGAGTTGCTTCTTCACCTCTGTCAAAGGCTCTTGCTCCTGTGTGTGCTCCTCTCCTCTCTCCCAGCCTGCAAACCAAAGGGGGCAAAGCAGGGGCTGGTTTGGGGTGTATCTGTGAAGAGACATCTGCTAGCATGCCCTCAAAACAGTTGCTGCTTTCCTAAATGTTGGCAGGCTGGGACAGCAGCAGGTCAGACTGCCAGGATGCTGCTGTTGGCCCATCAGCTCTGGGGAGATTCCTCCCACTGACGTATTTAGTGCTTTATTTCCATGCCATGTTAGCGCACCAGAACAGGACCGATGGCCTCAGCTGTGATCCTGAACTGTGCTTCATGCTTCAGCAAAATAATATGATGGATCAGGATGTTGCTAGAGTTTCTGGGCTGTCCTCTTGGTGCAGGGAGCCTCCTCCTGTGGGGAGCTGCAGCAGTGCCCGGGGCTGGGTCTGGGAATGCTGTATCCCACCCGAGCACATGGGGACACGGCCCCCAGACACCAAACTGCAACAGAAGAGGGTCTGCTGGTAAGAAGCTGTGATGGATAAGGCACAAGCCACCCACCTCCCAGCTACTCATTCCATCCCTGTTTCCAATCAGCACTCATGTTCTTAATTTTCCAAACCACAACATTTTCCTAACTAGAACAGTTTGAGGTGCAATTTGCAGCCTAGGCACTTTGAAAGTATTTGGAGAGCATTGTTTTTACAGGCTGGATTTCAGAGGGGATGGGGAAAATAACATGGTCTTGTATAATCTCAGGCAGGAGAGAAGTTGCTGTGAGGCTCTGATGTCTGTGAGGCTCTCAGGCAGGGCACTGGGTCTCCTTGAAACCCCTCCATAATGAATTAGCCTGAAGTAGGAGTAGGTGTTTATCTCAAGTCGTTGCCTCAAATAGCCAGCTACCTGTTGGAAGAAGGGTCTGATCGATGCAAACTCAGGCAGCCATGCGTGAGCTGTTACACAGTGGTTAGTATTGATCAGAGCTAACGGCTGCCGATAGGAATGTGGAGTGGACTGACAGGCAGAGAAGAGGGAAGGAGGAAATGGCCTTCGCTGGTGGCAGACGTACAGAGGAAAGCCAATAAAAAGTCAATTCCACTTAACTGAATGGCTGCTAACTAAATATTTTTTGGGGCCAGAGCCTTCCCAGATAGCAGCTGGAACGTCTCTGCTCCGGAACTGAGACATCAAGTGAGTGGCATCGACAGCCGAGATAAGAGATGTTTGTGATCGCTGATGGAGCAGGAGAGCCCAACAGGCCTGCATGCTGAGCCTGGGCACCAGCCCCGTGCACCAGCCCCACACACTGAGCCTGGACACTGGACCCACATACAAATTTGAAACACGTACATAAAGGTGTCTAAATGATGCACCACATTATGAAATCTGACAGATGAGAGGTGCTCAGAAGCACAGTGGCATCACCCTGCATCACCAGACCAAAGAGCTCCCCTGCATCAGTCTCCTGCCTCCTCAGCACACCAGGACAGCTTGTGATTGTCTTTCTGCATGGCTTGTACTAGTGCTTCCTTGGGGTCTGTTACCTGGTACAGCCATACACTGTCAAAGAACATGAAGCAACCCAGGATTGCTTGTCCTGGGGCCAATACTCAAGTGTTTGCACCACGTTTCAAGGGCAGCATTTAGTGACGTGGAACACTGCATAAGGCACCTAAGAGAAAGTAATTCTCCAACAGTTTGATTAATAGGGTCATAGTTATATCTTCAGTTCAGGTTCAACCTTTTTAACGTTTTATTATTTTAAAGAGTAATAAATCAGGACAGCAGGACAAGACAGCTAGAAGAATGTCCCTGTCTACCCATCTGTTCATAAAGACAGCGGGTCACAGGATATTGGTTTCCAGGATTGGGGAAGATGATATTGGAAAATCTGCTGGAGTAGAGTTAATAACAGAGCAAGCAATTCCCTGAGGAAGGAAGAGGAGTCTGGATGCTGGTCAGTGTGTCCTACAAGCTGGGGTATTGATGAGGGGAGGAGCAGGTCTGGGATCCCAGGGACCTAAGCAGGGTGGGATGTCTCCTTGCAGACTGCAAGAGGAAAGGCAGCTGTACGATGCTGCCAACCATCCCAGAGTAAAGTGGGATGCTGCTGTTTGTGATGGAGCACGAGTCCATTCCTATCCTTTCAGCACCAGCAGTGGCTGAATCAAGCTCACCACGTATGTCCTTAATGAGCTCAGTATTCCAGTGATGGAATACAGCTCCAGAATTGTCATGGGAGATGACAGATTCAAGAAAGAAATGCCATATCCTGTAGGTCCATACAGACTTCAAAGAGCAAAAAGCAGAAGCTTTGCAGTTCACTTTGTAGGAAGTGATATAGATGATACAGATGGAAGAAAGTACAGAGATGTTTTTATGAGATTAAAAGAATACGAGAAGTAAGTGTAGAGGTTCAATCTCTGATGAAGCTGATAGGGAGACCACAGGAACATGAACTTGAACAGGAAGGGGAAGGACTGGAGGTGGTGAACCTGAATCTTGACTTGTTAGGAAGGAGGGATGGAGAAAGAACAAGAGATCTGAAGGGATAAAACGGACAAATCAAATACTAAGCAAGCCTGTTATGGCTTTCTTTATATGGACTGAAACATGTGGGATGACACAAAGAAGTGTCTGCAGTAATCAGAGCAAGAGATGACAGGTTTTGTTATTTGAACAGAGAATGATCAAGTCATTCAGAAATTGTGAAGGGTAAGACTAAAACTGGAATTATGGTTTGGTCACATAAAGTTAAAAACACCATGGAAAAGTAATAAAAATCTGGTGAACGCAGAACATACTTTGTTTCTCATATCCACTGGTTTGTTATGTGCAATGCCAATTTAGGGATAGCACATACAGATGCAAATAAATTCATGTATAACACAGTAAGAACAAGTCAGACTAATGTTTGAAATTTTTTTGCCCTATATTTATAGCTTGTTTCTTATACTGCAGAGCAAAGCAAGTTTTATATAGAACAAACATTTCACTGTTTTCCATCTTACTTTAACAGTATTTAATTTTACTTTTAAATTTTAATTAGTTCCGTGAAGGGGCCTGGCAATCCTAATGCATAGGCATTAAAACTCACAAGCCATTTGTCGTTATAACTGAAAGACCATTAGAAGATACATAAGTCACAAATCAGGGACCTGATTATCAAAATATTGTCAGCAGATGGACTCTTCAGATGAATGCATCTGTATTTGCATATGTTGATATTTTGGGTGTTCATAAAAAAAAGCTCATGTCCTCAGTCCTATTACAAGCTGGTTTGCTCTATTAAAGGTGTTTGGCTTTCATGCAGCTTTGCAAGCTGCCTGGGCCACAAACACTAACTGCACATTCACATTCAGAAACCCTACCGTTCTTATACACATGCTTTTCAAAGATCAACACTTTGAAACCTTATACTTACTTTTATACTAATTTTAATAAAAGTGAAATGTGAGATTCAGGCCACTTTCTGACAGTGAACCTTTAATTACATAGCTCAGGCACTGGCCCAGTCAGAAAACTGTCTCCAGCATGTGCATACCACTTGCTGGACAAACTAAAGTGATTTAGTGAAGAAATCAGTTCTGTATTTCAGCATCTTTTTCTGCTAAATACTCTGCAATTCAAAACTGGATTGAAATCTACAGCCTATTTGATTCTGCTTTCTTAGCAAGCTGCATCCCTACAACGTGTTACATTGTTCTGTTTTGAAGCCAACACAGTACAGGAAAAACTAATGAAATCTATTAGACTTACAGTACAAAAGAGGAGAGATTTCTAAGAAATACTGCACACACACAAAAAAGCACAGATTAAAAAAATGGAAGCAGCAGAGAACAGCAACTATGTGCAACAAAAAGATAAATACAAAAAGCTCAGCTCTCTCTTATAAGACACCCACAGTCTCCATCTGTCATCTCAACCCTTCCTCTCCCAACTGTTCTTAAATTAAATGAATGCTTCTAATGGGAGATTTTCTCATGAAAGCTTATGAGAATTCATCCAAAGACAAATTAAAACAATGCTGTGTAATCAAGCAATTCACCTCTCTAACAGGTTTCCTGGCTTCAGTGTTCACATTTACAAAAGAGAAAAAGCAACAATAAGACACCCAAATAAGGAAAAAAAACCCTAAAGAGCAAACCTTTCATTGACTGAAGCTGATATAGATGGGGCTCACTCTCTGCAACCACTCTTACAGTTGTATAGCTGAGACTAAAGGTTATTTTAGTCTGTATAAGAAACCACTGTACACATCTGATTTAATTAATTTGTTCTTTGTAGGCTTTGGGTGTTTGAACATGTCTAAATGGATCAGCAATGCTAAAACAATTTTTTTTCTTCATGTAAATAAAATTAGCTTGGGTTACTGAGTCTAAAGTATTTTTAAGTGATGATGAGGAAAAAATATTTTATCATTTCAGTTGCTTTAAGCATCCTCTCTAGCAACCTGTTCATGTAGAGAAATAAGATAAATCAGGTGCCTTGAATTGCCAGTGAGGGGTGTGAGTCCACCTGTGCCTGATTAGGACAGGCCCCTATTGGGCATGAGCAAGGCCAGGGGGCCAATAAAGGTGGGACACACACCCACAGAAGGCACCTCAGCTCACTCTGGTGCGAGGCATGGAGAGGCCAGCAGCTCGTCAAGCCTCTGGAGCAGGAAAGGCTCTTCCCGCTACACTTCTACCCTGGAAGTGCTGTGTGGTGGCTGGAGTCCTGGAAGAGACCAGCAGCTCGTCGAGCATCAGGAGCAAGAATGGCTCCTCCCGCTACATGTTCATGTCTGGATATGAATAACAGAGCCAGTCTTTTTCATTTTCACCTTTGTTTCTGGTCAGCTTAATTTTGAGGCTGCTGTGCAGTAACAAAATTCTTCAGTATTTGGGTTGACTGCATTTAATTTCTATCATTTGTAGCCTAGATAGACCAATTAGCAAAACTGTAACGAATTATTTCTATTAAAACTGGGTCTAAAAGAGAACACTTGAAAAGCAAATAGATGGTAAATCTGGATGCAATCACCTGTCAGTGCATTCTGAATAAAAGGTCTGATTTTCCTCTATATTTCACTGTTTTGCTTTTTGAATTCACAGCAAGTAGTCTGATACCAAAAAGGCTGTTTCCTCAGCTAACAGTCCCACTAAATTTAGACCTAGCAGCACAACAGAACTTAGAAGAAGACAAACCCCCCTCCTGCCACCCCAGAGAAGTTTTCATCACCAGGTGGGGGCTGAAGGACATGCGGTTGGGGCATTGCTCCTCAGCAGCCAGAAGCTCTGTGACCATTACTGTAAGCAGGTCCTTGGCCAGGGAAGCACTCAGGAGCATCCTGACCTGACAGGGAGGGCAGGAAAAAACAGACAGCCACAACCAGCTGCCACAACACTGGCTGTGTAAATCAAGGGCTCTGTCTTCAGCCACCCCTGGGTCCAGACCTCCGCTGTGCTGCTGCGGCTGCTTCCTCTCCTCTCTCTGGGTCTCAGCACCTGACTGCAGCATGTGCTGAAATGATGAGTCCCCTTGGATTTCCTTCTCTGCTTGCTTTAATCTGTCTTACTCCCTCATTGTTCTTTCTCTCTCTTTGCATGATTTCTGCACTCCCCTACTTCATTACCAAAGTCACTTGGCTGTTTGAGTTCACAGTGAAAGGTAACTGAAATCCTCCCGGATTCCCTGGTCTCTGTTATTTTCTCTATGTGCTATTTCACAGTTTCTTTTACTCAAGTCCCTCACTGTTGTACTTAAGCACTGTGAGTGACAGAAATCCAATGCTGACCACTTCATTATCTGCCGACCTTGTCCCCCTGGCCTCCTGCCCCTCCATCCCTCTTGGGCAGTTTGCCCTATGTTGCAAGTCCTTGTTAAAGGTCAGGACCCCAAACCATCAGAATTGGTCGTGTTGTTTTACTGTATCACCAGAGAAATCAGGCCTGTCGGATCTCATTAAAGCCCTATTTATGGGTGGAATGCCACTCCTGGAGCAGGATGAGCTGCTACCTTTGAAACACAATCTTCACCAGATCCGATCAGCATCGTGCAGGGATTATATTCCACCAGTCAATCTCTCATAATCGCCCCCACCCTTATTGGCATGGCTACCGCTGTCCCTGCATGAGAAAGGAAATCCTCTTAAACAAATACTCTCAGCGGGAGTAAGACTCTACTTCCCTGTGAAGAGGGGCAGGATCAGACCTCTCGGAGGACAGGTGGCCACCAGGCTGGTGCGGAAGAGCCTGATCAAAAAGCCCAGCGTGTTGGGCTGCTATTCCTGTAGCAGCTAGCCATAGAGACACTTCATACTTAATATAGTGCAAATAATGGAAAAGCGTTAACTGATCCTCTCAACACGCCTTTGAAAGGAGCAGGACCTGTCACCACCACGCGGGAGCAGGGAAGTGACGTGACTTCCTGAGCATGACATCGCGAACCAGCGGCAGTACCTAAACTATAATTATTCCCAGCCTCATAAGAACTTCTTCAAATGGTGACTCTTGCCAGCTGCTTATGTGACATGACTACTAAAATGGAGAGAGCCTCTCCCATCGGGCTTAGCCACGGTTCTGAGACACAGTCATCACAGTGCTGGCAACGCACTGAGGAGTTTCCAGAGAATGCTGTCAGGTGAGCCAGGTGGTAAATAACACTTTGCTTCATGTCTTTACTAAGCACCTTTAAGAAAGTTTTGGTGCAGCTATGTGTGGAAAGAATAATTTCCCCAGTGCACAAAGCTGAAAACAACACCAACCTATTACATGAATTCTGAAGACAATGAGAAATCTCAGCTGCCTAAATGACAATAAGTCATAAACACGGAGACTAACAAAAATGATAGGAATAATGTTAAGAGCCAAATCATATCCAGAAAGAAGCAAAGTGATCTCTGCACACCATGACAGGATGGCAGAGGCTGAACATTAAATCCCTAAAATGTAGATGTTTCACTTAAATGAGAGATTTTTAATGATTGCCTGTTCTGCCACACAAGCTCAAAGTTGTGCACTATAGGGCCCCATGTCATGATTTTTCTCTAAGCATTTAAAATATTTCAGCATTCTTTGCCTGAAACATCCTGCCTTGTTAGCTGATGTTCCTTTTTCGGTTAGGGAAATTCAGCTGATATGCAAAGGAAGATGCTGTTGCTGTTAAACCCAACAGAACACAGACACAAAGGGAGTGATCATCTGAGGAGAGAAGGGACAAATCTCTCTGGAGTGAGCAACCATAAGGGCAACCAAGCCTAGACACAAGTTTGGATAAGTGTTTGTACCATCTTCCTGGGCGTTTTGTTATTAAACTTGATGCCAAGAAGGAGGATGAACCTGGATGTACGGTGAGAGTGTGACAAAGTGGGAAAGGCATGGCTCACCTGAAGTACACAGCAGAACTTTAAAATCCTTATTCAAAAAAAGCATGAAAAGAGGAAAAACTATGAAATCCTTAACTAAATGGGAAAAGGAGAAGATCTTAACAAGTCTAACAGACAGCTGTAAAGCCAAGCACAAGGAGATTTACCAGCTCAAAAACCTGAGAACATGGTGGAGATTACAGGGAAACATTTTGCCTCCTGTGTCAGGCAGGGGCATTTGCATTTTTCAGAGAGTATGCAAAAGAGGAATAGAACATATACAAGGGGTGCCACAGCAAACAGCCTTAACTAAACTAAGCACACTTTTTACTCCAGATTCTCAGGCAGGTTCTGGGAACTGAGAGAATTAGAGTATCATGAAAAAGCCAGATCTACTTTCAGGGTAGGTCACTAATTATGGTATTTTTACATCCATATGGGTCAGCAGGGTCATAAAATATCACCTTCCCATTTTGCAAAGTTTCTTCTAAGTCATTCTCCTAAGAGCTTCTTTAATCTTTCTTAACCTGAAACAGTGAGGCTATCTCTGCTGGCCTCCTTTTCAGTTTTCATGCGCATTTACAGACACTTACTGAAAAGGGGTATATGGTTTTCAATAGGAAAAGCAGAACTAAATTAGGCTAAAGCATATTTTAATTTAATTTAACTCAATGCAATCTTTGCTATTACTGAAAATATACAAATATGATATCTGATGCTGTTTAACATTTCAGTATTCGCTCAGCGAGCGATGCCTTAGGAGAACAAGTGACTCCAGAGGAGGGACCTCTCCTACCCTGGAGAAGCACAAGGCAGTCTGCTCCCTGCAGCTCCCCTTCTCCATCTGGCTGCAGCAGATTTGCTGCTTGACTGCAACACGGAAACTATCTGTCAAGTCCAAAGCAGAAAGAGAGTTTGAAAGGCAAACATGATCTGTGATCAATATCCTAACAAATCCAAAGGAAGCCCCAGCTCCCGAAGGGTTAATCTGGAGAAGAAAAGGCATCCACATGTTTAGTGAGCTAATGTGTTTATTGATGGGGAGGCCTTTAAGCCCTCAACAGGGAAAAGCTTAGATAAGTGATGGGAAGTTCAAGTCAGACAACCCGGTCTGGGTGGAACATGGTTATGTCTTCTGAGTGATTTACTTCTCAGGCTCCTGGGGTCTCCTCCTGCAGGGGTCTGCACCCTCCTGGCGCACAGCCAAGCCCACCCTGGAGCAGGGATGTCCCTGGACACACTGCAGGCACCTAGCCCCAGTGGAAAGATGTTAGGACAGAACCCACCCAGTGCATGCCAGGACCTTTCAGCATGGTCTGATTGAGTCTGGCACTTGAGTCTGTTGTAACCATCTGTGAAAATCCTGCCCCCAAGCCTCACTCCATTTCTATTGGGGTGTTCTGCAAACTACAACCCACCCACTGCCAAGAGCACATCCCAGGGCTGCATCCTCACGCCCTGGAGCTGGCTCCCCCCTCTCACATTGCAAGGCCATCCCTGGCCATCAGCACACCCCTGCCCAGGGCCATGCTGAGGAGCGGTGTCAGACCACCTTAACCCCCCACCTCACTGCCTTGGTCAATGCCAGGGTCAGTGGTCAGGTCTCCGCTGCTAATGGGAGTGTAAGCCAACATTGTCCTCAAATTGCTGGAGCAAAGAGACAATGCCCACCTCCTGCTGATGGCCCTGCCCCAGGGAAGAGGGTACTGGCTTTATTGGAAAACTGCCAGTCTGGGAGGTGATGGAAGCAGCTGATAGCAGCTACAGCGGTGGCTGCCAGGGAGCTGGCCCCATGGAGCTGCCTACTGATGGCTGGGTTTTCCTCACTGGATGAATCTCCCCAGCTCAGCCCTGTTTCCCAGCTCTGGGAAGCTCTGGGCTGGCTCTTCCAGCCTGACCAAAAACTGCCAGTGGCCAACTAAGGAGCTTCCACAATGGCATTCACTGCTCCACCACATGGCACTCACCATCCCACCACGTAACAGCCAGACCCTGTGCACTGGTACAAGCATTCTGCAGTCAGACCAAGTGCAAGGGAACCATGGATTGCATACAGTCCCTTCTGCCTTCTGCACTACCTGAAAGTGCTTTTAAAACACAAGAGAAATATTACAAAAGCGAGAGGTGAGAGACACTGGCAGAATTGTGGATAACAGTAACATCAAAATTTTGATAAATGTTTGGGTTTTTTTATCTATCCCAGGCCGTAGTATGCACCTCATTCAAGACGTGACTGAAAGGAGGACTCAGTAGATTTCTCTGCTCTTCTGATGACAAAACTTCTATGATTGCAGGTACCAGAGTTGCTGCTGTAAAGACGTAATGATGCTGTATTCATCACAGAGTTCTAAGACCTTGCCTTATTGGGAAAGTATTGTAACTGAACTAGATACATCACATTTCTACACTAGTTAAGGGATTATAAGAAGATAAATTAAATTAATGGTCCATCTAGCCAATATCCTGTCATCAACAGAGACCAGCAACAGAGCCCTGTAGGCAGGAGTATGAAATAAGCGAGCAGGCAGTGATGCTTCCCCAGAAGCCACCAACAATTCATGATTAAAGGACTTTCTGAACCACAAGTCGTGTTCCAATTTTTAGTAGTCCTCAATGGATTTTCACCCTCATAAAGCTGCTCAGCTGCTGTTTGAACCCTCGGTTCTGCCTTGCTACAGCAGAGCTCTGCAACATAATTTTGTCCTGTGTGAACGGCTTCATTTCTTTGTCTGCTTGTTTTTAACTTTTTGGCTGCAATTTTCATTTGATGGCCCCTCATTCTTGCACCGCAACAAACAGCATTCCTTACTTTCTCTGTCAATTAAATGACAACATTCTGATGGTCACAGCATTGCAAACAAGTTGTCTCCTTCAGACTGGTGGGACCCAGACTGCTCAGAAGTGTTCCCAACTGATCACCCTTCTTGCACCCTTCTGAACTTCAGCAGAATTGCACAGATTATTTGAGAGGTGAGTACATTAAGAGAAGTACAATCACAATGATCCTTCCATTTTTTCTCTAATTCTTTTCTAATTCCTTACATTATTTGATCTTTAGATCACTACTAAACACCATATGATATATACAGAGAACTATTTATTGTATCCCCAAGATCTCCCACCTGGGTGGTGACAGCTCCACACTATGGGTTGGGCTCATCCTTTCTTGTCAAATTTTAATAGGGAATTCCCAATTTCATGACTGCCGTGGAATCATATCTGATATTTTGCAGGTTTTAATTTTACTTTGGGAACAGTGTATTGCACCGTCAGAAGCCTTTGCAGTCCTAGTCCTGGAAGCACAGATTATCAAGAGATGCCAGTGTCCCAAGTGCCTACTCAGGAGACAAATAAATACCCAGGAAAATTGCTCCCTATAGACCTGGCAATCTGGTTTAGAATAGATGTGTGGAAGTGTGTGAGGAGCATCACCACCACTGCCTCAGGGAGGAGAAGGGGCAAAATACATCCTGACACCACTGCCAATGAAAGGTGTCCACCTTGCTTTTGAGACATATTCCCTGCAATACAGTAATCTTTTAGTTACTTGTGCCAGTGCCAGTTCACTCGGATTCTCACTACGGATTAGCTGCATGCAGAAGAGAAGTCAGAGCAGGTCAGAAAAAAAAGGAGTTGGTAATGACCTGTGATTTCTTATCACTGGTAGTACCCACCAGCCTTACATCCCACAGAGGGGAGGCCTGGCAGCATGCCCAAGCACTGTGAGTTGAGTTTTCGGAGTCACTGGATGGGGTCTTGGGAATGATGGTGACTCCTGGCAGACACCTCGGGGCAGCTCTGCAGAGCATTTGGACAGCTCTCCCAGTTCCGGGGCCATGGCAGGAGCCTGGTAGTCCTGTACAAAGTTGAGGAGAATAAGATGTTGATTGACCAGGCTATCAAAGGAGATGCCATGGCTGGTTCCTGCTGCTCAGGCTTCTCCTTGCCTCCATTTGCATATTCAAGGATTGCTGCCAATGCCTGGCTGTCAGAGATGGTGACAGTTGTGGGGGTTTTTTAGCTTTATCAAGGGGGATTATTTTTAACCCAAATTATTTTGCATTGTAAATGTTTAAATCCACATCAAATCCAGATTAATGCATAAAATAGTCCAACAGGGTATTTACTAGGAAAAAAAAAAAACAATAAATCAAATTATTATGGCAAGCTCCCATCTGAAGTGTTTGAGAAAGGAGAGAGTCTGAGATTTTGGCTAAAATATCACTTCAAGAAGATTCAAATAAACCTCTCTGCTAAACGGACAAAGTTTACATACAAACTGGAACCCTTAGTACTTTTTCACAACATGACTGGAATTAATAATGCAGATAAATCCTAAATAAACCAGGATTAGTGTTAACTATGTCTTGAGGTTTAATACGCTCTACGAAAATGAAAGGGGGCCGGCGGGGGAGGAAGGAGCTTTGCCTTAAACCTTGCCGGGGACCGAGCAGAGCCGGGGCGGGGCGGAGGGTCGGGGCGTGGGGACCCCCGGGACAACCGACCAGGGCAATCAAAGCGCCTCTGATCACTGCCGCCCGCGCTGGGGACGTGTTCAAAGAATCTTCCCTGTCCGCAGGCTGCCGGAGGTCACAAGTGAAATGCCGCTGCGGGGCAGGGGGAGGGGTGTCTTGGATTTTTGGACAGCCTGGCTGTTTGGATCTGTTTTCAGGAGGTCAGCCGGATTGCAGTATTTTACTGTCTTATCAGCAAAAAGATTAAATTTCCCTTCGTGGTTAAAGAGCTCAGTCCCATTCTGAAGGAAAATATAAATAAAACTGCCAACACAATCGCCCTAAGTAAAAGCTGCCGCAGCGTGCTGGCTCCCTGCACAGCCGGGGACCCGCTGACCTCTGCACCGCTGGGATGTCACTGCCCTCCCATCCTCTCACCCTCCCATTCTTCTCCTCCTAGGCAGTGTTGGACGCAGGGCTCTGTGTCCAAGGAGAAGGGGTTAAAACCGTGGGGGACTGAGTGGATCTGGAGAGAGGGATGGTGTGGTTGCTCCCGCCATGTCTGTGCAGCTCTCTGGGACTGGAGCACATGTGGGTGAGGACTGTCCCCGTGTGCTGGACCACGCCAGGCCTGATGAAACACTCTCACTTTGATATGAAAGTAGATTTTAAAATTTTCTAAGTCACAGGGGAGTAGAAAAATGGTTATTTTTGTGTCCACTTTGTTACCTGGATATTCATTCTGTCCCTCTCTGTTCCTGCTCTCTCCTTGCACATCTGTGTAAGGACATGGTTTGCTCTCTCTGCAGCACTGTATGCCTCAGATGTGAGATTGGGATGAAAAATCTGTGTTGTTCTAAGAAATTCCATATCTCATCTCTTCCCTGTCGGGCACTTCCCTGGCACACACGCAGCTCCGAGGCTCAGAAGGGATGAGGGCCTGGCTGAGCTGGGAACACAGATTTGTACCCAGACTTGTGCCAAAGAAATACTCCACACCTGCCCGTGACATGCTGCTGCCACCACCCCTGCCCACTGCACAGATAAAGGGCACAAAACAAGACTCAGAAATGGAAAGCTTGTGCGGGAATTTTTTTACCTCTCAAGTAATCTTTTGCATAGATAACTCAGGGATGAATTTGAGCACTGCTTCCTTCCTGCTGCTAGCGCCGCGTCTGTTGGATGGGAGAGACTCTTGGGACAACTTCTGAGCTGGAATGAATTTACTTGGATCTGAGAAAAGATTTGTTCATTTTGAAATTAATATTTTAATGGTATGGGGAGGACTGAGGTAAAGAAATAAATGTGCCAGCAGAATGCACATACCTAACAATGCTGAGAAATAACCCAAACTCTCCACCGAAGCAGTTACTTAGCTAAACTTTAATAGTAACTTCTTTTTTTGGATTTTATGTGAAATATTTACATATAATTAAACATTACATTGATCAGTAAGCAAACATAGCAGATTTCCGATAATTTTTAAATATTTCAAATCTGTAAGTCACCCTATGCTATACTACCCACAGCAAAGTGCCAGCAGTCAGCAGTCCTATTGCTGATGTCAGTCATTAAGGTTCTTAAACCCAAGATGTGCTGTGAGAATGAACACGTGTCTCCAGGCTCTTTGAGACCAAGCCTGTAGATCTGCACTCAGAGCTACAGAGCTTCCAAGCTGAGAAGATCCTGGCTGGGCTGGTGACACCTCCCAGCAAGTCCCTATGTATGAATCAGCACATTTACCTCAGTGACATTGGAAACTTCAAAAAAGATTGGAGAAAATACAAATCAAGTCTGTCTTTAAGGGCAAATTAAGCATAGATATAGGAAGATAAAGATGAGATGCAAAGTGTAATGAATCCAAAGGTATCTTGTGTTACTGTAACTCCCACAGAGTTAACGCTGTTTGAAAGGAGCAAGCTTTGCACACCTAATGACACCCCTGTGGAATAGGGGCTGGAACAAAGAACCTGAAAACTTTCTGCGAAAACTGGACAAATTTAAGAACAACTTGCTTGGTGCACCAAAAGCTGCACGTATTTATGCACCAGGAAGTTTCTTTTAGCCTTTGCTAAAAGAGGATATGAAAGCAGTTATAAAAAACAGGAATCAAAGTATAAGAAATTAAACAAGGAAACATCTGTGACAATTAGCGTAAGCCAAAGCTAATACATGTGAACAACTTGTAAGAAAAGTCAGAAATATTGGGCAGCGAACAAAATCCTCACAAACAATAAACCAGGGATTTTTGAAGTTCACTTTGATACAAGAAATTCTAATAATTGATTATTATATGAAATAATTAACTGTTACTAAACAGAGAGGATAAAAATGTCAATATTTGTGGAATAAAACATTCCTGGAGCACACTTGTAATCAAACTACTTGATGTAAATAGATCATCAGGGTCATATAATAATAAAGGTGTAGGTTAAATAGCATCTGTTAAAGATTTTTAAATTACCAAGTCTGAACATTTGTATCTAATAATTTTAAAGGAACAATTTGGAAACTCTTCAAAGGCTTCTGGCTAATCCTTAATATGTCTTCAAGAAATGGGAAAGTCTCCAGAAGAGTTGAGACAAAGTTCGGTCACAGGTCTTTAAAAAGGACACGGGATTGACCTATATATACATATGTGCATATATATGTATATAATGAAGCAATAAAAGAAGCTTTCAAAGCAAAATGACAATCGACTATTTCAGCAATAGGATTAATTTTGATGTTCATGGGATTTAGGTGTACACGAATATGTCTTCTGCTGCACAGAATGCCTAAATGTTTGACTTTTTCTTATGAGAGAATTCTGATTTGGTAGATGAATGTTGTGATGATTTTTGGAGAAAGGGAAAGAATATGGTTTGGCATAGTGGCCTTTGCACACCTTAGGAGATTTATCATGCCTGGACTGATAAAACTAGTGCTCAACCTCTTCACTTGTAGGGCTGGCTTTCTGATGTCTCTCTCAGGAGATAAACACTGTTTTAAGATGGTCTATGAGCCTTCCTCAGTGTCAAATCTTCCATGGGTTAATTGTAATACGCAAGAACTGTCCATTGCCTGGCAGTGCTCAGAAATGCTCTCAATGACCTTGGTAACGTCCCCTTGTGTCCAAAGACCAGATGGAAGACATGCTCGGATAGGAATTAGTCTTAGTTCTTTTCCAAATACTTCAGAAAGAAGATGTCTCCTTGGAAAAAAGAACTGCTTTTAGAAAAACTGAAATTATTACATATCAATAAAATTTCAGATTTCTGTATTGAACTCAATCTTCCTTAGTTGTTCCCTGAGGATTTTGCAGCCCAGCATTGCTCTGTTTATTTAGAGTCTCTAAAAAGCAACCCTGCTTATACCAATCAATTTTTGGTGAAAGAAATAGCAGAAAACTGAGTGATCTCATTTTCTCTATCGGATATGATTAAAACTTTTTACAAGTAGAAAAATAAGCTATATTTGAGCTTGCATCTTAATTTGAATGAGCAGCCATTGCTGGATGTTTCAGAAGTGCCTGCCAGAGGAACTGGTGGGAGTTGTAAGTCAAAGGAGTCTGTTCAGATATGCTTTGTGATGCCCATTTAGTACCTGGCCAGGAATCTCGTTAGCTCTTACAAACACATCGCGATGACGCTCATGTTCAGTCATCAGCTTGGGTCCTTTACTCACACACAGTAGCTTTAGCCACTAGATAACAATGAATTCTGAAAATCAAGTCATTCTGCAGCATTTCAAGCTGCACACTCAAAATTATGAATAACTTTGGTCTATTGACAAAAAAGGTTGTTTTATAAACAAAGATGTGTAAGACATTATACCAGATGCCAGAATACGGGAACTGAACTGAGCAATAGCAAAGCTGCTGGAAATACAGAGCATTAGGAGAAGGAATAAATATCCAGTAAATTAATACATAAATAATAACTGAATCCAGAGCCAGCTTTCATAGGAGAGGAGGGATGTGGATTATTTTATTTGGAACTATCATGCTCTGTGCCCACTGATCACGAGGATGTGAGCTTCCTCTGCCTCATTTACTCACCTCCACATTTTCAACTACTGTCAACTCTTTTCTTTTTCTCCTTTTACTACTCTCTAGTTTGCCTCAAACTAGACAGTAGTATTTATGGAATGAGTATCCCAGTTTTTCACGAGTTTATCAGCAAGCACTAGGATAACCATATCCAGATTTAGATGCAATTGACATAAAAGTAGGGTGTAGTAACAAGAACCACCACCACCAATAATATAAAGGCCTTCACTTGAGGTCCCTTTATCATTGCAAAAGGTAACTTACAGCAAGTGAATGGCAAAGTGCACAACAATGTTACAACTAACAAGGAAAGGCACAACATTCTCACTAGGGTTTGACAATTAAAAAGATAGGCAGTCAATCTGAGGGAAGACAGCACTAATAATTCAGTCAAAACCTATTATTATCCAATATATGATGTCTTTAATACTTCTACCCTAAAAATCATATCCACAGATGTGTATCATGCAGACATAATTCACAGGGAGTACACAAATCAGGCAATGCCTGGTGTTGACTTTCTTCTAAAGGAGTTAACTGAACACCCATGTTTCTGGTACTAGCTGGTTAACTGTACAATTTTAATAACAGAGACAACACTGAGTAACAAAATAAAGAGTAAAGAATTATCTCCCCCACCTCACTGTGTTCTCCACATGGCCAGAAGGAAAAGCCATCTCCCATTTGCCCACCAAACCACATATTTAATCCATGTGCTTATGTCAAACTTAATTACAGCACATTTGGCATAAAATAACAATCCACATCCTTGGAGAGGGAACTTAAGTAGTTAATATGTGCGATTGAATGAAAGTGCTTTGCTGAATGTTTATGAGAAACCCAAGACGAGTGAAATGTGGTGATATTTTAACCATCCAAAGCCCAGCTCTGCTGTCTGTGCTGGAGCCCCCTGTCCCCCTGCAGCACCTGCTCCGTGCTCTGACACAAGCCTTGCACCAAGAGAAGTGCTTGGGTACATAAACCTGACCAGCTTTGACCAGCAAACTCACCCTCCTCCTCGCAATAAATTCGCATTACTAGAAAGGAGAGATGGTGACCCCTGCTTGTACCTCTTTCAGTTTCAGACAAAGTGGAACTTTTCCACAACAAACGACACCTGGCCTTGGGGAACCTTGAGTCTGAAGTAACCATAACCCCAGCCCGTGACCCCAGGGAGCAGGAGATGGAGCTGGCAGAGACTGGGGCTGTGCCATGAAAGGATGGAGCCAGGCTCTTCACAGGGGTGTACAGCAAAGGGGACAGTGGCAGTGGGCAGAGTCTGAACAAGGAAAATTCTGAGTGGATACTCAAGAAAATGTTTCTTGGAAGTAGTCAAAAAGTGGAACAGGTGTCCAGGGAGGTTTCAGAGATTTGTAATGTCTGACTGGAGAAGGCTCTCAGCAACTTGATTTCTGTTGGCCTTGCTTTCAGCGGGGCTTTGGACAAGGTGACCTCCAGAGGTCCCTTCTCACCTAAATTACACAGTGATAACCAGGAAGGCTCAAAATGAGGAGGTCACTGCAGGCAGCACCTGAGATCACAGAGCCCGGAGTAAAGTTTCTGTGCAAGAAATGGTTTCTGTAGACAGTGTGGGGAAAGAATAAAAAGTGTTCAGCAGTGACCTTGATACGAGGAGCAGGAACAAAGAGGAAATAGCTGAATGTGGCAAGGAGGTTATGAGCCCTGGTAATGGCCTGCTCCTGCTCTCATACAATGAGAATGGAAAATCTCCTATTAACTTCAGTGACACTGGACCAGGCTCTAAAAGAGCAGATACTAAAGTGGATGACAGTGTCAGAAAAGAGAGGAGGAAAGAAGGAAAAAATTTAAGTTTCACTTTCATCACGGTGAGTACAAGTTAACTGCTGAAATTCCATTGTTCCCTATTTCAAAAATGAAAATAAATAGTTTGCAACAAATACTCCAGCAGTGACTGCTGCTGGAGTTAATTGGCTCTGTATCTTTAAAAAGATGGCATGACTTTCTTGTTGCCAGAGATTAATTCCTGATGATTTATCAGTGTTAGTGTGAGTCCTTCACCCTGCCCTGGATATAAGAAAGGTGACAACAGTCTAAGAACTGTCAGATCAGGTGCAAAATCCTAAGGAAGACAGGCTATACACAATTTACCCTGAGCACCATATGTTGGATCTTACATCGCCACCATTACACTTCCTCTGCTAGCAAAAAATAAGATTAATTCAGACACTAACTGAAAAAAAATTAAAATATTAGTCCTAGTGGTAGAAGGTTATAGTGGACAGACCAGTTATGGAGCCTCTGCTATGTAAATATATTTCTGTATATATTTCATATATTTCTGTATCTTGCAATGAAGCATGTGCTGTTGAAGAATTTGCAGAGTTTCTATTAAAAATATAGTTTTATCTAGGGTGGCTAAAACAATTCCCAGACTGAAACCTAAATTACCTTATTTTGGTACAGGGAATGATACAAGAAGGAAAATACCAAGGTTCTTCCAACCCCATTTGGAGCACAGATTGCAGCTTGGGTTTACTGCTCACTGCTGCCACTTGTTCTGTTTCTTGGGGTGGTTTTGCTCATTTAGGCCCTGTGGAGAAGCAGTGTTCTTTTCTTTTTGATCCACTGCCCCAACACCAAGATGCACAGCAAACGTCCATGTGTTTCATCTTGGGCCACCGTGGGCCTGACCCAGGTCCCCACCTGACCCATGTGGGGACCCAGGGCTGCTGCCCCCATCCCAGTGCCGTGCCCTGCAGGACACACATTCTGCCTTCAGCCACCATCAGTAGTGACTGCAGATAGAAACCAAACTGTCCTGGCATCTCCAGCCCCATCTCCCCCCCCCCCCCCCCACACACACACTGGCATTTGGGCATCTGCCAACCACCAGTGCCCTCTTTCCCTCAGGGCAGGAGTGAATTCCCCTTCCCACGTCTGCTGGAGAGCCCTGTCTGCTCGGAGGGACCCTAGATTCCAGGCAGAGCTTTCCCATGCCATCGTCCCTCAGAATAGCTCTGCTCTCCGTATTTTTAGCAAGGCTCTAATGGGCCAAAATGTTTGATTTTTCCACTGTTTCCACCCGAGCTGAAGTCTCACTTCTGGGCAGGCTCCTTGCATCTCTGCTGGCGTGTCTGGCCAGCAGTGGGGAAGGGGAGTATGGAGGAGCTGTGGAGATGGTAGCTCTGGCAGCAAGAGCTGCTTTGCATACTTGGAGTTGTACAGGGATGATTTTCTGAGAGGGAGAAAGACGGAGAAAGGGGTTTCTGTAAGTAGCAGAGACAATGAGAACAAGGCAGGCACTATGCCAAGCATGGGATGGCTGCCAAAACACATATCATTAGCTTGGACCAGCTATAAGCAAGGAAATGAGAAACATATGTTGGAGAGCAAGGTTAGGAGCGAGGGACTATGGGTCAGTGACAGTCGTCCGAAAACTTTTCCCTTGTTCTTCAGCTGTGGCCTGATGGTGTCAGATGTCATTCTGACAGCCTTCATTTCTCATGATGGCCAGGCTTATTTTGGCCTGGTTGTTTTTTTGTTGTGTTTTTTTTTCCCCACCCCTAATGGGAGTTACTGGGAGGAAGAAGAGAACAGACAAGAAAGCCTTTGCCATTTTTTTTTTTCTCCACAGTTATGGGAAAATAACCTTGTTTTCTGTGATGTTCTCTGAAATCCTCACCCTTTATAAAATAATGGTGTCTCAGGACTGGGATTCTGCCTGGCCCCGGTGAAAAGAAAAGGGTGGGTAGTGTATTCCTAAGTAGTTTTTGCTGTTCTTTCTTAAATAGAATTAGATGCACCTCATTACCTCAAACTAAGGGCCTTTTGTACTTCTTTGGGGCTATGTTTCCTGAAATCCATAGCAGGCCACAGCTTGTAGCACCCAGACTTATTTTATCACATTAACAGTATATTTTTAACATTTTTACCCTTCATCCAAGCTGTTTGCAGATGATTTCATTTTTCTCCAAAGACTGCATGTGGAAGATGTGTTGCTCGCTGACATTTAATTAAATGTTTGAAGTTCCCGCTCCCTTTCCCAGCACCACTATGTCTCTCCTTTGATGGAGCTTTCACTAGATAGCACCTCAAAGATCATTGCTACTTCTCTCCCAAGACTGAAATATTCCCAGATAAAGAAGAGCTTAACAGGGATCTTAGACACCGTCCCAGGAGACTTTTGTTTGACTACTGCTCTGCAGCAGACTACGTCTGAACTGGATCAGTGCCTCATTCTCCTCTATGCAGTGTTGAGGGATTTGCAGAATCTCAGATGGCCTCAGGTCTGGAAGGCAGAAGAGGTTTGTTTTGCTTTGGGGCTTGGAAATGTGTGCGACGTGGAAAGAAATGTGAGGATGCGAGGAAGAAGATGAGATATTGAAAGCTGAGGACCAGTCTTCATGGAAGACCCTGGCTCTGATGTGAGGATGTGAGACAAGGGGTGACAGGGTGGTGCTGGAGCCCCTGGCAGCAGCTGCTGGGCAAAAAGGAAGGTGTTCAATGCAACAGATTATGGCTAAAAGTTTGCAAGAAATAATTCTATTCTAATGACTTTTAGTCACTTTCCATGCTGTAAAGCCTGCTCCAAGAGGCTGTCCCTCTGCCTGCAGCCAGGGGAACTGTAGTATCATGTCTGAGGAAGACAGGGGAGGTCCGAGATGAGGTTAGAAAGGAAAAGAGAGATGTAGCAAAGGTGGTTCATGGACTGCCAGCAGGAAGAGACCAAGGTCTGTCAAGAAATGATGAGGACAGAGGTAGCAAGGAGGAAGACAGGGTCAGTGCTATTAGTGTACTTACCTTGTCACCTGTGCTGGCTCCAGACAGGGAAGGGAGATGAGAGGTGTGTCATTCTGAACACTCTAACTCACCAGCTTTGAGTAAGGGACTGGCACAGCACATGGGCACTCACACTCATTTGCTCTCAAGCTGCAAGCTACAGCATTTGGAAATAATATTCCTCTCTCCCCATTCCTGGGGCCTGGCCTCCCCATTCCCTTCCCAGGCTGCAGCAGCCTCCCCATACATCTCTGCTCTGAAAAACCTCTGCCCTGTAAGTTTTAAAGGATTGATATTTTAACGTACTCTATGTAAATCCAGTATCTTTGACTTTAGAACACCGTTAGAAAGGCCTGCTGGCAATATTTTTTTTTTTTTTTTGACTAAATGGGAGAAAGCCAGGCTGACTATCAGCTTTCAAACAGAGCCTGCTTTTCACACAGCCTTGGCTGGCAATGTAAGATGATCTAAGATGAAATGAAAGGTTTAAATAGAAACCTGTAAGCCATGGTACTCCTGCTGAGAGTGCTTCACCAGCACAGACCCCAGAAACTTCAGTTGTCACAGCCCAAGAGACAGTAATCACTTATAATTACATGCAATGGTCCTCGCTTTTTGTAGGTTTGTTTGATTGATTGTTTTCCCTTTTGCTGTAATGAGAATACAGCTGTTATAGGGGCCCCAAAGCAATATATACCATAAAACCTGAAGTGATACCCAAGATTATTGAGAAGCCGTGTATCCTTGAATGCAAGAGATATGCTCAGCCTACAGGGAATTTGGCTTAAGAGTCTAGGTTCTTCACAGAACAAAAATAAACAATACTCTAACTCTACCACATTTTCAGGAATCCTTGGGAAAGGATATTAACCTCTAAGTTAATGACAAGTTAAATTCAAAGTTGATGATACATATTAGCTCAAAGACACTGTTAAGCTCTGGAGGATTGCTCAATGTGGAGAACATTTCAGCTCTTATATTTTATCCCCTCCAGGAATGCACCTTGTGGCCAGCACTAAGTATTTTCAAAAGCTTAATTTTCTTCTCTAAACTTAAAAACACATTAGTGTTAATTCAGGTTTACACAGCAGCAGGTCACACAGCCCCAACAATATGGGTTTGCCAACAATTTCAAACAGGAAATTAGGAGGTTCTAGATAACCATTAATTACATTTAAAGGCAATGACTTCAGTATAGCTTCTTCCCAAACTCATAGCCACTGTGAAGATGTAATCCCATTTTCTCTCCTGCTAATGATAGTTCAAAAAGGTAGAGTTGCCTCCATGCACCCCTTTATTTTTGGAAGTGAAAGGGAAGGCTTTGTTGTGCTGGGATTTTTTACACCCTGGTCATCTCACTTGTGGTTTACAATATAGCTGCAGAGGCAGCTGCATCAGCACAACTGCAGAGATGGCAAACCACAGCCTGGGAATGGGAATGTGCAATACTGGAAGGATGTCTGGAAGCAGCAGTGCTGAACTGCAGCCTTGATGTCTGCTACCTGTTCCTCAGGGAAGAGATGAGCCACCGAGGCTCCCACGGATAGGGGTCTCCAAACACAATGGCCATTGTTTCCTTAAAAGGAGCTTTCTCAGAGATTCCTCTGCTGCAGGTGACCAGCCCGCAGGTAGAAGGTTGGTGAGAAAGTCTTTTCTCCCACCTCTTTAGAGACTGTCTCTCCTGGGCAGGAGGTAGCCCACTCGTCACCCTGCTGGCACAGAGAGCCATGAGGGCCCAGTGGGAGGCCTGGGCTGAGAACATGGGAAGGAAACCAGCCAGGGAAAATCCAAAGAACCCACATTGCCCTTTGGCTGTCAGAATTCTGATGATGTTAATGCAAGACAGTATCTCAAAACAGACACTGCTTGATTAAAATTATAGACTCCAGTTAGAAAACATGTGAGCAGAGCTGAGAATGTGGACTAAGGAGGCTAAGTGAAACTGCATAGCATTAATTACAACCTCAAATGCTGATTTCATCTTTTGCTCTGTTCTGAGTAAGAGTTACAAAGAATTCAAGCAGCTTTGGTGACTGCATTTGGGTGCGCAGACAGTCATGTTGCAGCACCAAGAGGCACCATCTGCAGAGTTAGAACCACTCAAATCAGACTTTGTTTCCTTTTCACCTGTATGTCATTAGTCTCACTATTTGGTGACATGGAGATACTTCTCAAATTAACATGGATGTGTGCAGTAATATTTCATGTATCTCATGCTTATTTACGTCTATTTAATTAACTGTTAATAACTCTGCCCTCAGGCAGAGTTATGACACATTTGAGGTGTTAGTAAAGATGTTTTACTTTGTGTTTTTGCTACAAGCAGATAAACTTTCTTACTGTTGTCCCCGTTGGACAAGATAAAACTACAGAAGATATAGGAGAGTGTTGGTGTTGGTTTGCATTTGCATCGAGCAGGAACTCGACAAGTCCTTGAGTAACTTGATCTATTTGTAATTGCTTTGAGCAGGAGCTTGGCCCAGAGGGTCTCCAGAGGTCCCTACCAGCCTGAATTATTCTACCATTCCTTGATTTATTTTCTGCTTTTACAGCCCACGTTCCCTTAGCAAAACAAAACAACTTACTGAAATGCTTGTGTGAGAGCAGGTACTCAGGTGATGCCATTTAACACAAACATGTTGCATACAAATCACTGTAAAGCTGCACTGTTTGCACACATGTATGTACCTCAGTACTTACTGGTAGACAGATCATAAAAAAATACAATCCCTGTAACTTCAGGGTGTTTGTCTCATAATAGACTAGCTTAAAGTAAGAAAATAATAAAACTCAGATTGAAAATAAATCTTATTTGATAGTGAACAAATTTTCTGATGTAGGCCCTGTAACTACCTAAAGACTGGACAAGCAGGAAGGTGTAAACAGACAAAACAATGTTTCCTTATGGAAAGACAATATTTGAATTTGCATTTAGCTTGAAAATGGAAGCAGCCACAGTGCAGTATAATTCTTCCCTGTGCATTCATTCTCTCTGAAAACTGCAGGTTGATGCCAGCAACAATTCTCATTCCATGATTTTTGAAGGATTTAGCAGGTTCTTTTCTACTTGTTGTACCAGCAAAGAAACTGTCAGGGACCACAGTTCAATGATGTTTGGTACTTTACCAGGTTATAAAAAGAAATTAAATGAAGATAATTTATTCTGCCTCTCCTTCAGGCTGACCCACAAGTAACTACAAAACTGTGTAAAAAGGTACATTAGAAATTAAGAAATAAAAACTGTTTTGCAGAAACGCGTGTTCCTCCTTGCCTAATGGCATAATCCATTCTCTAGTGTAACACAGAAATGCCTTCCATGGCTTTGAAAATAATCAGTCCTTCATAAATGGAATAACTTCATGATAAGAACATATTAATAAAAGACATAACATATATGCTGTATAGATGAGGCACTGAACCCAGGATGAATCAAAAAACCAGTAAGTTTTCTCTCTAAATTTACCGAATTTATAATGAGGGCATGGAAAAAAGATTACCAGCAAAGTAATATTTTATAAACACAGTATTTAACTTGTATTTAGACGCCATTATAATTCGAAAATATTTTAATCTAAATGCTTTGTTTCCTCCTGTTAGTTTACATCTCCAGACCAAGCTGGTAACTCCAGTGGATGTATAGATACTTTTGACAGTGGAAACTATTTTCATGCTTGTAAGCAATTCTGTGGGAGTGAATGTATTAGCAGCTTCCAGGCCAAACAGGATGACCTTTCCAGAACTTGTAAAATCAAATAAAATAAAAATAGATTCAGACTTCCTTAAAATGAAACTGCTTGAAAAAGAAGACCACTAACTAACTGAAACACTGGAAGAAAACAGAACACGCATGAGCAGATATACTTAAAAATTAAATTTTAATCTTGGAGTGACAGTATTTATGTCCCTGTCCCTCATGCTCTGCCATTTCTCTATCACTCTTATCAGAGCTCTGTCAGCCCCTAAACTGACATTTTCCCATCCTGATCATTCCCAGGATAGCAAAGAAGGAATTTTTTTTCACTTGGCTGATGCAAACAGCAGATCATCCTACAGAGGAACGTCAAGGACAGTTCGGAGTCCTAATCCCTGACCTGCCTGCCCTTTCCTAACTAGCTATTGACATTGAACTTAGAAAGCTGCAATGCTGAGATGAGATAATGAATTCTGTTTGCTTTTGGTCTGCAAGAGGAAGAGGGCGAGATAGGGGAGGAGGAAGGGCTCGAAATGGAAGGGCTCTGTGACAGTGCCAGTCTGACTTAAATCTCCTAATAGCTGAGACTTGTTTAAGGAAAACAACTGCAGAAATAAGCACTGCTCTTCCCCCAGGGCATTGTTACCTGGGGGTGCCAGCCAGGAGAGCAGCTGGGGGTCACACTCACTGTCTGCAAACTTCTTGTGCCATGTCCAGACTCCTTCCTCAGCACTTTTTCTGGTTCTGCTTCTTGCTTTTATCTTAGTGCAGAGCAGTGCCCAAAGTTAGGCTCTCATTAACCAGCCAGGCCATGCTACCCATGGTGAGTGATGCCAGAGCTGTGTGGTGGCAGCCCTGGGTTGCCCTGCAGCCCACAGAGCCCATCTCAGCCTCTTGCTCCAGACACCTCTGGCCTCTCCACAGCCCTCAGCATCTGCTGCTGCTCCAGCTCAGAGGGGTCCCTTCCAGGGCCAGTTACTGGTCCCCAACACAGCCAGGGAAGGTGAGCACTCCTCTGGCCACCAAACACAACTCCAAAGCCCCCTGTGTTTCTTTATAAGGTCAAGAGCTGTGTCCCATAGCTCTGAATGATGTTCTTTAACACTTAATGATTATTTGTTGGATAGGGATAATATAGGAAAAGGAACTTTTTGGCATATAAAATTCATAGAGTAGTTCATCTTTACGGATGCTTCTGCCCTACTATCACTTACTCCCTAGAAACTCCATTATAGCCTAAAGTGGAAAATCATTAAGTTTTGCTATCATGATCCCAGGAACATTCAACTTTGAATGCATGCCATCCACATCTTTAGAATATTGAGTCAGAAAACTGGTAAATCCTAATGGAAGTCATAAGAATTATTCTTTTTAAATAGCATTTGCTGCTTGTTCTTATATTGTATATTGATATTTTTACTAAGTTTTCAATTAAGGTCTCATTAATCACACCCTGAGGAGGTGCTCCTGGAAGGTTAACTACTTTGTCATTTTGTATTTTTTAGCATTAAATATTCTGAGTTAATATTGTAGAAATCCTAAGATGCTGAGTGAAAGCCACACAAATAGTGCTTCTGATATCAGATATACAAACTAAAATATATTTCTAAGTCAGTGCTAACATTCTGAGAATTATGTGAATATACAGCTCTTCCAGACTTTGCTAAAGCTCAGCACAGAGGAAAATAATACCAGTTCTGATTGAGGATTAATTCAGAAGAGTGAACAGCTGTACCAAATGTGTGAACTTGTTTACTTACTCCTAAGGCACACAGCATGTACTGCAGGACAGAGGCAGTAAACACCACTATTTTTTCTTGCATATTTAAATAATTCTGGTAAGTGGATGTTACTGGAATGGAAAACAGGAAAAAAAGAGAGTTGAAGGAATCAAATTACTTTTGGCTGTACTTGTAGAAGGATCAGTTCACCAGTTTCAAAAATTATTACCCCTCTTAACCACTAATACTGAAAATCTTAGCTGCTTCCATGTACTACTGCTGCAGGAAAGCCAGATTTTGTCTTGCCTTACTCCAAGCACTGTCATATAAAGTCAGCAACTGTGTATCAAATCCCAGCTCTTAGAAGTCAACAGGACTTGGCTACCAGCTAAAATTCATCCTGGAAGTTTAAATTCCTGCATTCTACTAACTGTATCTACATAGGAATACCGATCAGCTAAGCACTAACCTCCATGTAGCAGAGGGATTAAGTATAAAGGGTTATCTACTAGTCTGCAAATGCAGAAACCACATGAAAACTTGTCACACTTTTGAGATGTAGCATTTTATCAGTTCTGCAGCTGACCCTCCTCAATGAGGAAAACTCAAAGTCAAACTGACAAGTGGGTTTGAAATGGTTATTTGTCAATTTTCCTCCCTCATTGATATGTCTAGCCATTCTTTGCAAACAGCAAAACAAAACAAAGAAAAAAATCCAGCTGCTGAAACAGAGCTCTTCCTCTCATCTCTTCCCAGACACGCTAATCAACATAATTCATGGTAAGAAGGGAAGAAAATGAACATCCTCGCATGGATATTTCATCAAGATTCTGGAGAGCTTCATAAAGAAGACTCTTTTAGAAACCATAAAATGAAACAAGACATATTTCTGGGGTTGTCAGCAGGTAGATCCACTGGTTTTGTGGTAAGTAATCTCTTTGGGAGGAAGTCTTTGCTCTGATGTCTGTGTTGGATGTTCTGTGGCTCCCCCCAGCAGCACCAGTGCAGGTCTGTTCACTGGAAGAGGAGGCGGTGATGATATTGCTTCTAACAACCAGACTGAAGTATAGCCCGAGGCTATCTTCCAAAGCCCCCTCCAAACAGCCTCTAATTAATTTTAATCCTGCCACTCCAATGAGTCCCAAGAGTGCAGCAACCAAAACAAAAAACCCCTTCATCAAGTCATTCAGAAAAGCTTTGACGGCATTGCTTCAAGATTTTAGGGCTCCAAGCAGAAAGCACTATAGAAAGCTTTTAAATGTGATTTTCCTTCAGTTTCTTTATTTTCTGTCCTCAAAACCATAAAAAGCCCATTTTTGATGAACAGCATAGTTCCCATTCCTCTCCAGGCCCCACAAGATCACTCTTCAAGGTGGGTGGCAGGTCTTGGGGAAGACCACAGCGGTCATCCATGGGAATGGCTCTCCACAGCCTGGGCTTGACCCCTGACGTTCTCCTGCAGCCTTCGGTCTCAGGCATAAAGACCACTTATAAAAGGGGAACCAGATGCAAAATATGACCAGGCAGCATTCTGAGACTTATGTCCAAAATCAAAACCTAACTCTCCAGCCCCATCCAGGGCATTAATGGCAGTGAACCATCAGTATGTGGCAGGAAGAACTGGCTTATTCTGTCATATTCTTCAGTCTGAAAGTAGAAACACTCATTCTACTTTTGTCTAGCAGCAATGTTGCTAGAATGGCTCATGCAACGGGTGAATATGAAGTTTTGTGAACGCCCTCAAGTTTAGCAGTAAAGCTTCTCTGCATTTACCTTTCTACCAAATGTCACACATGCTTATACTGCTGAAAGAAATGCTCGTGAAAAAAAATAAATTCTAAATAGATCATCATATAGATCATCTCCCAAACTGAATGTTTAATTTGCATGTGCTTAAGAATATTAGCAATGGAAAACATTGATAGAAAGGAGTGCTCATGAACAGGGAAGCTCAGGAAGACAAGTACTAGCAGTTACACTATGATTTGAATAGGGGCAAATAGTTCCTTGTGAATCACCTGTGCCAAAAATGTATTCCCTTGTTGTACTTGATTTTAGATGTTTCATGGGAGGAACCACATTTTAAGAGTTTACTGGGAAAAAGGCTTTGTTTGGATTGGCTGGATATGTTTGTGTGAGGAGACAGACACTAAAACTAGGCTGTCAATGACTTATCAGAGAAAGGATCCAAAGTGGACTGAATTAGAAACACAGAACCCCCATTATATAGGTTATAAATAGGGGTCACCCAGTACTTTCCCCCCACTTTTCCATAGTTTGGATTCAGCACACAGAACAGACTACATACCTTTTCCTCACTGCTCAATGCATGCTGCCCTTTATTTAGTTTCTACAATGCAAATGCTGCCCTGATGTCCAAGTTATTAAATTCCCTGCAAGATTTTCTTCAAATCCCTTCTGATGCAAGGTGTTATTATCATCCCTGTTTTACTGACCATGTAGCTGAGATTTATAGTGATTAAAGGAAAAGTATCTTCTAACTGTTGATGCCTAATTAAGAGAGATCTACAAACTGTTTTCTCAGAACACTCCTTATATGTCCAAAATGGTTTTCAGCAGCAGTTGTGAGTACAAATTCAGACCCCTGCATCTCAAATGAACCATGAAGAAATTGAAGAAAACCAATTAGTAACAGTCTGTGAAAAGTTAGGTTGAAGTGAATTAACTGGCATCACAAAGGAAAAAAAGGTGGCAAAGGAAGGGAAAACAACCAGTTTTCCAAGACAGCATTTAACCATCTTGGCTATCAAATAATCCTTTCTTCTCCTTTTCTGAGGCTGATTCACTACTCCCAACTTCTGGAGCGGCCGAAGGAGGGGTCCTGCAGCCAGAAACGTCCTGCACCTCAGCCCTGGTCCCTCCTCCTCCTCTGAGTGGCCCCAGCAGGGGTCACTCAGCACCCAGGAACCAGGGACTGCCCAGAGCCTCGGGCCAGGGATGGGCAACCTCTGGGTCCTGCTAACACTACCATGGTGTGTCACCACACAGTGCCAATGTAATTTGGCATTTTTATTATGCCTGTGCTTCTGATACTAACATAGTGTCCAGCATGTGCCACACCATGCAGCCATGCAGCTAGCCTGACTTCAGCAGCACTACCAACCTCCACCCACACCTGGAGGAGATGGTGCTGACTCAGCCTCTTCCTGCTCTCATCAGCGTCCTTTCCTGGAAAAAGGTGATGCCATCCACATCATCTTGCTGTTTCACAGCAGAGGCAGCAGAAGTCTTGATACGGATGAGGTTATCTCATTCCCTCTCCCTAGCTGGTGATGATCCTCTCTCTACCCAGCAAAGTGCCAGACAAGCACAGACCCCACATTATACTGGAATAGAGGCTCCTCCTTCTCCCACAGAAGGGATGGTAAATGCCAGACAGGATGATGTTCCACAGCTCCCATCAAAGATGCCAAAGAGGGAACACCACAGAAATTCTCCATAGCATTTCTCTTCTAATGGCCAAGCCTGGTACAGCTTGCAACAGCTGGGAGCTGAAACTGAGGGGCAATCTCAACATCTGGCTGCAGTGTGCCCACCCTGAATGGAGTCATGTGGGCATCTGTCCAGATCTAACTCACCTGAGAAAAGAAGGATTTGGGTTTTACTTTAAAGCTTACAATTTGTAAGCTGTGAATGAGTAAACATTCACAGAAACAATTACCTAATGCAAAATCCAACCTCTGACACATGTGAAGTTTGACATCTGGGGCAGAGATTTATGAAAAAAGGGTTGGTAGAACTCCTTAATGTAAAGCAAAAAAATGTATCCCTAACTAACTTTATTAAAGGAATCAACTACTTGATTGGCGAGGAAAAAGAAGACAGCCTATGGCAGACGTGAAAAATTTCCAGTCCAAGTGGTTTGTTCCTGATAAAGGTAGGAACAGCTGAAAACAGTATTTCATAATGGGAGGTGCAGCTACCAGGAGTCTGCGCTGCAAATCGCTGGCACAGAACTTCTCAGAGTCTGTCCCCAGGACAGGGAGCCTGGCCAAACCTCACCAGAGCTCACTGTGGCAGCAGATGTCTTGCCAGGGCAATGCTGAAGACAGGGAAGCTCCGTGTCCCTGAGTGGAGTCTCCCGCCCTGGGGGCAGGAGAAGCTCTTGAGTCTCCTGGACTCAAGGGGATGTCTGCCCTGCACGTGGTGTCTGACAGTGGGGAAGGGCTAAAAAACTGCACTGTGCACTCTATGCCTCCTCTGAGTTTTTCTAATGGTTGCACTATGGATGACTCTAGATTTATACCAGTATCATCCCCATGTGCAAGGAAACGCTTTCCACTTCCAAGGTCTACATAGTCTACTCTATCGAATTCCTTGAGACCTTTTCAGTATTTGCATGCCATGTCCTTGCAAACAATCCCATAGTATCTGGAATGCTCCAAAGTGTCCATGCCAAATGCAGTGATTCATTGCACTGCTTTAATAATGGGCAAGAAAAGAGGCTTTTGAGGTCTGTAACCCATAACAACTTTGAAAAGAACAAAGGACCCTCTCCAAAGTCACTGAAGTTAATAGAGCTCTTTTCACTAAAGCCTAACCTGAGTTTGTAGAATGACTAAATATAAGCTCCCTGCCATCTCGCTCAAGACATTCTCTGGCTGTGGCAATAGTGGCTGTTCATTTTCTGCATACTGCTGTAATGAAACAAAATCATGGAAGGTTAAACAAAGACACTGATGGTCTATAGAGGTGATTGGAACCAATGAAATGGAACTACTATCCTCTGAACTGCCTGTTCTCCCCAACACAGCCAGCAGCACACTGGCTCTTCCAGAGGGATTTTTCAATCCTGTGTTTGCTTGAACAGCGAGCATTAATCTCTATCAAACAGATCATTCATGCACATTAAGGAAACCATTTTCTCTCCTCCTTTACCAAGGACCACATTTCTCTGCCCACTTCTGACAAAGTCTCCCCCAGCAGACAACACAGAACCCACTTTTCCAGGCAGCACACAGAAAAGCACAGACACGAGCATCAAGAGAAACCTGTGAAGGATGATTATTGCAACCCGGATTTTAGGTCTTGTGGGACCAAACAGCAGCTCGCTGTCTTTTAAACCTGATTCTTTTCACAGGCAGATATATAGAGAGGATAATAGGTTGCTTAACCAGAGCAGGCTGGAGAGAGGGTCTCTCCCTTAACACAAAATACAGGCTGGTTTATCTTTTACAAGGCACATTTAATTTAGTGGTATTTCAGTCATTCATTTTTTGTAAATACATTTAACTATCTTACATATGTGCATGGAAAAAAACTCATCAGCTCTAAGAATTCATTCCAGATAATCTCACAGTTTATGGGTTTAAAGCAAAGACTCTCATGGTAACACCCAGCTTGTGAACATTTGTTTCAGTTCAGTGTTTTTCTCCTGTGTTTTTTGGAGACAACCACTCTTCTTGCACCTGATTTTCTAAAGGCATACTCAGGAGATCAGGTTGCCTGCACTGGCATTTCCCACCTCACTCCTCGTTTGCCCAATTTCCACTAAAATGAAGGCAGGTTGAAAGTCTCAAAGACACATTTTGTTACCACAGATGCTGAGAAATCCCTTGTTGCTTCCCCAGGAGGGGAAGCCCAGATGCTGCCCAGCACAGCAGGCAGCACAGGGCTCGGCAGCATTAGCCACAGCACCTTGCCAGAGAGATGGAAAAGCTGCAGGCATCGCCATGGGACAGGCAGAGGGGGGATAGGGCATGGCCTCATGGGAAACTAAAGTTAGTGGATTTGCCTGCCTACAGAGAAATTCATTTTACTGCAGAATATTGTACTCCAGAAATGTGTAGTTGTATTTGAAGAAGGACCTTCTGACACAAACACCAAAGACAAAGCTCAAGGATCCCATAAAACCTTTGATCTGCTTCTATTAGCACATTGCAAATTCATTATGGAGTGCTGGGTCCCCCTGGCAAATGTTCTGCTGGTGTTTCCCTGATCAACCATATGAGACAACCAATTCAGGATGCAAGATGTGGGAATTTGAAAGAGGATAAAATGACACTTGATGAGAGCTGACAGTGGTCTGTAGAATGCAAAGCCAGAAAATCTGTACCCACTGTGCACCAGGAGAGCAAACATCTGCCCAGGCCACCCCTGCAGCTCCACCACCTGCTCATGGAGGGAGGAGGAAGTGCACCCGCACCTCCATGCTGCTCTTTTGTATTTCAATTTTCTTTGGCCAGTGGGGATGATTTTATAGCATCACAGCAGAACATTATCTTTTATACTTTGACAAAATGAAACTGAGTCCTTGGGATTTTTTCACCCATTGCTCTCTTGGCTACTTCACTGCAGTACTATTTCATTACTTATTGATTTTTCAACATGCTGTCTGCATCGCTGTAATTTACACAAGTTCTGATAGCCCTCAGCGAGTCTTAACACCTCAGGGTGAGATCATGGAGTTCACTTGAGATACCAAAGGTAGGCAACAAGTTCTTCAGAAAAGACGACAAATCAAGAAACTTGATAGTCAAGGAGGAAATGTGAGCAGCGGGAGGCATCTCATACCCTAAATTATCAAGATATTTTTCTTAGCCAAATTGAATGAGAGCAAGTTTGCACCCCAGAAATTACTCTCACATACAGCTAGTAAGGGGCTGCAAGGCATATGGCTAAAACCCAAGAAATTAATAATGCATGTCCCTTACATGGCAGCTGAATTTGGGCTATTTGTATTGTAACTGGAGATAACAAGCCTGTCTGTAGGACAGTGGTTATCAGAGAGGACAAGGAGAGTGAACTGCAAAGAGCTTACTTACATGGAGGTAAGAAACTGTTCCACAAGCACTTTTCCAGGTTCTGTGCTTTTGAATAACCCCGAGGCAGTCACCTGGGGCAAGGAAAGTGTTCACCTGGGCCAGAACGGGTCAGAATGGTTCTGACATGACATAGTGTATAACTCTGCAAACGTAATGAAAAGCCTCTGAGATTCACCCAAAGACTGCCCAGAGCCTCTGCTGCTTCTCTTGCCTGAAAGCTCCACATTGGGCTCCTTTTTTTTGGATAGCAACTTATTTAATCTAAACTACTAAGTTTTAAATAAAAAGTCCTTCATTTCCATAGATTTTTTGGGCACTCTGGAAAACTGCCTCCACAAGCTGGGCTCATTTGTAGGGGTCCTTAAGTGACATGGGTGCAAGTTGAGCCTCTGCCAGTCTCTGGGCAGGACCCATGAGCTCAGACAGAGCCACAGCCTCCACCAAGGAGAGTGACTGGAGGCTTCCTTCTATAAGAAAATTGCAAGGATTAGCGTAAAAAAACTACTCTTCAACCCAATTCAGATATTTCAAAATATTGAAATACTGCATGAAGCAGAAATTCCATATTTCTAGAAGCTATAATAATTATAACTATTTAGAGTGATTTATTGAACAACTCAGGAAATCGTATTACACATAACAATGTTTATATCCAAAATATCAGTGTTTCACAAACCTCAGCTCTTTCTTCAGAAGAGATGTAAATATTTGAAGTGATTAATAATCTGTTTCTCTATATTTTGTACCAGTACTTAGCTAGTCAGTCTGTGTAGCCAATCTACAGCGTATCCCTCATCTTAATATACAAACACCTTGGGAGTCTGATGCATTTTTCTCTGCTTGGCTAAAAGCTCTCTGATGTACACACTTCTCTCTTTAGACTCTAACTGTAAAACTTTTGGTCTCTCATTATGCAACTCCAAGCACCCTTGCATCTCTCCTCAGAAAGCAAAACAAAAACAAACAAAAAATGCCCAAATGGGAAAAAATCAGTGCCTAAGGAGAAAGAACCAAACAGGGGTTTGTGTATGGTCACAATAAAACATCAATCTGATTCCAGGATGAATCAAAAGAGATGGCTCTTTCATGCTGCTTTTCTTTGGGAACCCTGACCATTAAGTTAAAGACAGAAAAACCTTTCCTGAATACCTCCAGGAATTAAACACAACATTTAGAAACTCTGGAACCAGAGGGCTCTGAAGTTCCTCCAGTGGCTAGACTGGCCTTGTCTTGCATGTGCATTTCTGGTGTTATTCATTTTTAAAATTGTTTTCAATCAAACAAGTACCTTGAGCTGCTGCTGTTAGAAAGTGTCAAGTATTTACATAACACTGTACCTACAAATTAGGTAATGACACAAACATTTACTGGCCTGTAACAATGTGTTTTATCTTGTAACTTTAAAGGAAAATACAAGCAACCTAAAAAGAATCCTCACTGCATCACTTCCAGAGTTTGCTTTTGTGGAATCCCCACAAGATATGAAAAGCTTTTTCTGTTTCCCAGCTGTGCCCTCCTGCACACACATGCGCATGCACACTCACACTCGTGTACAGCTCTGATTGCATGCAACTGTTTATCAAGGTTGTGTGAATAATGCCAGGAAAAGATACTCTCCAGAAAATCAATACACTGAAAGTGCTGTTTTAGGGTTTCAGTGGTTGTTGGTTGTGTTTCTGAGTTATTCCTATTGACCTGAGTTCAAAAACAAGGTATTGATTTATAAAGTACCTTCAGTAAATAAATTCACATTCTTTCTGCTACCCCCAATCACCTGTAGCAGACAGAGCAGGCTATGTCCCAAGGCTGGAAGTAGTGCAGATGGTAGTGGGAAAGCCATAGGCTTGGCTGAGCTGCCAGCAGGAATTAGAAGAGGGAGCAGGAAGTGAGGGGGTGAGGACTCCTCGTTAAAGGAAGTCTTGCAAATTTGTAGAAGATTTGTTGTGTATTTGTGACACACAGGAAGAAGTTGGGTACCTTTATCTGATGGTATGCATGGAGATATGTCTCCACTTGTGAACAGTCAGGATGTAGTTTTTATGACAAATGTAGGATTTACCCTTTGCCCGAAGGACAAAGTGAGTCCTGATTTGTAGATGTATGTAGATGCATACTGAGCATTACACCTGGGCACCCAGGGACTGGTGACAGGCTTCCAACATCTGCCACAGCTGGTCTCTCTAATTCAGGGTTGCCACAGCTTTGTCTGTCACCAATATTGCTCTTCTATCAGATACCAAGCCTGAGAGAGAAAAGCAGCTTGTGTTTTCTCTTTAATTTACAATGTCACATGAAACCAGCCTTATGGGGAATAAGTCAAATAGAAACCTTAACAACAAAAACAAAAGGTCCAAAGAAAAAGCAAATGTAAAAAATAATGCAAGGTGACCATGCCTGGCTCGATACTCCATGCTTTAAGGTTCTTGTGATATTTACTGTCTGCAGAGTCAAACTAAAAATCTAGCTTCAAATCTGGCTATACTGTGGTTAGAAATTTCTACTACACTTGCACTCGTGATGAAATGCCTTGACTCATCAGAAGCTTTCTGTTCAGACGCCATTTCACTGGAGCATCCCAGGGGACCATCAGCATCTGGAAGCTCTGCGTGTGCTTTCCAGGATAGATGTAATAAAACAAATTTATTGCCTCTTTTCCCCAACAGGATTAGAGGAAGGTAAACAAAAGAACTTTTGAGTTCTTCAAGGAAAGACCCCTTGAACTTATGAATGTGACTGGGAGATTTAAGACCACTTTTTTTCCCAGAGTTCATCTTGGAGTAGAACTGCTCTTGTCCTGTTTCTGCAGAGCTCTGGAGAAGATAGGACAGTTTTGGCTTTGAGGATTGTTTCACTTGGAGACAGCAAGGAGGAGGCAACTCAGAGCCCGGCCAGCAATGTGGCCTTAGAAAGTTCTGGTGATGCTGCAGATTAAAGATATGACACTACCCAAGCCTCAAGAACTGTTAAGAGAACAAAGCAGAATCAAACCAGGGCTGAGGACAGTAGTTACACAATGGGAGGAAGACCAACAGCTTCTTGGAAACTTTCTGAAGGTCCCACACCCTCCTCTTGGCTTCATTTTCCCTGTGCTTGCCCTGCAGGTTGGATCTCTGCTCCCCACCTCCCAGACAGACCAAGGCAAACCCCACACCCCACCACTGCCCAGTGGTGCCAGGACTGGGACCAGGAATGCCTTTCAAAAGAGCAGCGATCAGACCGAACCCCACAGCACCGTACCCCACCTCTGAGTGATGGTGCTAAACCCTGTGCTGCCAGTCTGAGAGCTGCCCCACAGGAGGAAGAGAGCTGTTTTCCTGGGCAGGTTTTCTATGAGTTTTGCTGATAATAACATTACAGTTCTCTGTGCTGGCAGTTGGATGAGAGAAGCCTGCAGCCTTCGGAGGGATCGATCCGATCGATCCCACAGGCTCCATGTCATTTCCAGGGGATTTGCTAAAGAAGCTACTTATGTCCCTTTTTCATTTTCACCAACTCATTACCAGCTGCTGCTGCTGCTGCTGCTGCTCCCTGCATCTCAGCAGCACCTGCAGGAATGAAGCTGTCCTGGTTAAGACACCTTTCCCACAATTAAATGCTGCAAAGGATGAAGGTGGGTGACACCAGCACACGAGGCTGGTTGGTTACCCACCTCTCCCTTCCCTGCGGGCACACAGACACTTTTTCTTTTTTTTTTTTTTTTTAAAGGGCAGCCCAGCACCAGGCTAAGCAACTGATCCCCTGGCTTAACTTTTAAATTAAGACCATTGTAAATTTGGGAACTTGAGAAGAGATGGAGAGGACACCCATAATCCTTTGCAAATGTCAAGTGGCTCTCAATATTGGTTACTTTTCAAAGGTAGCTAGGCTACAGTGTGCTGCAGTAATGAAAAAGCCCTGCCAGGCCCACTCCATCGGCCTTCAGTCAATATACATAATATTATTGGGCTTTGAAAGGATTAAAGATTGTTTCTTTTGCTTCCCTGTAATATGGTGATCTATGGTGCTTAAAACTCAGAAGGTGGCTTCTCTTTCAGGGGAGGGTGCTGGAGGCCACAGGATGCCCCATGCGTCCTCCTGCTCCTGTGCCTGGCACCATGGGAACATTGCCCCAACCTGCCAGAGCTCCACTGGGATCTACCTGCTCCATCCCTGCTGACCACAGCATTTCACCATTCTTCCTTGCCAAGGGATGGAAGAGGAATGGAGAATTTTTTAAAATAAAGCAAAACAACACTGCAAGTCTCCTATTACCAACAGGACCTGAGGGCAGACTGCAAAGTGTTGAAATATCTGGAAAAACCGTGTGTTTTCTCTACATACTACTAGAAATGTTCATAGATCTGTTTGATAATGGTTTGATAATTCTGTCCTGTCACCAGAATTAAAGTAACCCTCACAAAATCAGCAGTTTTGCTTTAATATAACACAAATTCCTTTTAGAAGTTGTGGATAAAAGAATTAGTAACATGAGGATCCAAAACCTGAGACAGCCTGAGTTCTTAAACATTTGTCTTAACTTTCCAGGGCAAGGTATATCCAAAACAGAATAACCAGAAAGTTCCAAATGCCTTTGGTTTGTCTGATGCTGCTGAGGATGGGCACAAAGGCAGTGATAGCAGAGCAGGGCAGCAGCTCGTATCCTTTATGAGACACCTTGAAGCACCAGAAACTTTCTGAACATCTTGTAAGTATTTTATAAATATCACAAAAGTCCTGCTTATCTTTCAGAGGGTCTGTAAGATGCTACTGCACCGCTCTCCTGCAGAAACCAGTAGGTAAGGAATCACATGAGAAATGAGGGGAGAAAGAAGAAAGAGACCACTCCAGATGCTGGAGGCATGGACATTGCACTGAGATAATGGGGGAAAAGTAAGGACTAAAAAGGTGTCTATATAATGACCAGAAGATCTTTTCTCAAACACTTTTTCGAGGTATTTCACTGTCACTTTCTTCTTCTGTGAGTACAGACACCTCAGACTTGTAGTGTCGTCCTTGGCTGGCGACTCAGAGAAATGAGACCTACCCCTGTGCTGCCTGCAGGTGTTCCACCTGCCTCTGTCAGGAATGGCTCTTCAGTGGGGTTTTAGAGACTATAGCAGAAAGAGCACAGATCCATTTAAACTACTGAATTAAAAAAAAAAAAAAAAGGAAAGAAAAAGTCAAAATATTCCAGACTGGGTGACTAATTAGTTCTTAAACACCTATTGACTGTTTTTGTATCACTTTCAGGATTTTGTTTTCCTTTTAGTGGTAATTTTAACTTGAATTTTCAGGCTAACAGTTGTATTTCTTGAGAAATCTATACCATTCTCCCTGCAGTTTCCTTTAAATAACTGATGGATCTTCATAATCTAAATTCCGAGTTAAAAGATTTGTCTGTAAGAAAATCCCAATCTCAATAAAATGTAATGCAGCTGAAGCTCTTCAAGCCAGGCTGATGGCAATAGAGCAGCAGAGAGTTTCTATTAGCTAGAATAAGTTAACAGATTCCCAGTAATCCTTTGTATTACCACTAAATACCCGAATACAGATGCCACATTGTAAGTGAAGATGGATTTTTAATTTCTGGAGAAGTAAGATCCTGTGCACAGCCTGTGCTGGGAAGGTGATGGAGGAGGGAATGCTGTGTGTTAGACCTTCACCAATGGGAGCACAAGTCCAGGGGATGCTGCAGAATGGTAAAGTCATTCATCACATGTATTTAAAGTTGAATTTGCTGATATTTTATGGTATTGGATTTTATTTCTATTAACATTTTATGCTGAAATTACAGAATGATTCGTGAGTACTGAATTTTTGATTGCTTTTATACTTGCTGGGACACTATTAACGTTGATTTACGTTAATAGCACTGTAAGAAGATATTAACAATGAAATTTCCAAAAGCACTTAGCATCCCATAATTGGAGTTAAATGACAAAAAAAATGAGGGGATAATATAGTAGAGAGAGAGAGACAGGATTTTTGACAATACTTCCTCTAAACTGTATTTTTTGAGAGGAATTCATGCAGGACAATTCTATAAAAGAATAAAGTCACTCATCAAGAAAGAAGACTTTCTGTACAGGCAAAGTAACATGATGGCAAATTGAGTTGTAGGTCCAGCACCACCTCCCTCAGGCACTGGATCCAAACCCAGAACTCAAGGGGATGATAAAGATTCTCCATCTTCACACCAGAGGGGTGCTGACAATTCCCAGTCTGTAAAGCAGTTCTCTGGACTCATATCCAGGATACTGCAGTGAGAGGCTGATACAGGAATTGCATGAAACAGGATAGAAATTGGCCAAGTTTCGTCTTCTGAGGCTGAGAGAAGTTTCTCAAGTGAAGGAGAAAACAAACACAACACATGGGCAATGCTTTGCCTGCCAGCCATGCCACAAGTTACACTCATGGGGAGAGACACTGTACATGGACAGAGTTAAAAGCATCTATACCAAGCTACACCCCTACCAGCTCTAGCCTAGAAAAATCACTGTGCAGCAACTGAAAAGAGCTGTTCCCTAGGAAAAAAAAATTAAAAAGCTTTAGGTTTAACTAAGTTCTTTCCCACTTGATAGTCTGTGCATGAAGGCAGTGGCAAAACCTCACAGCACCCATCTACCTTCAGCACCTTGACCCCTTCTGACTTCTTGGTAGTCATGGGCAGCATTATATTCTACCAGTGAATTCCTCAGAAAGCCTTATGGACTAGTTCTGGGTGACTAGGGCACCCAAAGAACGAGAAACAGGATGACTCTTTTCAATTTCACTGCGTAAAATCTCTTTTAAAATTTAGTAGTTTCTTTGCTTCTTTTTAATCACGTACATATCTCAGGACATTCAGTTATATCCTCACTTGACAGAAGATGCAAGTGGGGAAACTGGCCAAGACCAAGAATTGTCATTTCATGGAACACTTATGACTTTCTTTGATCTACACTCAGACAAAAACAAATACTTTTTTAAAAGCAGAATTTCCCTAAGTTCTATTCTGATATCACTCATATATTGTTTTAAAACCTTCTCTTTCCATTAAAAAAGCATCAAAGTGCCTAATGTTAAAAAGTACTGCTATGCAGTTCAGTGTTTTCAACACATGAAGTTAAATTGCTCGTTTAGTCAAAGAACATATAGAGCACTGACAAATTACATGAAAACTTGGAACAAAAAAGTAAACTTGAAACAAAAATCTTAAAATAGACAACATAAAGAAACAAAACACAGCACTTGACTTGCTGTAAGTGGATCTGTAAAAAAAAATAAAGATGTTTGTGTAGATGTGTTTTATCAGCTTTGTCTAAATGACATTTTTGTGGAGGGAAGAAAGAAGATATGCCAAAACATCTTCAGTCAGTTTCAATCAAGAGCATAACTATGAAAACATGACATTGGCAGATAGTCAGATGTCATGTTAAGATGACTGGCAAGGATGACCACGTCAGAGGTCACCTAAAAAAAAAAATTATACAAGTGTGGCTCTATGGTCCACTAAAACGCAGAAGAAAAGTCCTTTCAGAAGCCAGTGTGCACAGTAATGAATGAAGGGCCTTACTTCCCTGTACTTAGGGAAACAATCAGGTAGCAACAGCAACTGTACCAAAGTGATGGCACAGAGACTGTGTGGCTCAGAGTAACAAATGCCAAGGAAATCCCAAACAGTACCAGACCCAGCTCTGTGAGCTCTGCAGATGCACTGACTCCAAAGTTGAGGGGCTGGGTCTTACAGTCTAACACTGTCATTCTAAAACTTAGAAACAAAGCTGCTGTTACACCTTTTTTTAATATTGTATCTTATATATAAGGAAAAGCACAAAGGACTGCAGCTGAAGAGGCCACTCCTTTCCAGTCTGAATTGGTCAGGCTGTGGGTCCCAGCCACTGGCTCATGGGGACAACAGCTGGGGACATGTTCTTTTTGTCTGCCCACAAGCAAGAAATGTCCTGGTCACTAAATGCAACATTTGTTATTACACAAAAGGAATTTTTGTTTTGAAAGACCAGACAATACTTCCTTTCCAGGGACAACAGTTTCCCAGCTAGAGATGTATTTGGGCTGCAGCTTCCTTCACCTTGTTGAAAACAAACAAACAAAACCCCAAACCAAAACCTTTTTATCAGCAGGAACCACATTTGCTTACACAGAAGATCTGTCAGCAGACCTGACTAAATAGATCTAATGGAGCTGACATGCTACTGGATTTAATATGCACCCGAATGTCTTTAAAATTCCTATCTACCCAGGCATTTAAAAGGTAGTTCTGTGCACTTCTTAGGTAATTATATTTCAATAACAGGCAGGAGTGTAAATGCACAGAAACTCAACAAAACCACTGACTGTTAAATAAATTAAAAACTGATTGATGGGTAGGATAACTTAGATGAATAGTTAATTGTCATTTGATTGGAAAAGAATAACTGATCAAATCCTTGCACAGAGACCCAGAGCAGCAGATAGGAGGTTGGTCAGTACATATCCAAATGCACAGCCAGGTACCTTGGCAAGAGATAACAACGGGTGAGTGCTCAGGTAGGAGCAGAAGCAGTTGCTACACAAAGGCAGAGGCTGTGGCTGGTGCAATGGTACACACAGCCCGAGAGACCAACACCAGGAACAGAGTGGGTCCCAAGTCACCGGGAAGTGGCTCCTTCTGGAGCAGGAGTATCAGAAAAAGGTGGGTTCATGTGGAGGAGCTTCTGAGAACAGCAGAGAGGAGGTGGCTGTGTCCTCAAGAGCAAGCACTGATCTCTGTGAGACCAAATGCTCCTAATGGCCCCGCGCCTCACTCGCCTCTCAAAGCTGTGCTGCTGCCTGGTGCCTGCAACAGCTCAAGTGGAAAACCATAATTTTATTAAGGCTCTTCTAGCTTCACTTTCAGCATCTGCACTGCAGCAAAGCATACAAAGAAAGGTTATAGGGAGTTTCTCATTATAGCCATGGGTGCAGGATTCATAACATCCCCCAGCTGACCTCTGGTTGCTTCCCTTCTAATAAACACAGGTGGGGTCCAGCCACCCCCCAGCCCCTCGCTGCACCACCCACAGGTGCCCCAACCCCAGAGCCACCCTGTGCATCACCCCAGATGGAAAACTCCTTTGGCTTTGCCTTCTCTAAATTCTTATTTCATGTGCACCTTCATTTACAAACCTCCTCTTGGTGGCCCAGAGCTGTGATTAATCCATGTCATGGGAAAGATGTAGTGCTGGGAGAATTTATGACTGTCTCTGCACTGCCATGATGAGCAGGGGCACCTCAGCCCCTTGTGCTATAAATGCCTCTGCTAATTGGATTGCGGGAGCTAATCAGGAGCTGGAGAGAGAATGAAGGCTCTCAGCCTCCCTGCTGCTGGCACGGGCTGATAAAGGTGGCAACTGCACCCAGGGAGGGCTGGGAATCGCATCCCAGAGAGAGGGGAAGGGAAGACCATGGGCAGAGGGGTGCGGAGGAGCTGTGCATGGAGGAGGTGTGCACGTACATGGGGCCTGTGAGCAGTGGGAGGCTGATGAACAGCCCGCATGGCCCCAGCAGGTGGCTGAGGCCAGAAGCTGCCAGAGAAGCTGTGGGTGCCCCAGCCAGCAGCACCATGAGCAGCCCTGGGCCAGGGTCTGGTGGTGGCAGCTGGCTTGGCCAGTGACGGACACCCCACAGCCCCTCAGTAGTCCTTAGGGTCTCCATTGCTGATCTCACATCAGAAAGGGGGCTCAGTACTCAATGGCATCAACACCGGGTCTCTCAATACCTTTGGTATGTGCCTTTCCCCCAAGAGACAGAAAACCAGAGGGCTGAAGGTGGAAAAAACACAAGGACATTCTTGCTGTAGGGTTGTCTACATCAGTAGTAAACTAAGAGAGTGTGCCCTGCTCAATGCTTTACAAACCACATGGGTCACCAGAGGGTGGGCAGACAGGCAGGAGATTTCTCCTCAGGATAGGATCAGGCTCCTCTCAAGATGGACCCAACCACAACCTTTACAGCAGCATCAAGCTCTCTTCTCATCCCCAGTTCCTGGCCTGGGTTGACCTGCTCAGGGTGAGATGGGAAGAGCCAGAGATGTCTGACCTGACTCTACACATGCACAAACTGGGTGCATGTAGGGCCCCTCTGGTGAGCACGTTTTGCAGTCCAAGGCTCTTCCACATTCAGACAGCTTGTAGTCTTCTCGAAGTCCTCCTTATTGCCCTTTATTTTCCTCTCTGCCTTCCTTTCTTGCAAATACATGGATTTGAAAGTAAATCCTGAAAATTACGACCAAACCCAGTAATCCCTCCTTACAGAAATACTTTTCCACCTTCTTAAATCTTTTTGGAGGCGCAAGGGAAAATAACCCTTGTATTTATGCAAATTTAAGAGTGGCGTGTGATGATGGAAACAAAACAGTGCTGGACTGCAGCCAAGGCATGGCACTGCCGGGGCCTCTCGGCTGCTTGCCTCCCGATTCTTCGGGGGAAGCAGCTGTAGAGAAATGAAAATACAGGAGCCCCCCGCGCACACCCGCTGCCGCCCGCGCACGCATTCCAGCACCCGTCACCTCGGAGGCGGCAGGACATGGGCTCTGGCCAGGCACTGCCTGCAGCCTGGAGTACCCTGTCGTCCCCCACAAGCCTCCCTGTCCCACTCTTCCCGATTCCCCTTTCAGGAATTTACAAACATTTTCCGCAGATCAATATCGGTATTGATTATTCATTGTGAGCGAGTCGTGTGTCTTTGGTGATCCAACCTGGCAGAGTGAGCAGCCAAAGGCTGCTGCAGTTACGGGGGGGGGGGGAAAAAGAGACAAAAAATCCACAGAAGGCGAGAGGGACCCAGATCTTGCTGGGTTTTGCCACTGCCAGCAACGGAGACGGATGGAGAGGAAGGAAGGAAGAGAACAGGAACGGCATGAAAAGGAATGAAGAGATGAGGGAGCTGAGGAGAGAAAGCAAGAGCTGGAAAAACAAAGTCACCACTGGAGAACTGGTGCCGGGGCACGCCAGCAGCCTGGAGAGATTCCCAGCCTGGAGCTCATCGTTCTGCACACTGATGTGGTGGACTTATTGCTCCAGGAGCGAAAACTGACTCACGGTTTTGGTATCTGCTACGTAAGAGCTTTGGGGGGATTCCTTGGCTGGCTGACAGAAAGGGAAGAAAGCAGCAGCAGTGAGGTAAAACGCGATCCCTTCCTCCTGCCTTCCTGGGAATACGCGTCGCCCGGGCTGGCTGGAGCAGCTTGCTGCTTGCTTATGATATGCAAAAGGAGAATAATTAAAAGAGCCAGCATCACTTGCAAAGTGAGTAAACACAAAGCCTTTCAAAACATGCTCTTCAGCTAATGAGAAGCTGTAATTTCTTATACTTAAAGGCAAAAAAGACACTGATGAGACTCACTGGAGTGTGTGTGCATGCGCGCCTGCGTGTGTGTGCATGTGTTTGTAGATATGAGAGAATCAGTTAATTGTTGATGATGTTTAGAAAAGGGATTATGAGAAAAGACACTGAAATGATGACAGGGAACATCTTGGATCAGAGCCAAAGAAATAAAATAATCGAGGACAATCAAGTCTGCAGCTCTGGAGGAAGCGCTGACTGTTCTGCCGGGGACTTGGAAGGAATAACCCCGCACTGCCGAGCAGCAGCTTGAATACGTGCTTGGCACCAGGAGGGAGAACTGCAAGGAGCAGTTTGCTTGGAGCATGAGACAACAGAGGAAAGAACTATGGAGCTGTGCTATAATTCAGAGGTTAAAGAGCTTTGTCTGCTTATGTGTCAGATGGAGACTCGGTTTTGCCCACATCTGACCTGGTCTCTGAAAATACAACTCCTGAAAGCTCCTGAATGCCAGCAGGAGCTGCCGATTCTCCATGTGCCTCTCCAGAACTGCTGAGACGCTAGGAAAACAAAGAAAAGGGAGCTGGAGGAATTAAGTTCTCTTGTGACTGCAGGACCTGATGGACCTGACCATGGCAACTGACTCTGGAATTGATTCCTTCTTCAGCTCTGGAAATCAGAAGCCCCTTATGCAGGGCAGGGGGGTTGCAGCTCCCTGTCTCCACGCACACAGAGAAGGTGACAGTCATCGGGAACACTAGGAGTGAGTTTTCCTTCCCACCTGGGCATCTTACTGCTGTCCAAATGGATTTTAATAAATGTTGGCTTTCTCTTGGGCTGAGGTTGGGTGGGGAGAGAGAATAGGGGGAAATTTAAACCATTTTGTGACTGTCATGTTGTAAGTGAGCTACAAAAATGCCAGCTCTTTGTTTTGGATGTTAAACCCCGTCTTACTTCATTGTTGCTGAATTTGGGCACGTTACGCTCTGGGCTTCTCCAGCAGCAGAAACACATGGTCTATTAAAGTGGCAATCTTTGGGGACATGGAATCAGAGGAACGAGCCAGTCATACATGGTTTTTCCACATTTCATGTTTTTCAGCACTCACAGAAAGCTTTTTGAATGGTACGTATGTGTGCGTGGAGCAGGGAGGGCGGGAGGGCTCAGGGGTGTGCAGGAGGGAGTGAGCACATGGCAGGAGCCAGCAGGGTGCTGGGGTCTGTCTGCCAGGCAGTCACCCCTTCTCCTTCTCCTTCCCCTTCCCCTTCCCAGCACTGGGGCTCTGCAGAGCCTGCTCGGACCTGATCGGAATGTTAAATGCCGAGGACTAGATTAGCATACTAACCAAGTGGTGTCAACCCCAGCAGTCAGCAAATGGCCATCTCCTGGCTACCGCTGCTGCGGCAGAGCCTGCCAGACGCTCACCCGTGTCCTTTGTCAGGTTGCTTCTTATGTTTGTATTTAGCTTTTGTTTTCCAATAAGACCCTAGAAATTCATTAACGGGAATGAAAGGCAGAAATGCAAAACCCTATAATGAAAACAAATGCTCTATTTAAATGGTGGTGAAAGAAGGGGTCTTGCAGGCTGGGACCAGAAGAGAAGAAAATCCTGCTGCCTGGAAAATGCCTGGACACATGCATGTCCTTCCCCGTGCCAGGGCTCCAAGGAGACAGTTGCTACAAAGCCGGTGGTCTGTGTAGGGATGTTGTAGTGTTGTCTTTACAGAGCCTCAAAGAAATGCCAGCAACCAGCCAAAAGGGAAGGAAGTGTTCATTGTTCCTGCTCTGGACATTGTTCATACTGCAATCGCTGCTGCTGCTGCTAGGCTGCCTTTCATTGGGAAAAAGTTTCAGTGTCTGTAAACATAAACTTTTAAGACCATTTGAGTTCACTCACATCATTCCTCCCACACTGCAAGAGCAGCACTGGTCCTGCAGCTGAGCAGCGTGGGCAGCCCTGGATGGAGGGCAGATGGGACCTTGGAGGGAGGGCAGGCTGGGGGTGTGCAGGGGACAGGCTACAACTCATCCTTAGCATTAAACTTCTAATTATAAACCCTGCAAATAGTGATAAAATCTTCACTGCTTGCCACAGATTCCTACCAAGCAGTACCAGACCAGTGATAGTGTGGGACCAGAGAGCTGTGGAACCACTGAAATAAAACTATTTTCACATTAGCCTCTCAAAGCCCTGTGCCAGTTTTAAAAAAACAAAAACAAAAACCAACTATTTTGGGAAAGCATATGAGAACTATCAATCATATATGCCAGCATGCCATCCAGGTGACGAGCTGCACATACATTTCCACTCTTTTTTCCAGTACTGAAATAAAACATGGGAAAGTTACTATGTTCCGTTCTTATGCCAGATCAAGATACACTTAAACACAAGAAGAAACCTAGAAAAACATTAGCAAAGAGAAAAGCTATGGCTTTGGGGACGGAATTCTCTTACTTGGGATGTTCATCAGCAGTTAATGATATTTCTTAACAGCTGAATGAACAGAACAAACCTTAGGCAGCACCTGCCAACCCCAGACACCCATTTCCCAGTCCTTTCCGTACTCTCAGTAAACCTTGGGACTCAGCAAATGCTCCACTACCTGCCTGCAACACCAACTTGCCACTCTCTACAAGAAAGCTGCAGTGCAAATGTTACTTGCCTCTGACAGAGAATCTTGAATTTCTCTGGATGTAGCTGTTCCCCTATCCACAAAACAAACCAGCCTCAACTGTCCTGCCACCAGCTGGGAGGATGCTGGGTGCCCTGGGATTCTCCCTGGGATCTTCCACAAGAGCTCTACCTGCCACAGGGCTGATGCCACAGCAGCCACACAGAGGACTTAGTGCAGGACATGGGCAGCACTTCAGTGGGCTGGTGTAGTGCCCTGGAAAACAAAAATCTTCCTCTGAAGCTTTCCTGCTGCCCAGGAATCTTTGAAATCAGGCTGTGTTACTCTTTGCTTGCTCTAGGAGAAGGTGTTAAAAAGAAATCCCATAGACATGAAAGGATGTGACTTGCCAGCTTCAGAAAATGAGAGCTCTGGGTGTTATTAACAAATGCCCCTTGTACTCTGAAATGCAGCATTGGTCCAGCTTCCTCTACTTTCCTTGTACTAACTGAAGAGCAATTAGCTAATAAACAGGTCATTATAATAATATGCTGCAATAAAATCTATCACAATTACAGCAGCAATACAAACAATGGCATTTTCCTTGCCACACTAGGTTGAAACCAAAGCCTTCCATTCAATAAATACAGGCACAACTACCAGCTTGCTTAGTGCTGTTTGTGCCTACCTACGTACCACAAACTAAACAGGCTTCTACCCTACTTCCACTTGCTGTGGAGTATTTCCCTACCAACCCCCAAGGCTTGTTTTGCCCTCTGTCTGCTTGTCTCTTCAAGTGAATTAAACCTGCCACATCAATTAACTAAGATGCTCAAGCCAATGCATCCCCACAGCTCTCTGGGATGTGCACTGACTAGCTTTATTCTGTCTCCCTCATTTACCAGGTTTGGGTTGGTCTGGTTTCACTTTCTCACAGTCCAACCTCCTCACCCTAGAGCCAATTTGCTGGAGTCATGAGGCCACTGCATGCCCTCAGCACATTGCTACTTCTGCCTCAGTCATTAATGAAAATATCAAACAGTCTGGCCCCAAATCAGTTCCACTTGTAAGTGCTGAATGTTTTTAAAGAATATTTACAGTTTACAATACCACCAACATCAGTCAAGACCCAACAGTGTTAAAAAGGCACAATCAACCACACATGTTATCCCTACTAAATGTTTCAAAAATCCCTGTATCATTCCACCTCTTCCACCTCTCTTACCTCTCCCTTCTTTGCTGTTCTTTCTCTGTTCCATCCATCTTTCCCTCTTATTCTCAGATCAAAGTCAAGAAACTGGAATTTCAGTGTTTGTATCCTCACTCAAATCTTGGGGTTCACTTTACAACATCTGAAGAACACCATGCACCGCCCTTCACCACTCCCCACCAAAGGAAACCAAGCCCTGAAAAGTTTACTGATTAAATGGGAATAAGTAGATGCTTTACTTAGGATCCTCTGAGATCTTAAGAGCACAAAGAGAATGAATGTCTTTGCCCACCAGAGAATTTCCCAAGGTTTCCATTTAATTTGTAAGTCTGGTGGTTCTCAAGAAATTGAAGTGTGCTCTCATGTTGTAAACAAAATACTTCAGATAAAAATCTATGAAGAAAACAAGAGAGAAAACTTCCTTAAAGTGTTAAAAAAAAATACTGAAAACCCACCAAAGTAAATACAGGGAAAAAATCCAACTCCAAACTTACACTCTCAGTTTTTAATCTAGATAGAAGCTACTGATGAGTATGTTTTGAAGCCTACCATTAATCTTTCTACTGCTATCGATATCATGGAAAGTTAGTTTGGTATTATGGAGAATCCCAGGTATTATAAATTACTATATGTAATGACTCAAGATATACAGATATAATAAAACTAGGCACTCCACAGTGACTCAGTGAATTCTAGTTACATAAAAGTAATTCTGAATGAAATTACTACATTTGGACAATAAGTACTCTTTCAGTGCCAAATCTAATGGCAGAGACACTATCGGGAAAAGAAGGGATATCTTTTCCCTGCATTCAGGTAGAGTTTTATTTCTGCCAGCACATTATTTACCCTAATTTGGGGAAACTAAATATTCACAAATTGAAACAGACCATCTGAATAGGATTTACTTTCAAGAGTTCACATACAAAACACAACAGGTCAGGACTCTTTGTTACTTTCTCTTCTTTCCTTACGCCTGTTTGAGTATGACAGAAATTCAAGGGACAGTTTTTCTGCTAAGAAGATTAAGCCAAGGACACTCATCATTTAGCCCATTCTTTAATGACCAAAGCTAACAGCGAAGACTAACATTTATATTGGTTTAATTATTTATAATTAAATAAAGCCCTGATAGTTCTTCACACTCCTCCCACACACACATAGAATGATAACCTAACGAGGTATCAAGGAAAAAAAAATCTATGGATGGTCTTGTTCAAAAAACATCTTCTGATTCATCTTACTGCACTGGGAATGAAATGAGCCAACACTGCTGACCAGCAAGTCAGGTGCTAAGAAATACCTCATGACTTTATATAAAAACCATAGAGCCATTAGAAGGAAGAGAAACAAACAGCACTGCTCATCCAAATGGCAGAGGATGGATGGAATCTCTGTATGAGAACAGCATCATTGTATTACATATAACCACCTCTTTTTTAATCCAGGTTATTTACATTACACATCCCAGGAGGATTACCAACACAAAAATCACTTCTACAAGGCTTAAGAAAAGCAGGTCATTGAAGATCTCCCTACCTCAGTATGGAGGTGTGAAGATGTTGTAGCAAGCATCAACAAGTGGAGTGGGCAAGATGGTTCCTATTCAGACTAGAAAAACTGGTACAAACTCTGCAAATTAATGCCTGCAAATGAAAGAACACAAAGTATATAAGGAATCCTGAAGAACCTGGAATAATGCACCAAAAACCCCAGAAGCTGCTTTACAGTAGGGAGTAATTATTTTTCATCTGTGTTCAGCTCCAATTCGGTCACCATTCCCACCCATTCTACCTCTCCCACAGCTGGAAGCTTCCCTGCACATCTTTAAACCATAGCTTCATGTTGTGTTCCACAGAGCAGGCAGCAGCATTGTCCCCTGCACTTCCTAGCTGCCTGGTTTCAGCTAGAGAAGACTGTATCAGGTGTATTTGGGTGGCCTTGGCAGTGGAAAACCTACAAGTTTATCTGTACCTCTGACTCAGATCCAGCACAGATACAAGTTCTATGGTCTTGCTTGTTTTAACTACTGCAGTTCTGTCTGGTTCTCACCCTGACTCAGGGAGCTTTAGCCTGAAAGTGAGTGAGACAACAACACAACTACACAATGTAAATGTGTGTGAGATACTGCAGGCAAAAGGCTACAATGGCACCGATTCCAAGATTGGTTTAAAAATAAAGAACAGAAAATTAAGATCCTTGAAATAAAGTAGATGCTTTCAGAAAAATGAAAGTTCTTTCCAAACAATGAAAACAGAAGGGGACATAAATCTGGCAAGCTAAATGCGAACCATGATAAGGCTCGACAACACAGGTCCCAAAAAACAACTGTTAGAGTTACAAGAGCTAATAAAAACTTTTCAGACACAAAAGCAGGAAGCCTGTCAGTCAACTACAACAGCTGATAGATGATCAAGGCGTAAAGGAAGGAATTAGGAAAGATAAGGACACAGAAGCAAAATTAAATTAATTCTCTGCACTTATGTTCACTATGGAAGAGGTCAGGAAGGTTCACACACCAGAGCAACGTATCACCAGAGGCAGACAGGACTCCCTTGAGAGTTTTAGAAGAGCTCAAATATGAAATTGCTGAACTTTCTTTCTTCCTCTCTATCAGAGGATCAGAAGGTGACAAATCTTTAAAACATGCTTTAGGAGCAATTGTGGGAATTGCAGACCAGAAAGTCAGATTTCTAGAACTGGAAAATGGTAGAAAATTGTCAGACCAACCTGAATGAGCGGAGATGAGAAACATGGTAACCTGGGGAAGCATCACAGAGACAAAAGAAGAGTTTATACATATAGATCTGATGGAAGAAACAGCCCTGCTAATATGAGAGATTTGGGCTGACATAGTGGAATAAGATTTTCTAAAAGCTCTTCTAGAACATTCTTCATTAAACATTCTTAAGAAAACTAAATTGGCTTGGAGCAAGGAGGATTAATCTTCTTGTGAATTCCTGATAAAAAGATATATAGAGAAGGGTACAAACTCAATGTTAGTGACGGAAGAGAACAGAAATTCTGCACTGTTTCAGCATACTCATAAATAACCCAGTGGCAGATAGTGAAGTGACACACAGGTAATGAAGTTACCATGCAAGAGTTTTTCTGGAAAGTCAGGCTTAAAAGTAACTGAGAAGAGCTCCTGAAAAACCTCACAGAGTTCAGTGACTTGATGATAAAATGCAAGTGCATGCCCCAGGTTGAAGAGGATCCTGGTTCTAACCAGGAGAATGGAGAGGAAACACTTCCACCCTTGAAGATCATCCTTCAAATCTGACTCAGGACCATCATGGGGATTCCCTTTGCCTGACCCAGACAGACAGGGAGCTTTCCCTCATCAGCTGCCTTGACTTTGCAGCAGCTGAGTTCCTGTTCAGCAAATAAAGAGCATCTGACAATGCCTGCCCGACAGGAAGCGGGAGCCCTTCTCTGTGGCACATGGCACGTGGCCGGGGGGCAGCTGGTTGCCCTGACGCCTGCCCGGCCGGGGCAGCAATGCGGGCAGCACGGGCCCGGAACGGGGCCTGCAATGGCTTTGTCCTGCTGCCTGCCCACACACTGAGGCTGCTTGTCCTCGCCTGAGCACAATTAGCACCGTACTAAATTCCTTGTGCCCCGTGCTAATTCGGGAGGATGGGCATGTCATACCCTGCCAAGAATTACAGCCGGCCGCTGGTGAGATGGAGCGTGCCTACCCTTTCATTAAGCTTTTGTTTCAGAAGAGAGGGCTGAGGAGTCTCCTCTTTGTCAGAAATGCCCCTGGAGGAGCTGGAGGGGGCAGAGGCCACACAGTTTGTGTGAAAGTGCAGCAGGGCAAGGGGTTGGGGCCACACTCCCTGGTCCCATGTCCAACTGGCAAATCAGGAAAAATCTACTACTCCCAACACACTGAAAATCCAGCACTGCACCAGTGCTGTGCAGCTGGGCTACAGGACAGAAGCAGAGAGCTCATCCCTGCCCACCCTGTACCACAAATCGCCCAAAGACAGGGCATGGCACTGACCATGGCATCCACTGCTGCAATGACTGTGGAAGGGAAAGAGACACCCCTGGCACCCCAGGGAGGACAGCCACACACACACATCTAATGACTGAGTTTGAAACCCTGGATTCTGTCCCTCAGTGTGCACAGCTAATGGGGCCTGACCCAGGTAGAGCAGGCTGGGTGTACGTTCAACTGCCACAACTGGGCATTTGTTCTGTAATTGGTTTTCAACGATTGTATCTTTTTCCCTGTTACTGTTTTACATGGCTAGGTTCTGTATGGTATTGAAAATCAATAAAAATGCATGGAAAAAATGTTATCTACCCCACCTCCCCCTTCAAAATTAAATGATCTTGTTAGGATTCTCCACTGCTATTTCACATCAGTTCATCTCCATTCTCCTCCCCTTGCTGTGGTTACCTGCAGGAGCTTGGGGCTGTTTTTGGGGACCAGCCCATGTCTCCAGTCCAGCAGAGCCCTTGGCTGCCAGCCCTGAGCTATTGTTGCTTGTGCAAGTCCACAGGGATGTTACCTCTATCACCACGGATGCTTTGGCTTGCAAGCAGGTATGCAGGCCAGGGAGGGAAAGGACTTTCCCCAAGTCACATGTGGCAGAAGGAGCTTCTGCTCCTTGCCAGGGTAACACATCTCACAGGGCTCTGAGATCCTTCCACATGGCTTGCCCATACCACAGATCACAAGTGTGCTCACAAACTTGCTAAGTGCCACCAACATTGCTTTTTTTTTCTACTTCTTTGCTTATACAACAAAACCAAGTCCCTTAAAACTGGAAAAAACCCCAACAAAAAAACAAAACAAAACAAAACAAACCCACAACAACCTATTTACTCTCAACTCCAGATTAGGATTGGGATATAGATGCTACATGAGGTAATGAGCATGATGAGATGAGAACAAGGGAACCACTTAAAGAGATTAAGGGATTCACTGGGGTGTAATTGGAAGGACTGACAGCCTCATGGTGGCCATTAAGAGCTAAGGGAAAAGGAGCCCAATCTGCTGCAACATTAAGCAGTGAAACAGCCAGAGGTGAGTGTCCATAAAATGGTTCAAGTGGACAAGAGAGAGGAAATGCCCAGCAACAAGTGACAGTCCCACTGATGTAATTTGTACAACCCCAGCACATGTGGACAAAGAGATCATTCTGATTTGGTGAGTGACCACAAAAACTGGAGCCTGAAAGAAGTCTTTCACATTAAATTGAAACATTAATGTTCCTGAAGAAAAACAACATTTTGGGATTTATAAGAATATTTTGTTTGATGCAATTAAATGCAAAACATTTTATTTCAGACTGTAGGTTTTTTCATTAAGAAAACTCCATTTTAAAAGAAAACATTTCTAAACAAAACAGACATTTTCATTTTTAAATTGTTCTAAAATATCCTTCTTTTTGTTCAACCCTCTGTCAATTAAAAGTAGTTTTGTGAACTTTTCAAAACTGTTTTTTCAAAATAAAACTATTTTGCTCGGTCACTGGGGGAGACATTGACCCTCTGCTTATGCAGGGAGAGGCTATCTGCTTTCCATGCTCATTTTGAGGAGAACTTCCCCTTCACTTGTAACAGAAATACAACTGGCTGTTAGTGTTTAATTTATAAGTGTGATGCATATCCAAATTCACAATATGCATCTAAAGAGAAGTTAAACCTTAGCACACAGCTGGCACTGCACGCCGCTGGGGTGTGGAAGGTGGGACCCAGCACAAGGTCTCACCAGGGACCCCCATCCCTCAGCCTCATGCCTGAAGAGAGCAGGGTCTCAGACAGGGACTGCATCCCCCCAGGTTTGTAATGCTGCACACACGCTGCCAAAGCCCTGCCTGGTGTAAACACACGTGTCTCCTACAGTTAACATTTTGTCACGTTGGCAGGCTGATAGATCTGGCTCCACAGCTTGGAATTCTTCTGGAATTAAAGCCTTATGTAAACATATCATTTAACTTTATTACAGTAATATAATGACTTTAAAATAACTTTGTAATATATGTTATAATATTTTTAAGTGCATATTATTGTACTGTCACAGTTTCATTCACTCTGTAACAGTCCAGTCAAAGCAACAGATAGAAGGTAAACACCATTGAGAAGGTACAGGGGGTGAAGTGGCCCCTTCCCCAGGTCTAAAACTTGCTCTTCCAAACTGCCAGATGCTCTGTAGGTTTTTAACTAAAACGCCAAATGGCTCTGAGTGTGCTTCGCTTCAGAGAACCGACTCCTTTGCACACTCTGCTAAGGTTTTGATTTGGGGCTTAAAGCTTGGCTCTCAGACATGGGGTTTCTTCCACATAACACAAATGTACTGCAGACAGTTCAGGATACTGCTGGAGAGGTTTTGTCTCATGCTACTAGGTGGCTTGGGACTCACCTCGTAAGGTAAGAAGCTCAGGCTTCAATTTAGAAAACATTCCTAATGTCCACAGCTGTGGTGAAAAGGCATCCTCCACCCCTTTGCACAACAGATCAGTAAATGTGCTGCTGAGACAGGGGGGAAACGGAGCCGTCATGCTGTGCATGCTGTAATTGCCATTCCTTTTATATGATTATAAGAGTGTGTGATTCTGTAATAAAACCTTAGAGAAAACAACCCAAGTCCTCCCCCTTCCCAAGTATTCACATGTCAGCTTACATAAAACAAAACCAATTTGCTAAGAAATGCAAAAATATTAAAATGGATATCTAAAAAGCACATTAGGCACTTCGGCTACCTGTAAATAAGTATAAGTTTAAAAATAGATAGAGAAAAATATTAACTGCCAATCAAGTATAGAGGAGCTGATGGGTAATTTCTTTGGCACAGAAGGGAAGCAGGCAGCAGTATGGGGCAATCCTAATGGTCAGCACTTGGGGACAGCACTAAGAGACTGCCAAAGCCTCCATTGCTACTTCAGCTTCTTCTCATTGTCAGGGCTCTGGATCAGAGTCTCCCACAAACTGAAATCTCCATTCCCAAGAGGGTGGGTGGCAGAGGGGAGCAATACTGCAGTGGGGAGACCAAAACTCCTCCCAGAGCGAGCCCACAGCTCATGCACATGGAGGGAGAAGATGTTTCACCTTCCCTCCACCTTCCTAGAGCAGTGCTGAACTAACCCTGTCTACCCACTTGTTTCTCCCTCTGTTTTTCTGAAGCAATTAATTTAATATTCTCCAATTCTTATGTTTTTTCCACCCGTGCCTTCAGCCCCCTGCGCAGCCGTGTCTCTGTCCTCCCAGCAGCAGCAGTGGGGATACTGCGGCTGCGGCACACGAGCAGGCACCAACAGCCAAGATCGCGTCTTCGGTATCTCGCTGGCTCATGCAGGGCGTATATATCTTCCGTAAATAACCCTCGGTTTTCACGTGGATTATTTAGACTTTCTGATGAAACTGCAGAAATGTCAATGCGGCGCCCAAACACCCAATCAGGCAGCGGCTCCCTGACCCCTGCCCTCCGCCTCTCCAGCACTGCTGCTATTATCTGCAAAGGGAAAAACCCTCCTTGTCTCTTGTTATACCTTTTTTTATGATCTAGGATTCTGTTAATAATGACTCCCTGTTACATAAAACAGATACATTAATGTCACCAAGTCCCAAAAGTACTGAATCAAGCTGACTCCTTCAGAAAGGAAGAAAGCGATAGATACAAGTGAGGGAGAGCCTTAATAAGAGCACAGATCCTAAGGAGGGAAAGAGGTCCACCAGATCACTTTTTCCTTCCTATTTGAAATGAGTAAAGCCAGAAACACACAAGCCATAAGCCTGTTGAGTGAGAGGAAAAAAAGGGAATATGAGAAAGAAAAGGTCACTCCTTAGGAAGGCTTCTTCAGGATCCATTAATACACTATCTTTTACTGGTCTGCACTGCAACAAAAAACACCTCTCACGACAGACAGAGCTCATGGAGCAGCCCTGTACCAGTGCCTGAGTGTCATTTAGACTCATCTGTATAAACAAATCTAAATTCAATTCCCCTGACAGAGACCCTCCAGAGTATTAGACCTATTAAAATTTTTATTTTGCAATTACTTCAGTTTACTTTGCTTCTTTTCTAGGTTTTATGCTAAATTACATGGATGGAGGATCAAGCTTCACTTAAAAAAAATTATTTTTTTCTGGGTTGTGCCACTGTTGGAACAAATTTTAAATCATGTGATACAATCATAATTTTGATTGATAGGTTCACTTTAGACCAGCCAGTGGTTGTTTAATAGAGCAAAATATGACTTAATCCACTAATTTCTAATTTAACATAAATAAAATACCTGACACATTAGACGTTTTTCTTAATTCACTACTGTAAGATGCCCAGACAGTGATGAGGTTTGTGTTTACACAGAATACCGTAACACAGTGGCTACCACCAACTCATTCCATTTCTTTGGGTGCAAATATTAACATCTCTGTGTCTCTATTCCCAGTTCATAAAATGGACATAACAATTTTGATATCAGAAGTGGTGGACGGATTAATTTGTGAACAACCAAAAATATAATGTAAGTGCTAGGTGCAATTATTTTAAGTACTAAATATCTCATGATGATGGCAGATAGGAGTAAGACAGCAATGAGACTGCAATTCTGGTTTTTTTTCATTATTGCATAGACAATGCTTGCTGTCAAAGTATGCCAGGCATTTTCCAGATCAGAAGAAAATGTGATCCCTACTCTGAGAGTGCCTAATCTAAAAAGTCAAAGATGAAAAGAGGGAAAGGAACTCAGGATACAAAGGAATCTATGTAGTGACAGGTCCCAGCTTGTTATTTTAATTAAAAATATGCTAAATCCTTCTTTTTGCCTCTTTCAGTCCTCTCATCCAGGCTCTAAGCTTCAATTCCAGTGTCCGCATAACCTTCCCTAATCATCCAACACTCCCCCCACACAAAGCAGCTCCTTGAAGACAGGGCAGAGCGGGAACGGGGCACGCGGCGGAGCGTGACAGCGTGTAGGACGACAGACCCCAAGACTGCAAATCCAACAGATCCAGCCCAGAGATGCTTCCAGAGATGTATATCCCACTGATGGGGAGCCCCTGAGCTGAAAGGCTTTCTGTAACTTCCAGAGGGTAAACTGATACAGCCCAGAACACCAGATCCCCTTCACCTGCACCAGCTTGAGGAATGCATCCTCTGCCCTGAACGCAGTCTCCTTTCTCAAGAGGACCCTGGACTGTCCTTAGGTGGACCACCAAGTCCTCTGAGCCAAACATAAAAATGCTGCTTTATCAACAATTAGGGAGCAAGACAACAGTGCTGTGTTTCTTTAAATTTTCCAAGAGTTTTTCCAGGAGTAGGAGATTCCCCCCTCCCCCCTTCCCAACACCTTCTAGTCCTTCCTGTTGCCTTGCCCCCAAACCCAAGACAAATGTCTCCTGGTGCAGCCGACTGCACTCCACTCCCTGACTGCCCCCGGAGCCCGGTGGATATTCCTTCAGATGTCTAACAAGCGTTGAACACAACCAAGGTTTAGAGAGAGACAGAAATCAATACGGCAGCTTCCCCCAGTCACGCTGAGGGATTAGCCATCCCACGGAAAAGCACAGACGGATGAATAGGAGAATCATGACTCCGAATAACGCAAGAGGTTTATGAAGCTTGGAAAGCAGACTCCAGCCTTGATAACCTCCAGCTGGCCTGGAAGAAAAACAGGCAGCAGGAACATGCTCCTGTGGCATTCTACCCTCCTGCTGTGACACACCAGGGAGGCACAGGCAGGGACCACCCGGTCCTTGCCACCACACTGAGCACTGCGTGGCCACCAGCCTCTCTCAGAGCTGCATTGCATCTGGGTGATGTATTTCATCTCTGCAGGTTGAAAGGGAGCAACCCCAAGGACAACAAATGCCAGGACAGGCTGGTGGGGCAGGTGAGACACAAAGGCAAGGAGATGAATCCTTCCACTGCAGCCAGGTCTTATCACCAAGTGGAAGGTGAGGGAGAAGACATAGAGAACTGTTTGGCTTGTACCAGCACCAAAGAAGGCCCCACAAACCTCTAATAATGAGAGAAACAGGATCCTGTGTCCCTGCCAACATGTACCACTGTCTGAAGAAATCTGAATCCTCTTTGTTTTGGGGACACTGCAAGAAGCATCTATTTTTGATGGGTGGAGGCAGGGCTACGACAGGCACTCAAAGAGCAAGCTGGTTTTAGCTCAACTATCATCATCTAATTTGCTGTGGTTTTACCAGTTGCTTGCTTTTGCTCTTGCTTTTGTTTTGGTTGCTGTGTTAGCACTCCAAAAGCTGCAGATAGTTTGTCCTTAGTTTGCCACAGGTGAGAAAATAGGAAGTACAGAGGAGAGAAATGGGGAAGCAACATTCAGAAAGCCTTCAAAGTTTAATGGGGCATCAGCAATACATTTGCATAGTTTGAGACTGGTCTTTAATGATCTCTAAAGTTTCCACCATTTCAGAAGTTTACGGCCCAGCATATGGTTTCTGGGAACAGCGAGTTGATAAATGCTCTCGAACTCTCTTCTAGAGCCCACACAATCACAGTCACAGTTTGCTTCACTGCCCAGGAACCATCATTGATTGTCCATGGGACTTGCAATGTCATTCTGTGAAAGCAGATGAATCCCTTACAATACAAATTTCACCCACAGTGAGAGAAGAGCAATGAGACAGTAAAGGTGTAAAAGAGCAGACAAAGTTCAAGTAATATGCAGAAAATGCCTCAGGGTAATTTTCAGCCACATTTCTTTTTATTTCTGATTTTTTTGAAATGAATTAACACGGGGGAGAAGGGGGAAAGGTGTCAATACTTCTCAAGACAGCATCTGAACAGTACAGGACAATAGAAGAATAGCTGGATGACCTCCTATACATATATCTTCCTGAAAATAAACCCCATTTACTTCTATTATTTCATTTTCCCAACCAGTTCTACTCATCTCTACTGATATCCTGCAACCAAAACTAAAGATGATGGGGAACCACATACTGGTGCTCACAGAACTTTCTCCTGCTTTTCAGAATGGTCTCTGGTCCACTAGGTACTAACATTTATTTACCATAACTACATTAAATCATTTAAATTAAAAAATTCCTGCCCTGCCTGTGACTGCCAACAGGACCCAAGAACAAGGTGGTTCTCTTGAGTTGTGCCAGAGCTGTATGGCCAAACACATGTGAAGGATGTTTGTCCATTGATCAGGAGGCTGAACCACAGCAACCTGCTCTTTTGGCCCCTCATCTGTGGCAGAAGCTGTGCTGTCAAGTCCACCCTCATCCTACAGGCGCCTTGCTCTTGGGCTGGCCGTGGGGTGGCATGGTGGGACTGCACTGTTTCAACCTGGACACTGCCACGCACCTGGGGCTGCGAGTGGGACAGCTTCTGCCTTCCCTGCCCGGGGCACAGGGCAGTCAGGTCTGCCTGCCTCAGCCATGGCATGTTGCTGCAGGCTGGGATAAGCCCTCAGCCTGGGGAGCACATGGCTGCCTCACCAGACCATCAATCTGTCCCCATCCCCACCCCCACTGCTCCTTCTCCCGCATTAACCTAAAATATGAGCGCATGTGCTTGCCCCCCGCACTCCTGCTCCCAGAACCCTCCCGGTCCCCTCCCTCCAGCACTCCTTATCTAAGGCAGCGTGTCAGTGCAATTTTATGGTCAACATTACAGGCTCAAGCCCTGCTTTGAGCCAATCGCCCCGCGCCGCATCCATTGGGAGAGCAGCCAGGCTCCCCGCCAGGAGCTGCCCCCTCCGCCGGCAGCCTCCATAAATCTGCCGTACCTGATGGGAGATGGGCTTTTTAGGATCTCTCAGGGTGCTTTGAGGTAGCACTTCTATGAACTCTGTGCCACAATAAATAATGCTACCTGCAATATGTCTTTGGGAACGTGTCAGCGGCGGCTGTCCTGCCATGAATTTTTATTCTTTTGCCATCTGGAAGATAGATTCCAGATACAGCATTTCCCCGCACTTAGTGTCAAATCTCTTTACCCCTTTGCCCCGGCAGAATGACAGGGACCACAAATAAAATAAAATAATAAAAAAGAAGCATAGGAAAAATGGCCTGTGAGCAGAGGGAAAGCACTAAACTCACCTCTCTCTGCAGCTGAGCAGCTTCAGAGATGACAGCAGTGACTACAGGCAGAGGCAACATGCAATAGGAAGAAGGTAGTTTTTGTACACTGCTAAGACTTCGGCAGGAGGATTCCACAGAAAGGAGTGTAAAGAAAAATTTGCTATAAAGAGCGTAACGCAGGTAGAACCAGCAGAGAGGGGAACACAGCCATGCGTGCTTCCCCAAACTCTTGTGCTGCAGATGAGGAAACACAGTAGTGACCCCAGTAAGGGAAGGGTTTCTTTAATGGAAAAACCTTTCTCACTACATCTAAAAAGGTCATACAGAAAAACTAGTGAAATGGCCTAAATATTTGCAAATCTTGCCCTGCATTTGTGATATCAGGGTTAGAGTGCGTAAGGAAGAAGCCTGGAACAATTACCAACAGGAATGCCAGGAAAAAAGAAAAAAAGAAAAAGAACTGCACTTGGCATGAAAATCTTGAGCTACTCATTTGGGCTGCTGAAGCACAGAGCCCCTCGGGGTCAGCTGTGTCTCAGGGCTTCATTAGCCAGCAGGACATGGGCAGACCCAGAACACCTTCGGAGAGGCTCTGCAAAGGACACAGAAGTGGGAGGAGCAGCCCCACACCAGAGGCTGCCTTTCAGAGGGACCAAAACCAGACCAACAGAACCCTGGAAATTCATCAGAGGGAAAAGCAGGGCGGGTCCTGACACTGGGGAGAAGCAGCCCCAGGCATCAGCACATGCCAGGAGCAGACCTGCAGAGGAGGGCCTGAGTTTGTGGTGGACACCAGCCTGACCACAAGCCAGCAGTGTCCTCATGGCAAAGGCAGCCACAGCATCTTGGGCTGCACTGGGAGGAATGTGGCCAGTGGGGCCAGGAGGTCATCCTTACCCTCAGCACTGGGGAGGCCACGTCTGGAGTGCTGGGTCCAGTTCTGAGCTCCCCAGTGCAAGACAGGTATGGATGAGACAATCTCTAGGGGTGACTTCCAACCCCCATGATTCTGGGACCTGTTCTAGGAATCCAGGCTTTACTTTCCAGTTACCACATCTGATAATTGCATAAACTACCCTGAAGACTACAAAATACTTTTAAAAACCCAGGCTGGTAAAATGTTATTAGTTGTACAATTCAGTTGGGAGTATGAGAAATAGCTGCTCAAACAACAGCAAAACAGCCAGAAAAACTCTATAAAAACAATTCCAAGTAGACAGGAGTTCACAGTGCACAATATTTTTTTTCCTTCTCTGTTTCCCTCCTCTAACTCAGTGCCTTATATAAAAACAAAAAAATTACTCTCTTCCACTTCTGAATACTGTCAGGGCTGCAGTGCAATCTTAATTTGAAGGCATTATTTTACTTTCTTCCTTTGCTCTGATGAAATTACCAAATTTCACATCCCTTACATCTAAAAGACATTAGCATAAGCACTCTGGTATCTTCATATTAACAGGCACGTGTCATTTCTGCCACACAGCATGTTAAAGGCATCACTGTTACACCATTAAGTCACCACTGTCCACTCTTCAAGTCAGAATGTACCAGTGCCATATATGTCCCCTTCAGCACACATGCTTCCAAATTAACCTCAAAAATGATGACACTAAGTTAGAACACAGCCATCTGGCTGCAGAAACATCTGTCCTCTTCTTATTTTCATCTCTGAAACTAAACTTTAAACACTGGAGACACTGCTGAATATTTGCTCCTGAGCAAGTCATACAAAACAAGCCACCCCAGATCTTTCATTCCCAAAGATGTTGAGCAACTGCTTTTGCCACACAGCAGAGTTAAAGTGGAGGAGATTTACAAGGTCATTGACAAATGCAAGTATTGATTGAGTATTAAACTGTCTTGTGATTAATACAGCCTTCGAAGTAATTAGTGCAGAAGATCTCTTATATCTCCCCATGTTTAAATAATGTAGCTGTGAACATGCAGGCCCCCTGTCAATCACTCTGGTTGAGGCCAAACATCATATCACCTGATAACTCATTTGGAAACTGGGCTTCCTGCCTGCTGAATATCTTTAAAAAATAGCAACTCTTCCTTAATTACCTGGTGTGACCTATATCTAGAGCCTGGCAGTTCACGGGGGTGGGCGGGGAGGGTGAGAGGGAGAAGAAAGCTAGAAAAAAATGCTAAAGGATGTAATTCCTACAATGGCAATTAAAAACCCAGAGAAATATCAGAGTGACCGAGCACAATGAGCTGAGGACCCCTACCAAGTAACATTCAAATGTCATTTGCTCAACCAGATTCAGAAGTCCCACGTCTGATGTAGCCATACAACTCTCTACCCCTCGCAACTGCGTAGGAGTTTGGATTTACTTGTTCATACAGCAGTTGATGTTAAACCTGGGATTTACAGAACTGGTATTTGTTTTTTAATTCAAAGAAATATGTAAGCCAAGATAGCCACAATTTCTCCCAGGTCTCCTAAGTTTTTGTTGGGGAAGGAGGTGTTCAACTAATACTTTTCAAGCTATTTCTGTATCTCGCTCACTAATAGATCCCAGAAATCTATTATTAGAATTTCTATGATTAGAATAATAGAAAACAGAGCTGGAAAGGACCTCAGAAAGTCACTAAATTGATCTCTTTACCCACAGGCAGAATCAATTACACCTAAGCATTCTAGTATCCTGGCATCCTAAATTGAAAGGATGGGTCATGTTAATCTAATAGCAAACTGGTTGTAAGCTCTTGATCAATTTGCAGTCATCTGCATCCTCACTAATTTTCCCACTCTCTGGAACCAAAAGGCTCATTGCAAAGTCTAACTACTTTAATATGAACAGGACTGCAGTAATAACAGCCTACATTCTAAAAGAAAAGAAAACAAAACATGCTCCAGACCCAGAATATCTTCGGGAGAAAGAAGATAATGGAAAAAAAAGAGGGTGGAAAAGGTATCTGCAGTGTGTAAGAGGTACAGACACACCAAGGGAAGGAGGTCAAAGGCAAGGAGTATGTACAATCAAACTCAAAAAAGATTATGTTGTGGAAACATTATTGCTCATTTATTCCACATTTTTTGCAGCTATTTAACAAATGCTTTTTCCCCATTATTATATAGTGGAGCATAATACCCAGATAAAAATCATACACATGAATGCGCTTATAAAAAGACCTAAAAAAGTCACTCTACTCTTGCTCATGTGCTAAGTGACATTACAAAGAGTTGGGCTCCGTGTGGGGCTCTATGTTCTGTGTTTATACAGGCTCTTTGAGCCCTTATTGGTTAGGCCTTGAAGTAACTTCAACAGGAAGAGGGAGAAACCTCAGCTGATGCTGAGGACTCTCAGGCTAGTGTTGTCAGGCTCAGTATCCCTGTCTCAGCTCTCTGTCCCCACCAGAACGACCTAAATCTAACCTGAAAGGAGGACATCATCGATGGGAAGATCAGGGTGTCAGCAGTTACCAGAACATGGGTTTTTCTGGAGCAAGCTGGCTTTTATTGGTCACCTAGATCTTGGAGGTAAACGTTCTGCAGTAAGTGCCACTTCAGCAAAATAAGCAGCTTTACACATTCTGGGAGCTTTTTGGAGTCCATGAAGCACCAGGTACTCATCTAATGTCTTCTTAATCTCTTTCCTACCATTTTCTTTTAACAATTGTAATCACAGGGTTTCTCTGAAGCACACTTAGATTGTTAAACATTTACTGCTTATTGGGTAAATAAGGCTCTAGGAAACAGTCTCCTTCAAACTCATTCATTTCTGAACTGCTATTTGATTCCAGCTTCAAAACAGTGAAAAACTGAAGTGCAACCCCATCATCCATCTCAATCTCTCTTAAGACTTTCCTCTAGCAGACACTCAGGACGGGTGTAAAGCACACAAATATTCCAGTGTCCTGCAACACATTGTACTTGTTCGCTTCCTGGGCAGGTTCAAGCGGGTGTACAGCTACCAGGCAGAGCAATCCTGGTCTGGAGGAGAGTTGGGACCACAACACCAATGTACTTCAGAAGATGACACAGCCTTCACCTGTCCAGTTTAACTTCTAGAGGTTAAAATACACAACATGTGGAAGCTAATCACTCACACAGAATCAAATCAGAGCAACTTCTAAACTAATTTAGAGGGGGTAAAAAGAAGGAAAAAATCTTCTTCCTGAAAACCAGTGGAATAAATCCAAACCTGGGACTTGTAGCTTTTTCTTTAGACAAAGCACTAGAAATATTCTCCTGCCTTTAGTGTTAATTTCACTTTTTCTTGCACCTGCAAAGGTTCGATACCTCTTAAATCCATCTTCCTTCCCCTCTTACCAGTTTGTTTATTATGACTATTTTACTAGCTATTAGTTCAACACACTCCACTCAAATATTCATCATTAAGTTCTCTGGCTAAATCATATTTAATCAGCACAGGAGAGAAAACAGCATAATTATAGATGCCAGATGCCATTACACTCAGAAGAAACACACCCTTGTCTTAGGCTGTCCAGTGGTGCCCCTGATGAAAATAAGCAGGTTACATTGCTGGGGAGGTTGCCCAGAGGTTAGTGGCCATGGAGGGCCAAATGTACCTTCCAGGATCCCCAAACTGAATGAAAAGGGAGTGGTGGAGAGGCACAGAGGGAGAAAGAGAGAAGCTGCTACTCATGAACAGAGAGCATCAGAACTGGTCATGATGAAGCTAGGCAATGCACCCTTTTTTTGAGAATAGGATGTCAAACCCCTACATTAATTATACAGCAGAAACACAAGGTTGCTACCCAGAGATGTGGTGCTTGTAAATAAATCCTGCCCACAGAAATCCTCTTTTCAGAATAAGGACAGAGATAATGCATGTTTCAGTTCTGTTTCATTTTGCATCTTAGGATGAGGCTTGCTTCAGCAGATGGTGAATTGCTCAGAGGAGGAGCTGGGCTCCCTTGGCTGGCTGATCTGCTCAGCACAGTGGCAGGGAGCTTCATGGGACTGTAAATCAGCCCTTCCACACCAAAACAGAGAGAAGGGAGGACATCCACACGAATTACCAACCCACAGACAGTGCCCAGCATACTTTCTGCCAATGATCGTGCTTCTGTGTGTGTAATGGGTTTTTTAAGGTAAATAATTATCTTTTGGTAATATTAATGAAAGGAATATTTACCAATTGATAAAGTTGAAATTTTAATATTGCAAAGATGCAAATAAATTCTTAAAGTTGTCTAGAGGAAAAAATGGGGCAGTCTTCTCCAGCTGGCAATGAGCCACTTGGAACTTGACATTATCTTTGTATGAAGCATCCCAGCTTACCCAGGTTATAGCATAAAATGTGATAGGAGACATTTCACCTGCTGGTGTTTCTTATTCATCACTTGATATCAGTGCTCAGGAACAACTACCCTGGTTCAGACAGAACAATGGCCAGAAAGGCAGAGTGTTGTGTTGGGGTTTTGTTTGGTTTTTTTTTTTGCTAATAATACATCTGAGGTTTAGATAAGTAACTAAGAGGAAGGAGAGCTCCTTCTAGTCCATCCTGTTGCCGACAATTAAGAAACCTCAAAGTAATTTTTGAAAATGTCAGCGTCTCATTTAGCAAACGGATAAATAATGAATGAAGCATAATCACTGTCCTGTGCTGGTGGTACAGCTTCGCGGTGTCATTAGTAAACTAACGGTATAATATCTTCGTGTCACAGTTTAATTATATCTTGTAATTAGTTTCAGCAATGGATTGCACAGAGTCAGGCCCCCTGAGCTAAACAAAAGGTAATAGAACTTTCAGAGTCCTCACATAAATCAATTATGAAAGTGTCCTGTGTTATTTGAGGCTTGTTTGCTGTAATTTTATGCACAAAGAAGAAATGATCCCTGCTGCCTATGGAGGGCGATTCACCTTACCAATTGCCTGCCTAAATGAGTGTGAGCATGGCAGGAGCCTGAGCCTGTCCTGCCTGCACATCCCTCCCTGAGCATCTCCTGGCCATAGAGGGAGGAAGGGAGGGAAGGAGTGGTAGGAGTGGGCTCCACCAAACAGCCCCCCTGGGCTCTGCTGGCACAGGCACACTGCCAGCAGGCACTCTAAGATGGTGTTAGGATATTTCTGTTTTGCTTATGTTTACAGGCTAGCACTGGGGTCTGGCATTTTACAGACATTATTCGCGTAATCCTCTGTGTCCAAAGCTGCAGGCTGTTACATTTCTGTTCACTACCTGGAGAGGCCCAGACCACCACCCAAACAACACCTACACCTTCCTTTTCCCTCTTCTTCATACACAGAATAAAAAACCCAAGCAGACCCCTGCCAAACATCTGATCTCTAGTTTGCATTAGCACATCAAGACAAGACACCAGCATAGGTTCCCAGCCCAGTGCCCGTATGCTTGATACAAACATGCCTGGGTTGGTTCTTCCCCCTGCTTCAGTTCTGCTACTACTCATTCAGCTGCCACAGGAATGAATCAAGCAGAAGCAGAAGAGACCCATATTGGAAACAGACCTGCACAGGCTGATGGGTCCATTGAGGTTATGCAAGTGTAATTGCAGCAGATCAGAATCTCTGCTGCCATCCTGCTGGCTGCTACTTAAGCTCCGGAAATTCTACAGAAGACTCTCTTTTCCTAAGAGCTCTTTATACCACACCTGGAGCGTGTGCATATATAAAATGCGGATAGAAAAACCCATACCTGTAAAGTGGCTGCCAATGATCTCCACCATCCCAGCCTATAACATCTCACATAATTTCAGGGGAAAAAACAGAGTTGCACTACTGGAATTTAATGTGTAAAATAATGTTTTGCAGTTCAGGCTTAACAGCTGTCTTTTATTTGCATACTTTTTCCACAGTCTTCTTAGGAGTCCAACATATTCTCTTACCATTCCTCTACATACTGATGCACACATGTGGCTCTCACTGCTCTGGTGTCTGAGTTCCTGAATCATTTGTCTTTTCATGTTCCTCCTCTGCCCCCACTGCTTGGTGCTGGAAGCTGCCTGTTTTAATGTGGGATGGAGAAGGAGGGAGGAAAAAAAAAATAAAAAAAGCAAATCTCTCAGTGTGTCTGATTTTGGCCTATTGAGACCTCCAAAAGCTAAAAAGGCTCAAAGCAGAAGCAAAGGGCTGTCCACAGGTCACCCATTCCGAGTTGGAGTGTCTGGGATCCCTACTGTGGGCAGCAGAGGAGAAGTGTGGAGAAGAGTCTGAAAGGTGCCAAGACATGTAATAGTCTCAGTTCTGATCAAGCTGCAAAACACACTGGGGTCCTAGTTCAAAGACCTCATCAAGGCTGCCTTGAAAGTGAATCTAGTGGCACGCTGGCCTTTCTGTTTATACAACAACTTACAGGTTTAAATGAAAAGCTGCTTGATAAAGCAGCCTGAATCCTCCTATTGTGAGCCCTTCAGCAAATTTAACAAAAGAAAAAGCACTGACTAGAAAAAAAGGGGAAAAAAAAGTCCACTCCTCGAAGCGGTGCTGCAATCCGGCTGGTTGCCATGGTGATGTGATGACTTGTTCACATGGCAACATACCTTAGGTCCACTATTAAAATGATGAGAGTAAACTGGGTTGCACTTAGTATCCTGTCTGCTGCATGAGCCTTTCTCTGCAGCAGGAGCTGGAACAGACACCAGTGAATGGGAAGAAGGAGGAGGAAACCAAAGCTGCAGATGGGAGCTCTGGTGGGCACAGTGAAAATATAGGGGATAAACAGAGTCACAGATCTGTATCTGAGATGAATGACAGCCACACAAATGAGAAATTAAAATATTGCTTTGATATAAAATCTGCCTTTATAAGACAGAGGATGCTTTCCATACATCAGGAACATACTCCAGAGGGCACTGAACTCTTTAAGAAGTGACCTCCAGTGAGCACAGCCAAAAACTAACCAGGTGGAGGGGGGGAAATCACTGGAGAGCCTATCAACACAAAACTAATAGTGTTAAAGATAAAACTTAAGAAATACCTGCGAAATACAATCATGTAGTTTGTCATTTATATTAAAATCCTACACAACTAGCAAGTGGTAAATTGTGCAACATCTATTTATTCAGAATGAATACTCAAGATTGCAAAAAATACTTCATTGCAATACTACTGGTGTGTTTTCTGCAATTCTTTTAATTTTAACAGATTTAAACACCTCCTTCTCATACCACAGAAAATTGCAATGCTGCCGGGGAAGTCATCATCCAGTTGTTCCTCATTTAGACAGAGGACAGGATGAATCTCTTTGGTTTATGAAGCATGTATATTATACAACAGACATAAGACAGTCTCCAAAAATACAAAACATTAAAAAAAAAAAGCTTTAATACAGATTCTATTTTAATTTGGAAGCATCATTTTGCTGTTTTCTATAGAAGGCAGTAGCCTGGTATCTTTGTTGCTCAACAACTTTAGTATAAATTTGTGGCTTAAAATCATCCTTAGATAATGCAGCAATGTGGAGTCCCAGCAGCTTGAAGACACCAAGCAGTCTTACTAATGTTCACTTTTCCCACTTAGTTAAACAAACCCTGTAACAGCACGAAGTCCACAATACACAGAAACATTCATTTTTCCTGTTGTTCTCACTGCTACAATCTGAGCACATTGCCTTTCATTTGCCTGCAACCCTATCTTCTCAAGGTCTCTAAAGCGTGCAGGTGACTCATGGGCATCTCCCACGTCCATCCCTCCCCCCTGTGCTGCAGTGCCCATATGCTGCCAAGCTCTGCCCTCACAGACCCAACATACTCATTGGGGTCCTGCTGCTAGGCTGGGGAGTGCTTGACTGATGGCTCTGGAGGCCATGCTGCAAGCTCCTAGCTAGGAGGTTATGAAGGCCCCTATGTTTTAGCAGATGTCACAGCAGAGGAGGGTTCCTTTCATCTCTATAACTGGTGTATCAATAGCTTTGTCCCACTCCCCAAAACACAGGGAATGATAACTGCCACAGAAGGATGGCAAACTGTTTGTGGGGAAAAAAGAAAAGCAACCTTCTGGTGCCTATCAAGTTATCATGACAGCTGCAGTCATGTTTCCTCCTGAGGACCAAAGTAACTACAAAGTGCATGAAATCATTAAGCACGTGGAAATCCCAGAGGTAGGCTTTGGCTAAACCTCATGATTTCCCAACCGAAAAGAATCAAAGACCAAACCCTTAGAGTTCATTTGCTGTTTCCCTTCGCTCTGCACATATCTGTATGGTTGAAGTTTGCCTTTCCTTGGCAAGCACAAAGCTGTGTCCCTGCCTGACCTTCAGGGTTGCAAATGCAAAGGGAACTGCTTGGGGGTGGACAGACTGGAGAGAGGATGATAGCAGCTGGAAAGCCCAAGTTGGGACAAAAAGCCTTCCAAGTGCATTTGTACATTTACACAGCCACATCTGCACATCCACAGTCTGCAGGAGATTTTCCAGACAACAAAAGCAATCTGTGGCCATTAAAGTAAATTCTTTTGCATGAGTCAGTGTGACAGTCGTGCAGGAACACAAGTAGGAGTTTGGGTAGTTAACTTCCTGTGGTGGAGATGAGCTCTCATTATTATTCATAATACTATTTAGTTGATAAACTAAACAGCTCAAATGAACTTGGAATTTTGCATCATGATGCAATGGTTTAATCAGACCTGCAATTTGATGCCCAGCACAGAAAGTTGCAGAGCAGAAATCAAGGCTATTTCTGACCAGAAAAATCTAAAGGCAAAGAACAGACTTCACATTTCCATTTTGTAAAGACTTATACCTAACTGTAGAAAATATACCTATGGTATTTTCTCCAATTGGTGTAATTCATAGACTTTCAGAGTCAGCATAGGAAGTCTTTTACCATGCTTTTCTCATCTTCTCCTGCCCCACCCTTGGCTTATTCAGAGATGATTTGCTACTTCCCAACAGTTCAGCACACACCTACCTAATCCTGCCTTTAAAATAACTGCTTCTACAAATTGCAATAATCTTACTGGTTAAAAAAAATAAATTTAAAAATCAGTCCCTATAGAAAGGAGAGAAATGGAATCAAGTTCACTGATTCCTAAACTTTCTATGGTAAATCTAATTTTATAAATAAGATTTATCTCAAGGATAAATCACAAAGGAATTTCAGCCATGTGAAAGAACTTCATTAATGGAAAAGGAACACAAAGGTTGAACAGTGAGACAACAGGTGTTTAAACAATTCCTGCTACCTACGCTTTCACGTCGACTTTATTTTCAAGTTTCACTCAATGATGGAGTTGTTTCTTAGCTCCTTGTGTGCTTAGCCATTTAATTAAAGCAATCCATATTGAATTCATGTCCAGATGCCTTGACCAGCAGAGCCAGATCCTCATTGGCATGCCAGCTGCTCAAAGAAGAGCACAGCCCCTTGCATACTAATCAGAGGAGAAGGCAGTGATTCATCAGCCTACGATACTGCTTCAGCATCTACAAGCACTTATGACATGTAATTGGTGGTGCATAAGCAAGCCAGGCCACATTAAAAAGCCTACAGATAGTCAGAGATAAAAATTAATGACTTTTGCTTTGTGTAATCCTGCCTGCTTTGGGGGCAGGGGGAGGGGAGACTGGGATTAATGGACAAATGTAAGTAGGCACAAAGGAACAAAGAGTTTCTTGCTTGGCCTTGTTTACATATTGAACAATAATAATAAAAGAAAAGTGACAAGTTATGGGAAAGGCAAGTGTGAATTTTCGGCACGAGTGAGTTGGAAGACTGCTTGCAGTTCATTATGGATGCAGAATTTCCATACTCATTATTCCGAAACAAACCTCCTCAGAAGGCCCTTCTGGGACCAATGGCAGTAGGTTTTATTATTCATCTTTTGCTAGTATTGGGCATGTCATTATAAGAGCTGCAGAGAGCTCTCGCTGCATGGCATACAGGAAGAGAGGAGTACAACTACCTTGGGAGGAATAGCTTATTTTTCATGAGGCCAGAGCAACCGAAGAGTCAGGGTCATAGTGGGCCACAGTTGTAAAACCAAGAAAGAAGAGGGAGGTAAATCAAGGACAGCAGACAAAGACATTACATTATGCACCCATGACAGCAGCTTCTGTAGATCAGGTTTTCATCAAAATATTCATAGAACCACAGAATGGTTGGGTTGAAAGGGACCTTAAAGATCACCCAGTTTACACATCAACATTGTCATTCAAGTCTCCCTCTTCCTGCCATGAATCCCCTTTCTCCCCCAGTGATGAGTGCACCCTCCTTGAAACAATTTTGAAGAAAAACGCTATTTTTCTATTTTATTTCTTCTTCCACATCTGCTCTCTCTTCTGCTTTCTGAAGTCTTGGTGAGATGTGTCTATCAAGAACAGCAAAACTGAAGTAAGTTGATCTGTCTTTCTACTTGGCGGTGACAAAAGGAACAAAAAAAGATGCATGTGTGACAGTATTATCTAATTGGAAACTTAGTCTCACCTAATGTCTACCTCCAGCACACCAGGCACAATAACCTACTTCAGCAGCTTCCAGGGGTAGAGGTCTATTGATTTCAGCAGAAATCTGCCCATGTACAATAGCAGAGATCTGGTAGCAGACTTCTCTTCTGTCATGAAAATTGCCAATTACGCGTACAGCTGCGTGTTCTCCAGCACAGAGGCCAATACTTCTGGTTTCATTTCTAAAGGTAAATGCTAGCTCCAGTTTGGACTCTGATTTCAGACCACTTCAGCCACTACACTTGTCCAAGAAAGGCAATTTGTTACCTGTTGAATGGAAGTTTCTACTCTGTAGCTCAGAAGAGTTATTTTAGGAACTATTGATTTATCCTAATTGCATCTACCTCAGTACTATGAAAAACTGCCATTGCCATGGCAATAGTGGAAAAAATGGAAAGAAGACTATTCTTTAGTCAAGCATGTTGTTCATTTTAATACAGTAGACAACAAACCTTTCCTATGGAGGTCAAATATGATCACTGAATGACTCAGAGGTAACAGTACAAATCTGGAACTAGGTTTGGCATCTAACAGACACAGAAGAACTGACCCATGTCACCTTCATGCTCTGGAAACCACAGTCTTTAGTATGTACAGTTTTGGGGATGCCAAGAGCAACCATGATGCCCCACAGCAGGGACAGTACTCTGGCAGCACTCCTTCAGAAAGCCTTCCTCCTTAAGAGTTCTTTGCCCCAGAGAAGACAAGATATTTCCTAAGATTTACACACACCAGGGAGGAGAGAAGAGCTCTTGGCATTTCCTTTTTCTGGTGTCTGTCTGGTTCCACAGCTGACACGGCCACACTGAGACCCCACAGACACCTGCTGGGATCTGCAGGGACCAGCTGGCTGGGGGCCTTACAGGTGTAGATCTTTATGCAGCATAAATTATTCCACATTCTGTTTGATCCTGTCTCCTAACAGGTACCATCTGTAAAGGTTGTCTGGAGGACGATATAGCCTGTCCACCCTTTCACAGCCCCGAAGAACAGAGGATAAAGCACTGGGAATCACGATAACAGAGAATCATCGATATCGGCAGGCAGCTGAACAGGAGCTCAGAGCCATCAGTTGTGTTTAAGGTCTGCTGCTGTGTTACAACCTTTCCTTCTGCAAACCTTGCTGCTTCTTTATCAGCTACACAGGTTAACTTCATCTGTTTTGCAGAAATATTTACCAAGGGTAGGTGGGGAAGCAGAAGCTGCAGCTGCATCCACAGTCACCACACAATTTATTTACAGCTGGGGCTTTGTGGTGCAGCTAGCTAAAAGAGGATTAAATTACGCTTTGTAGATTAAGAGTCTGAACACTATAAAACTCATAAGCCTTTGTATGCTAAGCAAGAACTTTGTCTCCCATAGGAGCCTGCAACAGAGGTTCTGCATACACAGAAAAGACTTGATTTTTTTGATATTTCAGTGTATCCTTCACAAACAGAGATACTATCAAACTGCTTTGGAAACATCAGTTAAAAAAAATAAAATTAAACTGAATCAGGATGCCCAGTACATTTTCATCTCAGTTCCTCCACACCGGCATTCAAATAGGCTTTCCTATTGTGATGGTACTATCACCAGTTACCCATTATCCATATATCCATTCCACTGCTCCCTTCCCTTCAGAGGAATACTGTCCCAGATCTTCCATGCGAAAATATTAACACAACACACACACACACAGAGCCTTTTCTAGCCCCTCTCTACACTTCTCCTTCCCTTGTCTTCTCATACATTCACTTTGAAAAGCATGCAACAAATTCTTCTTTCGAAAGAATTTTTCCTTATATTTATATACCATTCTGCTTAAAACAAGGACAAGCAACATTGGAGATAAAGAAAGCAGAAGGAGCTTCGAGTCTTTACAACAAGATAACAAAAAAATCTATGCAGGATACAGCTACAGAGCAAAACGATCTTTGGATGTGTGTGTGTGTGTATTTTCAGCTAAGAGGGACACAACTCCCCAAGGATTCAATCAAATTATTTCTTCCTCAACCTTATTTTCCACTTTTCCCTCCACACTTCTAGGAGAAAAGCAACAAAACATTTCAGTTTGACATGCACATACAAGAGCCTTCTGCAACAGAAGACAGAAGGAGCTGACAACTTGTTTCATAGGGAAATGTTGGAGGCTAGCCACCTCACTAGTCCTCGAACAGCTGTTCCTGGATTTAAAAATACAAAATGAGAGTTTACTATGTAAAGCTGCTCAAGAAAGCTGGGATTTTCTTCACACACTATGAATTGAACAAGTCTTCCATTATCATCACTGATGGCAAGGTAGGTTTAGAGCAGGTATCATCAATCCCTAACACTCACGAAAATGGCAAAGAAACAAGTTCAGACGTGTCTAATGGTTCCAGGCTGCTTCCAGAGGTGGATTGAGCCCCAGTGTTGGTGGCTGGCAATGTCCTGGCAGGGGCAGACAGCCCCAGGAGGCCCAGCTGACACCCACAGTGGCTTGTCTGTACCTTCTGCTCCAGCGTGGCCACAGGGCACCACAAACAAGCCCCATCAACCCAGTGCTGGGGTTCAACCAGCCTCCCACCCCCTGACACAGAACCCCTTTTGCTGAAATATAATGGGCTCCAGACATTTTGCTGCATAGTGAGACAGCAAGTGGCTGCTACTGGAGAAGTGCTGGGAGAAATGGCTCCTTAATATAAGGCAGCTCCAGCTAAAAAAGGAAGCTCTAGGGGCAATACTAAATGTTAACTGCCCAGGAATAGCTAAGAAGGGCATGTTAAACAGTAATGGCTAGGTAACTGTCTCAGACAGACAGAAAGAGAGGGGAGAAAAAAACCTGAAGTAGCTATCTTTAAAGAGAACAAGCAGATCTGAGTAATCCAATTTAGGGGAGATAAGAGTCTGCTGGTAGCACTGTCCTTTAACTGGACAAACGCCTTCGTTCAAGTGTCAACCCCAATCCTGGGGAGGTCAGCGCACGGGGCCTGCAGCCTAATGTACTCCTGAATTGGCTGAGTGGATTTCCGAACAAACACACTGGTCCAACAGAATTGATTTTCAGCAGGCCGTATGGGTCCCTAACGTAATTATCCTGCAGTGAGTCAGTTCACAGCAGCCCCTGCATTTAAAAGCTGCTGGTCAGCCAAGAGAAGAGGTTACCGGTGCCTCAGCCTCTCCGCCAAGTACAGCTTTGCTTTTAATTGTTTAAACAGCAGTGGAATTTCTTTTGCTCTTTCTCAACAGAGAATCATTATATCCCTGTTTAAAGAGGTCTGGAGGGACCTCAGAAGAAACTTTCCCTTCAAGCTTTGTGTGCTAATGAAAAAAATCAAGGCATAGCTCTCTAATAGGCGAATTCAATTTATAACAAGCAAATACAATCATCTCCACACCAGCACTACACCACAATAAAACCTCCCCAGCTTTTGCTCCACAACAGCTCCTGCAAAGAGCAGCCCAACCTCAGCCCACCTGCCCCTGTCCCCATAGCCCACCTCTCCAACAGCCATGGCCCTGGCAGGCACAGCCAGCTCGGGTGCTCCCACCACCCCCAAAACCATTGCTCCCTCCTGGGGTGGCCCCGGCTCCTGAGGGCAGAAGGGATGAGCCCAGGGCAGGTCAGTGCTCCCTGACAGGACTCAGGATTGGCACGGCACGGCCTGGCATGGCTCTTGCAGCATCATGGCATGGCTGGGAGCAAGCTCTGCTCCCTGCCTAACAGAGGACTCATTTCCAGGCACTTTAATACACAGGCTAATTCCTTAATGAAGTTCCTACAGCAGCTTTCTTGGAAGTGCTGACACGCATCAGTTCACACGTGGAGAATTGTTTGAAACAGAAGAGCCAAATTTCTCCATGATAAATATCAGATTTGTATACCAACCAGATAGAGAAGAATACAAAGTAGAAGAAACACTGTAAAACTGATATTGCTCTTTCTCAGTGAAGTTCTGGAGTAACTTTGAAAGCCAGGAGGCAGCCCCAGAATGTCCAGAGTCCTGACAGATGTACAAAAAAAAAAAAAAAAAAATTAAAAAGTCCATGCTCTAATATTGGGCCTTCTCCTACAGACCTTGCCAATAATAATGAGGTGAAGTAGCAGTGAATACTCTAACGAGCTTCCCCCCTTCCCCCTTTCATCACAGCAGTGTCAGTTCTTTTTAGAAGCAGATGTATCACCCTCAGACAAAAAGCACAGCACCCGCTCTGCTTGGTTTAGATATCATTGCATCTCTTGCAGCTTTGCCCAGCTGAGTTTTGTCCTGACTACCTGAAAGTTTCCCCACACCATGGAAACTGCCAGCGCCACGGGTCAATTCACAGCAACTGTGACAATGTGGATGCATTTGTGGCAGAAGTACTAATCGAGGAGCAGACACAAGAATTATGAACTTGCTTTATACCTGCCACTAAAGAGGAGTTATGTGCACAGGACCTTGTGGCATTGCTGCCCTCCTGCCCTGGCCATTCCTTATGTTGCTGGATGGGGATGGAAGAACTGCCACACTGGCTTCTGTGAAATTTGGTCCTGACTCCAGCCACGGCCAGGCTCATTTATGCTTTTGTCCTCCACAATATCTCATGCAATCAATTCTATGCATTAATTATGTGCTCTGAGAAAAGGTATCCACCTTTCTTTGTTTCAAACCTTCCCCATTTGGTGAACACCCCTTACATCTTGTAATTAATCCCTAATAATTTTTCCTGTGACTCAAAATTTACAAGCTGCTATGGAATTTCTTCATCATGTTTATTATCATGGATGATGAATTCTAGCCCTTTCAGTGCCCCTGTTTGTGTAAGGTGCCCCATATCAGCAAATAGTCTTAACTATCTGATCAACTCAGTTCCCCATTTTGACATTTCAAAGTAAGTCCTAATATCTCTATTATCCCTCCCAGGCTGCCACACTTACTAATACAGACCCCACCCTTTGTATCTTCACTGCAGAGGACCAAAAAATGGTACAGGCCCTCAGCTTTTCAGTAAGCCCCTGTTTTGTACGTGGTGCTAAAAAACTTCTTGGCAAACTAAATCCCACCCAGACAAAGCTGCCTAATTTTGTATCGAGAGAACAAGTGCAGATGGAAGCTGCTTGGCAGCTCACCAGCCCAAAGCTGGAGTGAGCAGACAGCAATCATTCCTAGATGGACCAACTACCTGAATAATGGATTCACAGCACTACAGTTTTCTGCTGGTTACATCTATGTTTCCTCCAGTCAGTCTGACACTACTTTAGCTGCACTCTGCTCTCCCTGCTGCAGTTGCAGAAAGCCATCTGTCAGATTCTCAGCCTTATTTCCCTTTTCCTGTCTTTCCCCAAAGTAGGAGCAAACGGGGCCAGATTCCAGCTGTATTTTTCATCCTCCAATTAGCAAGCTCCAATTCATCACTCTGAGTATCTCCTGGCATCAGTGCTGAGATTCCCTCCTCACGCCTGGTAAATCGGTCTTCATTTAAAACCCTCTCTCTTAGCCCTAAATGGAAATCAATTCTGCAAGTTTAGCAAATAGTTAATTACTCCACAAAGAGGATTGATTGGCCTTTGATCACCAGAAAGCTCTGTAGTGCTATTAGTCTCTTTCATCTGTGATTAAACCACAGAGAAAAAGAAACAAAAACTAAATTAGGCTTCTCCTGTTATCCTACAAATATTTAATGACGGGATAATCTCCTAAAGGTGCGATCAGGGGATATACATTCCGCCAGGAAATGTCTCCAGCTCAACCTTGAACCCAAATTCTCTCCCTGCAAAGAGCCTGGCAACGAACTTTACAGAGGAACGGAGCTGAGCTCAAAGGGATGCTTTGTAGTACACACTCTTCTTGGCCTTTTCTTCTTTCCTCTTCTTATGTACGTTTTAATGCAGATAAAGATTTTCCCAACGGAGTCCTGACATGAATAATAATAATAATAAAGGCTTCCTTTAAATTCAATTTTGGCTCTGCTGACTTTCTCAGCAGGACAAGACTGTGTCCTGTTGATTTGCAGCATTGTACAGAGCTGTTTCCCCAAATGATGGGATCCTCCTACTTCAGACAAATTTCAAATATCACAGCCTCCCACTGTGAGCCCCCTCTAAAATTCAGTCCCAAAGTAAAGCATAAAGCTCTCTACACAGCCACTGATTCGCACTGTAGAAGAAGCCACGACAGGAAGGTCAGAGGATGGAGAGCAACAATTGAGTTGCATTTCTCACATTCCAGGCAAATTTAATGTCTAGGAATCTTCCTTTTGTGACATTATTTTAAACCTGATTAGAGGGTGGCTGACAGACCACACGTGGCCAGCACTGCGCCACTACTCACTACAGCAGCAGCCACAGCAATGGTACCATTGGATGCATTACAAGCCTCTCCAGAGGTCTCGGCAGCCAGGGACAGAACCCATCTTGTTAGGTGCTTTATCAACATGTACTCAGGAATCGCTCCTTCCCCAACAACACCAGAATTGTAGGAGAAACCTGGAAACACACCTGCTTTTCTCTTCAAAATTTTCACCAGCTGCAAACAGCAATGAGGAAGGCTGATGCTGGCTCCAGGCCAGGAGAACTGCCCAATTTCTGCAGCCTTTGCCTCTCTGGCTGGAGAGGGTAATGCCCATGACCTTTGGCCACCAGCCAGCTTGGGAAGCAAGTCCTTCAACAGTCAGTGCATGATACCAGTACAGCTGAAGGGTGCCAACAGCCAATTTGAAACAGTCCTTTCTGCCTCCAAGCATGGTGTGCAGCTGTTCTGCAGGTCCCCAGGAAAGAAAAGCATATAGCCCTATAGAGCCAGGAGAAGGCTAGGTTTCAGGTGGTGTATTTTGCCAGGTAAAAGGTAACCTGATAAAAAATGAAGGCAAGGACTGGAGCCGGGAAGGCTGCACTTCAAGAAGTTTCACAACTTGCTATGAAAACTGAGGAAGTTATCCTAACTTTTTTTAGCTCTAATATGTCATAATAGTCTTCATGCAAGAGAAGAGAGGAGCCTCCTGACATGTTTTCAACTCTCGAATGGCAAAGAGTCCTTGAGGGGCCATGCCACGCATCAGGCAACAGCAGGCGTTAATTAGCCTAGATTTTCTATTGAATTGTTGTGTGTGTGTGTGTGTGTGTTTCTTTCCCTGGGTGTCTCATTTGCAGAATGTTCAATCATCCCTCTCTCTTTCTGATTCTGCAGCCATGTGTACTTCTGTGCGACTGTTGAGTCCTGACACCTGTCAAACAGTGCCACAGTAAATTGGACGTGTCAGCCCCAGTGTACTGGTGCCAAGGTGTGAATTAGACAGAGTCTCTCACTGCTTTTCTTCTGACCTCTTTACTCCATTACCAGGACATCCCGAGACACACCAAGCCTCAGGGTATCAAAAACCAAAAACACAACCAAAAGATCCCCACAAGCCCAATGCAACCTGAGCCGGGTGCTTAAGGATTTAAACCAATGCTTTCTTCTGTAAAAGAATAGAATTTAAATAAACAGAATTTGTAAACATGCTGATTGCATTTGCAGAACTGCTAGAAAATGGAAGGGGCTTCACATTTCTGTTTCATGCCATAACGACAGGCTCTTGGAGGCCAGAAAGAAAAGGGGAAAGGAGTGAGTAGTTAGTGGAGCTCTCAGATGAAAAGACGCATAAGTCATTCTGCACAAAGAAAAATATTTGTTTGTATTATGTCCATCACTGCAGAAGTGGTTACCAGAAAACCATGCAAACAAAAAACCCCAAAACAATGCATGTGACTGAAATTACCCTGATTCCAGCTCCTTACCTTGCACAGAGGTTGGGGGGGTTGTTTTGTTTTTTAAAACAACAGCTCCCAGAACAAAAGGCTGATTTGTGCAGCAGGCAGTTCTGGGGACCACCTATTGCACAGGGCTGTAGACACATATGGTGCTGCACAATAACAAATAAGAACAACAATAAAGAAAGCTGCACCCACTTTGCTCAGTACGGTGTTCTCAAAGTTACACAGTAAGAAGCAATTATCCCAAAGTGGCAATTTTATTTGAAAATAACATTTAAATTAAAATGGGCATTTCAGGGCCTCCTGCTGAAGAGTGACATGGGCTGTTCAGGGGCCCACTGTCACTTTGTCAGCTGTCACATGCTGCCTCCTGCTAAATGGGCGCAGTTTGCCTTTACCCTTTATCCAGACTCTTAAAAATGCTGCACGCATTTTATGAAGACCAACTAAGTGGGATTGCATCTCTGACAGCTGTTCCAGCTTGGATTCTGTTAAAGTGCTTTGCATATATGTATCTTTTCTGCTAACAATTTTGATAGATAACAAAAGCTGGAGGGAGAGCAGTGAGTGGGCTGGGGACAGGGAGGGAACAAAGAACTGTCGTGCCCCAGTCACCTGTTAGCATCCAGCCCAGGGTGACACCAGCTCAAGCGGATATTTCATGAGAAGTCAACCTGCTGGCTTTGATAAATGTAATTTATGCCTTGTGATTCCTTGCAGCAGGTAGCTGTTCCCTCTTGCAAACCTTCACCACAGTCAAGCCTCCTCAAACAGCTGGGGGAAAGAAGACATTCCATTCTGGTCCTGGGCACCAGAAACATCGACCATCAGTACAAAGCTGACAGCATGGCAGGGGTGCAGTACTCCTCTGGATTCCTGTACAGCTGGTAAATTCTGTTCCTTATATTCCTTGTTCTTTCCCCTCCCCTTTTTAACCAATATATTTGATTATTCAAAACTGCCACCTAAACAAACCTGTTCTTCAATCAATGCATGGGCCATGATGAACCTTTAATACTGTAGTTGCCAATTTAACAGCTCTCACTAAAACCTTCTGTTCAGTTCAGTGGTGTTCCTTGCAACCTAAAATACATCTTAAATTTCAGATATTCAACAGTGCTCCTAGGTACACAGAGATACATTCTTCAATATGCACAGAGACATTCAACAGCAGACTCACATTTTCCATAGTCTGCCTTTTGCTGCTGACATACCTGTAGAAACCCTTCTGGTTGTCCTTCATATCCATTGCCAGGATCACCTCCTGGTGCGTTTTGGTGTCCCTAACCCTGTACTTGCATGCTTGGCTACTATCTCTATCATCCTCCCCAGTTTCCTGCCGAGGAAGGGGTGATCCCTGAAACTAACATATCTCTCCTGAATCCCTCTTCTCTCCAGGATCATATGCCATGATAAGGACAAAATGTTCTGATGAAACTGGCAATTCCTGCTGGCAAGGCAGAAGCAAAGAATGAATTCAACATAATGTCAATACTGTCTGAAATTATTCCCTGGAATCACTAGTTATGTACTCTGAGGGCTTTGCAATTATAAAGAGTTAAATTGATAAATATTTTAAAACATAAATATTTTTAAAATAACAACTTATTCATAAAAAAAAATCCCAACAGACCAAATAGCTGAATGCTTTGGCAAGAACAGTACAATATGGTGTGTACAGTTACTGTTGCTCATCATTTCATTTCAGCAGTGCTGGTGAACAACCAAACCAGGGTTCCTTTGTGCCAGCAATACACCATCTGCAAAAACTCAAAACAAACACACCAAAATTAAATGAGAGTCCAAATGCACACAAGAGAAGCGCTAGTGTTCCACAGGGCAGAAGCAGCCACCCATCCCTTTTCTTTTCCCAGTGGTAGAGGTCTATTTCCTGTACCTCCTGTGCAGCATGGCTTGCAGCTACTGGTGGTCACCCAAAACTTTTTGTTTGTTTGTTTTGGTTTTTTTTCTGAGGCTCAAGAAGGAGGGTTCCCCACCAAGAAGGCCGGTGTCTTGGGTCAAAAGTTTTCCTGCTCCATTAGTCTCTCTGTGCCTTGACTGCCTTCCACAACATGAATGTATTTTCATGCTAGATTACATTACAAAGATGCTCAGAGCTGTGAGATTTTCACATCTATGGTAATGAGGACCACTTCAATACTTAAGAGTAGATGGAACGTGTGCAGGAGATCTACTGATGGGAAATAAATTCCAATTTTTTTTCCTGCTTTTATTGCTGATTAAAGTCAAGAAATGTCTGTAGCTTGCTCCATTCTGTGTTCTGAGATCTCACATAATCGCTGACAATAGTTTAAGGTATTATCTTATCTATGAAAGTACATATATTTAAAAAGAGGTAAAAGTCTTAAACCCAACATATTAAACATGAAAGGGGTGTCTGGTTTACTTGTTCAAAGTAACAGATTTGCTCCTATGAGTGACACATCTATTACTAATAAAACAATTAATTTATTATGCAGCACTTGAAGAAAACAACATATTTGAAGTCTGAAAACATCTGCTAAAGAATGGAAAATAATTTGGATACAAATAATTATCTTCAGGGTTTTTCTTTACACTGGAGTATGCTTCACACAATTCAAATGTTATTTTCCCAGAGCTACATACTAGTCACTGTGTCACTGGTAATGCACAGGCAGAGCAGGGCAATAATGGGTTGTAATATTTCCTAACATACCTAACATCATTTCAAAGCATGTGCAGAAAGAGACAGACAGACAGGTATCTACAGCTTTAAACAGTCTGCAGGACTGGCCTTCACATATGGGGTTCTCTAGCAGAAACTCAGAGCAAACTGACACACTCAGCTCCCCACAGTCCTTGTACTGGTTAAGAAGGTAACCTCCTCCATCCTTTCCTCAAAATAATAACTGCAACTTTGTAACTTTGTTGGGTTTTATCTTCTGAAGTAGATTAAGCAGCTGGCATTGTCCCCTGCACAGCCCAGTCCCCCCAGTATCTCCCATTCCACAGGTCTCAGTATCTCCCCGTTCAGCTCCAGCATGAAGGAAAGCTAGACCACTGTAGTTTTCTCTCCCAAATCACCAAAGCAATGGAATTTGGTCAGTTTTTCTTTTCTCTATGATCCAAAAAAGCCCACTGCACATCATAAATGTTATTGAACTGGAGGAAATGGGTATTCTCAACCACAATTAAAAACTTGGTTATGTGTATGCTGAGGATTCAAAGCTCTATTCCCTCTATCTAAAGTACTGGTATCCAGCATCTTGTCTATCACACCAAGAACTCCAGTTAGCTAGAGCAGAGGTCCTCATCTTCCCAGTAAAGTTTCTTTCACAACCAGCTTTCTCAAACATTTTAATGCTGAAGTCCCTATCTCAGACATCATCTTTTACTCCAGCTCTTCTCTGTCATCAGATGCATATTTTTGTCCACATTTGGCTTTCTTTGTAACACACCTCAAAATCTTTCACTAAACATCTTAATTTTAAAATACTTGTTTAAACATCTATTGTTTGTCACACACAAAATGGAAAGACACTTCTAGTCTTAAGATCCTCATAGTTCTCCGAGTGCAGAGACAGTCTTCCAGGTTTATCACTGTGACATTTGTGACTGTCTACAGGTGTTTTCTGTCCTGGTGCATACATAATTATCTCCCTCCTTCGCAGCTTTGTATGATCTGTTCTCTACTCCTTCCCTTTCAGTATCTAGAGGCTAATTCTGCCTTTGTAGGTTTCTTACCATCAGTTTCCATTACAATTTTTTACAGTGTCTTCAGGTTTTCTCCTCTGTTGCTTTTATAATTGGGCCTTCTCTAATAATACATAAAAGGAACACACCATTTCACAATTGTTTATTAAAGTTCTTCTTTTCATGTTGGCTGCAGTATGCTGATTATATACCAAGATGACTGCTGATGATGCCACCCAGTATCACCACAATTTTTGTGTGTATCACCTCTTGATTTCTGGAACCCTCACCACTTATCTGAGACTTTACAAGAAAACCCCTTAGGCAGAGATTGTTTTTATCCCATTTGTATGGCACCAAGTGCAAAGAGTCCTACTGAGGGGCAGAGATCTAACTGGCAGAGCAGAAAGGGACAAACCAGGCATGAAAACAGCCCTACAGCTCCCTTCCTCTGGGCCACATTTATCCACTGCCTCGCAGCACATTTCTCTGCATTTCCAAGTCCACCAGCTGGCAGCCCTGGCACTGGCTGCCTTCCCCAGCACATGAGGTGGGATCATGCAGCTTCCCTGGCTCAGGACAGCACTTCGAGGCTCCCTGGTCTCCAAGAGCTCAACTCTGCCATGGGCACTTGAAATAATGCATCTGATTGTGAAATGAAGTAAAGAAGGACCTTCATCACAGTCCCTTTGCTCCTTAAATGTGAGAAAGTTGTAGATCTTAGTGGAACAAAACCCCTGGAGTACACTGCCTCACCCCTCAGTCTCACCTCCTTCATCCACCACCGCAGGGTTTGCCATCAGGGGATGGGGCGAGGAACACACCTCAGGCTCTGAAACAACTTTCTCTCTGAACCAGAGCCTCCTTTCACCCTGCAGCACACCTGCACCAAGAAACAGCAAATGCACAAGGGCTGGAGAGGGCAGCAACAAGGGAAGACAGGCAGGTGGCCAGGCAGGTTTGTCAGGAAAATGATCAGAATCCATGTTCACAGCCGAGGTGTGCAGTACAAGACAGAAAACAACAATACTGACAAGAACTGGAGTTCTCCTGCTGACCCAGTAGCATCCCATCCAATCTCAACTGATCTTACACACTAAATTAAGCTGTGTGAGGTTTAACAATCAAACACAACAGTTCTCAGGAGCTTATGGTACCATGACACCTCTTGCAAGAAAGAAGGCCATAGAAGGAAACTACTATCAAGAAATAAAATTAACTCTTAATTCACCACACATCTTCCAGCTTCTAAAGATCTGGTATATGTTTGATAAGAATGGAAATTCAGGGTATGACAATGACCAAAAGCAGCAGGCTTGCATATAAACACATTGCAGCTTACTGAGCACCTCAGTGCTCACTGAAGCTGTAGGACAACGCATGATAAAAATACCACATTGAACACAGTGACAACATGAAGGAAATAAAGCAATAGATAAATAAATCTCAGCAACTGAGAGGAGCGGATGGAACATGGGTTGGAGCAGAGGTACATAAAACCACAGAGGTGCATAGAGCACACGAGTCCAATGCCTGCATGCATGAGGAACAAAACATAAATGTCAACTGATTTGAGGAGGGAAGCAAAATGGACAGAATGCCACAAAATTAAGACACATTTAGTGGAAGAAAGGAGAAGAACAAGGTTTTTTTCCCTGAAGATATTTACCCCATTAATAACTTGACAGCGGTAGCATATTGTTGATGGTTTGATCCTAGACAGCTCTGCCCATGGATGGCTGGACACAGAATTATGCCAGAAGTCCAGACATGCATGAGATCTGGAAACCATCGTGGCAGAGCAGCCCCTGAGAAGGGACGGGGTGTGTGGGCACTCGCCTGATTTCATAAATTGGCTTCATAGGTACTGCAAAGCTGCTTTATTGCAGCTGCATCACAGGAGGCAGCTTTGGTACTTTTGAATGTGATTAGAAAAAAGACTGGGAAATGGGATCTTCATGTTCATTATGAGAAAAGTAGTGCTTGAAATAAAGTCCCAAATATGTTTTGTAGCTGCCTTAGATATAACCATTATTAGTGGCCTTAAGAGGTGCAAGAAATTTCTATAACTGAAAATGTAACAAAGGAACAGAGTACTTGGGGAGAACAGTAGAAAAATCAAGCTTTTTTTTTTTTTTCTCTCTCTAATATATTTTAAAGGTATACATTTCTTGCAATTTAAATTTACCACCAAACCTCCCAGCTTCTCCCCTAGTGTACCAATTCAGAGCTACTTAGAAGGAAAAAAAAAGAAGAGAAAAAGGAAAATCATTAAACAACCCCCCAAAAAGAGGGCTCAATGAGGTCTCATTTCGTCGTAATGAGCTCCAATTTAACATGATCATTATTTCTGACATTAAAGGCCTGTGAATAGTGTCACATGCCCAGAAGCTATTTTTTTTTACCCTCTAATGCCAGAAATAACAAGCTGCAGTTAAGGGACAGTGAATCAGGGTCTGTAAAATTACATTAAAACAGGAATTTCACTACTGATAGAATGACTCTAATCTAGGCAGCCCTTTCTGAAGGAGGTTTCTGAAGCGTACGGTTATTGGATCCTGGGCTGGTACCTGCCATACCTTGCACAGCAACAGACTGTTTCTGCAAAAAGAAGAACAGCAGAAGTCCCCCTGCACCCTCAGTGCAGAGTGTCACAACGTGTGTGCAGAACAACAACCACATCAGGTGAGACCAAAGGCACACCTAGTTCAGAAACCCCTCAGAAGGCGGCCAGTAGCAGATACCTAGAAAAATAATTGTAAGAACAAAAATAATGCTGCGTAATCCCTCTTTTTTGTAACAAGAATCTGGTTCCCAACAACCTGAAGGCTATGGATCCCTAATCTGCAGTGAATACTTTATCAAGCTGTAATTTTATTGGGACAAAACTCTTCAAATCTAAGAGGCTGACTTTGCTGACCAGTCTTCCCTGATAGCTCCTAATAGTGTGCTTACCTTTTTTCATACCTCTTCCCAGTAAAAGAAAAGCTTGGGATGCAGTAACCTCCCATAACTCTTCCAGCACACACACCAGTGTGGAGATCACAGTCCCCTTTGCTGCCATTGCTTTGATTTTGATAACTGCTCATTTTATCACTGAGCCTTCAGTCACCTAGCACCCCTACAGCCTTCCTGCAGCCTCTGGAATGCTGATGGGTTTGAACAACTGCTTACTGTTATCTTCAACTGTCTCAGCTGTTAGTTCCTCAAATACATTATTTTGGGGTAGACACAACACAGCTTGTCTTATTATGATTTTTATGTTTAATTGCTAAAGTTTGGAGTTCCCTCCTCCCCCTTTAAATATGACTCTCACTGTTGTTTTGTTATTTTTTAAACAATTTCCTTTCTTCTGATACTGTGTATTTGAATTGTCACCATTGCATTTTAACCTTTCAGATGCCTTCTCCTCTAAAACAAAAGATAAAATAAAAATAAACAAACCAACATAAAATAAATGAAAAAAACCCCTAACTCATTTTCCCATTGTTCTCTTTTCAGAGTTAGACTTTTCTGCAGTCAGTCATGGGATTTTTTCTTACAAAACTGCTGTGCAGTAGTTATCGCCTGTCCTATGTTCCCTGCACTGCAAGGAAAGAGAAACACTGAGAAATGATCTCTCCTCTCTGGGGTTCTAAGATGTCCTGTCAAACTAAAGTCATTTAGAGTATCTACCAAATCCAGGCTCTGCCATGGTTTGTCTCGTAGGTTTTACATTCCCAGCCACCTCCCTTACAGCACAGGTCTGGAACTCACCTGTTCCACCTATGGATAGCTTTACTCCTTGCCAGCATGCCTTATACCACCATTCCTCCTTAATCTATACCCTTGGAAAAAAAGCCATATCTTTACTGATAATCTTCCTCCTATCCAGTTCCTGAGATCTGTCCTGCCCATGATTTGCAGGAGATCCTGCAGAACACTCCATGTTCAGGTGTCAGGCATTCCTGGAATTACTTTTAAAAGGAGCTGGGTAAGATTTTACTGAGTACGTCTCATCTCCATGGAGCCCTTTTAAATCTGAGCTATAGGGGTGAGAAATGAAGGCTCTCTTAACTGTTGGTCTTGTTTGGGGGTAACAACACAACCCACCAGGAGTCCTTCCAGCAGCACAAACTCAACCTTCAGCCCCAGTGATGGGAGCTGCTGGGTGAATCAATAAGATCCTCAGAGAGGAGGCCTTTGGTCAGCAGTGGAAGCAAGGGATGAACGAGAATCGTAGTCCAAAAGAATCTTTTCTCAGAGGAACAGACATGGTCTCAGAAAACACAAGTTGCCTGAGTGGAGGAATAATCTCCTTCTGAAGGGGGTGAGAGGCCTGAGGCTGGAGCACAACCCTGGGGAGCAAGGGGCTGAGACGACGGCGCCGGAGGAACACTTCAAGCACACGTTAGGAGGTCAGGGCTGGAAGAACATTTATCTCAAAATGTTCGATAACTTGGCAAAGAAAGCACTGCAAATTTTAAAGCCTTTTCTTTTAGCTTTTTGTTTTAAGATGGTTATTGGTTTGCTAAAAGTAACCTCCTACTTTCTACCACGTAAAGGTGCCAAGTGGCACCTTGGTGCCATTGTTTTATTTATGTGACTGTCAAGCTATAAGGCACTGAGGCCATCAGAGCAACATAAAGAGAAGCTCAGCTACAGGACCACTTTGGAGAGATCTGATAAATTTTATTTCCTTATATAAAATACATGATACCAAATTTCCACACACTAAGTACAGATCCAACCATTAGGGCATGGTTCCAGAATTGGACAAAGTCTCCAGCTGATCACAGCTGTCCTCCCACACTCCAGGTGAAATATTTAGTGTTACAAGAGAACACAGGGTTTTTCTGATAATATAAGAACACATGCATCCTCATGAAACACACTTGCTTGCATGCACTACATATAAACCAGCTGTGTCCAGTCACATTAATGTCACTTTATGGTCTCTGGTACATGAAGGCCTTGCTTATGTAAACTGGAGAGAAACAGATTACTTTGGGGGGGTGGGGGAGCACAACACTTGTCTGAGCAGTATGCAGCTAAGGTGACCACCAACTGAAACAAAGACGTTCTCAAATTAATGAATGACCCCAGCTCTCTTTTGTGTGCATGTGCACAGTGACTTTCTTCCCTGCAAGTCACCAGCAGACTGGGCAGGAAGGGCTGCGCTTAATTGGGAATGCATAATTCGGCACCTGCAAGATGGAGACAGCCAGAAAGAAATGCAGGTTGATGTGTGCCTGTGAAACTTGGGGTAAGTGCAAGGCTGAAGGAGCTTTCAAGGAAAAAGGACCCAATTTGTATCTTTATCGATAATTGGTTTGTTTGTGTGGAGTGAGCAGGCGGCTCAGGCGGAAAAGGCAGGGGAAAAAAGTGATGGAGTGAAACAGCAAGGGCTGCGATTCCCTGCCTGATGAGTTGGAGAGAAATTGTTAGTAAGTGAGGTAGGTCCCAGAGGGGTTCATTAAGTGACTGGCCCTTCAGAGTGCCCTGCCACATCTGACCTGGAAACATTAACATGAGGGCAGTGTTACAGCACGCAGGCACGGGTGTGTGTGTGAGGCAGGGAGCACAGGGCACCCTGTGACACCCCACGTGTCCTCCTCTGTGTGTGGGTCCCCCCACTGCTGGCAGGTGGCTGCAGCCCCAGCCCTGGTTGGCAAACCTGCCCCTGCTGCTTCAGGAGGAATCAGCAGCCCCATGCAGCCAGGATGGGATGACCCAGACAGGTCCTTAAACTGTGGAGGGACAGCATCAGGGCCTCGAGTTGAAGGACAGTGATGACTGAAGAAGGGAGTCAACAGAAAAAGATGGGTTGCTAAAGGAGAAGTAGGAAAAACCAAAAGAAAGAAGGGAAACCTAGTAAACTCCCCCCACCCCCAACCTTTTTTTTTTTTTTTAATTTAAATCCTGATAAACACTATCATAATAAACACCATCTAGAGGGCTTCAATCTTGAGCCTTATCTGGAATACACAATTTAGAAATTTAGTTTAAAAATGTCACCTCCCTTGCTGAACAGAGTCATCCAGGAGAAACAAATGTTCAAATCTGCATCGATGGCCTGAGCTTGTATGAACAGTGTTTGCACTGGCTGGTAGGAAAAGTGAGAGTGGGAAAAGCATCAGGGGATACCTGCCTAGATCTCAGGTCACATTATAAATGGGAAGGAAACACAGAGACAACCCCAGAACACTCAATTTAACCAGTATTAACAACATGATTCCTACAAATACGATTGAATCAACTCTCCAAAACTACATTCATATGCTCCTTATGCACATTGCTATCTCAGGCCTTCCAGAATCTGAGTCTTTGCACATCCTTCATGTACCTCCACTGGAATATAATCACAGGAGTTGAAGCATTACCATTCAATCAAAAATTATTTTAAAAGGCTTAACAGAAACTTAAAAGCCAAAAGTAAAAAAAAAAAAAAAAAAAAAGCCAGCTGAGTGGCTAAAGACAAATGTACTGGCAGGTAAGAAGGAAAGTATTCTAGGCAAGAGAGGAAGCAAAAAGAGATGGAACATAGTTTAAAATCTGCCAAGGAGAATTCTTTCCCATTAGAAATCACAGGAGTGTTCAGGAGGGACACAGCACTGGCACATGGGTAGTCAGCAATCAGACTCCTGAAAGCTAAAGGAGTGAGAATATGGGAGCCAAACAAATGATCTAAGAGGAAAGAGACATTCATGTAAGAGGAAAGACATTCATTTAATGAAGCAGCAGAACAGAGTCAGTAACATTAAAAAGTGAACTGAAAAAAGGCACAAAAATCACATGAAGGAAGCACGTCTGTACCTCTCCACCAGTAACATCTGGGATGGACTCAATTACTCACAGGTAGGGCAAAGAAAATGCTGAGGTCTCAGTACAGGCAGCCTGAGCGTAAAGTCCAGAAGTCCTGAGAACTTGTGAAAAAGAATGTAAAGTTTACCTTTGCCTTGCTGTAGTTTTTTCAAATTCCCTCTTCAGGGCACAATTCTTGGGTACCTCTGCATTTGCACACGATGTGAACAACACGGACCATACTTGACACGTCCCCCAGGCACTGCTGGGTCTGCTGCCATCCCTAAGCACTGCCTGAGAACAACCTTGCTAGAGAGCTCTGTGCTATTGTATTGCTCATTTATTGGATCATAACATCACAAGATTGTGACTAAGGAGGGTCTCTTAGTTTGCATTCATTTTTCAGGAATAATAGAAAAGCCCCTCCTGGTACCCATACATGATATTTTTCCATGAGTCCATGGATAAACAGCCCCAACTTGCACAGACTGCAAATACAGAGGTCCTGGCAACAGCACACTTTCTAGCTCCTGTTTTGTCTGTGGGAGCACAGAATTCCCACAGGGCAGAACTATCTATTCTGGCCTCAGTCCAAAGTCTTCTAATTTAAGCATGTGACAGCTCTAATAATATTTTTCTGAATTAACTTGCTTCTACGTAGCAAGAATCAAAAAGAAGCAAACTCTGCTTCAGGAAAAGTTTCCTAACAAACAGCTTATATTGTTTATATATAAGCTCTCTCCATCTCCTTGAAGCAGAGCTTTCTGTGAGTATCATCAACGGGCTGCTTTGCACCAGCAGGCAATTTACTAAAAGACACAGATCAGGAGAAGTAGGGCTGGGTAATCATATATTAGTATTTTTTAAAATAAAAACTGACTCCAAGTTTTTTAGTCAATTAAACGCATCCGGCACATCATGTGCGTGATGTAATGACAGCTCAAGACTAGAAATGCTTTTGATGCATTATTAACCATAAAAAAGGCATTAAATACCAAGCTTCAATGCCATAGGGATGCATATTTCAATAGGAATTATTTTTCAATATATGCTTAAAGTTTATTTTGGTAAACAGATGACTGTGAGCTGTCACAGATGGAGACAGATTTATGTTTAGTTGGAGTCCTTTTGAAACGAAGGGAAATAGCTGGACTTGTTGCACACAGGAAAGGAACATAATTCTTTCTCCCAGCTCAAAGGTTGATCAGTAGCTTGGAAGCTGCCCCAGTCTGGAATATCAATTTTAAGGTGACAGTTGGGAATACCACCGAGTAAATAAAATCTAAAAAATAAAATAAAATAAATGTCTCCAAGCAGGAAGCAATGGAAGAAAAACATGAAAATAACTACGTGATCTAGAGGTTTTATAGCCAGGCACACATTTTCTGTTGCTCAAACATTCAGTAATCCCTGGCAAAAACTTGGAGATGTTCATGCAGTGTTGCATTAACAACACTGTAACTGTCACAAAAAAAACCCCCAAAAAACAACAAACTAAAGCCAGCCACCCTTGTACCTCTCATGCCCCCAAAAGATGACCCACAGAGGAAGCCTAGCAGTAAACTTCTGCTCTTGGATCACATGGGTTCTTGACTGATTTGAAGAATTAGAGCAGCTAAAAAAATAAGAACCTGCTGGAGTATGTCCATGCTGCCCCTCTGCTGTTGCCCAGTGTGCTGTTCAGATTAAACAACCATGCTGAAGGATTTGATTTCTTCCTTTTTAGGAGAACTGCAAGAATTTCAGTGTTAGAAATTTCCTGCTGGTATTCAAATTACTTCTCCTGCTTCCTTATATGCTAAAAAATATATTAAAATATATTTATTATCATTACCAATTTTAAGTTGCTACTGTTCTGCAAACACTATTGATTAACTATTTAACTATTAACTATTGATTTTGCAGGGACATTATGAAAGTGAGGTCTGCAGGATCAACCCCTTTATGTTTAGATCTCCAAACATTTGTAGACTATTATCAAGCCTTCTTGTACTCATCTCTTTGCCAAGCTACACATATTTAGCTCTTTTAATCTTTTCTATAAATCAATCCCCTCAGCCCCTTAATCCTTTTTGTTGCTCTTCTCTAATCTCCTTCTGCTTAGTCAATACTTGCAGCATGGCAGCAGCCAGGCACTCAGCATCCCCTGGCTGCACCCCCCAGCCTGGGGACATGCTGAGCCCGGTCCTGCTGCGGGAGGAGGCCCCAAACCCTTTGGCTTTGCTGACATCTGCCAGGGCAAACTGCTCTGGTGGGATTGCTACACTGCAATCTGCTGATGACCTGGCCTCAGCAATTCCCCGTTCCAGACAGCAGTTTCTGCCTCACCTTACAGCTTTCCCTGAGCTACTCCCATCCCATGAAGATGCAGTTTTCCACATAGCATGGCAAGGCTGCCTGCCTGCTCCTTGGATACCTTCTTCCAGATTGTACACTTGATACTCTCCTTGTATACTTGCCTCCTCCTCCCCAGTCTGATTCACACAAAATAAGCCCCAATGCCTAAATCAATTATCTGAATGACTTCAACTTTCACCCTATCTTTACCTCGCTCTGCCTCTCCTCCTATGGCTCTCAGCTAGATTCAAAATAAACAAGGAAAAGGAGTATTTTACCATTTCAGTACCTGCTCTACAGCCCATGCAAAACCATTGGAGAAGCTTTCAGAACAAAGTCTTGCACTGCAAAGCAATGTTCTGCTTAACGACAGCTCTGCCTCCAGCTGCTGTGTAGCTATAGTGGAAATAAGGGTTTTTCACCCCAAGAAGGGTGCTTCCACTTTCACTCCTCCCTTCTGAAGAGGTGGAAAATAAGCAGCCACTCCCAAACACTGATTTTTAATGCAAAAGGTGACTCTGCATTTAGGTGCCAAGTGGACCTGCCCTGCTCCACGGTAGAATCAAAGCTGCTCTTCTCAGCAGCACAGCCCCTGCTCTGCCAAGTACCCACCTCACCACCTCACCAGACCATCAAGAACCATAAACCAGCATCAGATCCATAAGAAAAAGAGCCCTGTAGAATGCTAATAATTATTTTAGGCCTGCAAGGCCTTTCCCTGTTGTACAGAGATGGTGAGATGGCAGCTGTGATCTAGGAGGTGTGTAAACTGTCGGGTGCTGTCCCTGTGTGCTCACACACACACACCCCCTTTTAGTTTTTTGATCAGAAATGCCACTTCACCATTTCACAACCACAGAACACTGCAAAAAAAGAAAAATACAGGTTAAGTTGTCTTTAATCTTTAATTCATATACAAGAACATATTGCACATGGTAAAGTATAAAGGAAGATCCAAAGTCAGCAGGTTATGCAGACTCTGCCAGACCTTCACTTTCAAAGAGACACAGCCTGGGGAATTACACAAATGGCCTTCCATTGCCCTCTTAGTTTCTTTTTATGGCAAAATGCTTTGCTTTTATCAATTCCTCCCCCTGCTACGAGTCCCAGAGGCTTAGGCAAAACAAAAGGCAGATGCACAAAATGCACCCTTCTCCTCTCAATGAAGTGGGAGACTCACTTGGCAAGAAAGCAGCGGGAGGGTAGAAAATGCTCTCTCGACAAGTAAAAGCCAGCAAGCAGAGCCAATCTTTCTGCCTGGGTGAAGGAATTTGGCCTCAACCAAAAAAACAAGGGTGTGGGGGCTGCTCTTTTCAAGCCCCTGTAGGCATTGCTACATTAAACTGTGTCAGGCTGGAACAGACAGAGGAGGAACACTGTTTATTGTTGGAGGTAACCATCAAAAATAAAAGCCAAGAGCAAGCAGTCCTGCAGCGGGATTCTGCCAGGGATAGGACACTGTATGGAGCACTGGTCTCAGCAGTGGGACGGGGTGGTTCCCAGAGGGTCCAGAGCAGGCCTGAGGTGGGATGGGGAGTAACCCTAGGGGTGCAACAGAACCAGAGAACCCATGGGCAGAGCTGGAGCCAAGGGCAGGGGACACTGGGTCAAAGCCACCAGGACTGTCCTCCCTGTCCTGGGGTAGCTGCTGCCTCAACCCTGGGACCTGCTGCCAGCCTACAGCCAGCATGAGAGACTGAGAGACCCCGAAGGCTGAGGCAGGGAGAGGATTCAAAAGCTTTGGGAAGATAACTGTCCTTGTGAATCCAGAGTTTTTCATTTGAGAAATCCTACAAAATTTGCATTTTGGGGGAAAAAATGCACATAAAAAAGAGAGGTGTCAATACAGAAACAAAACTTTCAACAATTTCTAGAGTGAGTATTTTGAAATTATTTTTCCCTTTAACCCCTTTCAGTAGAAGACATTGCAATCTAAATTGAATATGCTAACTTGCTATCAAACAGAGGATTTTATTTCTAGTGGAACTACATTTGTGTTGTGCCAGTCTGAAACATTTGTCCTGGGATGTGCCCCTAGTGTGGGTGCGTGCTGTCCAAGCTCTGCTGCTCCCCAGACTGTAATTAATCCAGTGAAAATTGCAGCAGTAGCATTAATTCCAGAGTATTTCTGTAGAAGTCTCAAAATAGATTACAGAAAAGGCTGCATGTGGCACTCCACCTTTGGAGTGCTTCTCCATGAGCACTAGTGGTGAAAAAATGAGACAAATGGCTCTTGGGCCAATCCAAAATGCTTCCCCCACCAACTTTCCTCTCTCTGTTACTCAGCTTTCCCAAGCCCCACTCCGTTTCCCAGCCTCTGGATAATTCTGCTGTGGGAAGCTGAGGGTGGAGCCCCCGGGACCCCCCGGATCAGGCCCAGGCAGCTCTCCTGCGGGGCCACCACTACAGCAGGAGCAAAGGGCCAAGGCCACCTCCATGGCAGGACACAGCCCAGGTGCTGCATTGCCCTGAGCAGAGGACACAATTAAAACCTTCATAAGCATTTTCTGCCCCGGTTGCAGTGCATGACACTGGGGAGAGGGGATAGGGGACGCTACCATTAGGCCAATCTCAAGTGAAGTTCTTTCAGAATCAAACAATTCAATTGTTGCGAAATTAAAGTCAGTAGCATTTGAGGAAAGCCCATTTTCTTTTTTAGATTACTGGATGCTGTTACTCATCTAATTTTTGACAGCAGAGAGTGTAATTGGCAGAGAAAGACATACAAACCAATTAAGAAAAAACCAGAATTTTCTTCCCTGCCACCTTTCAATCTTAAAATGTCACTGTCTCTCACACAAAGACCTGAATAAAGATTAAATCTGTAATAATTTACTTAAAATCAGATGCTTGCACAGTATGACTGAAGTACTACCTACATGGTAATTCAGGTTGAAACATTAACTAAACCCACAGTGTTAACTCGTGGTAACAACTAACATCTCAAGTTTCCTGCAAGGAGGGATTGCTTAAGCACTGCATTAATTTTGCACACAAAACCCCAAAGCTTTGCTGGTAGAGGATCACATACAAGGCATCAATTTAGACTCAGCTTCCTCTCAGCTGCCATTAATCATCCCATTAGACTGTCCCTCCTCCAAAGCCTGCTCTCACCAGTGCACGGTGCTGCAGTCCTGGAGTAAGGAGCAGGGCTCTCAGCTCCAGGGGGCTGTGTAAAGCAAGGAGAAGTGCTGGGCCTCCTCGCTGCAAGCTACTTCACATGAAGTAATTTGCTAAACTGTGGGAAAGTCTATTTTAAATTTGGGTTTCTGCTTTTTACAAACATAACCCATGATTGTGGGTCAGCACAAAATCTTCCCACTGAAACCTATTTATAGTCCAGGCTCAGTCTCTTTACAAGTTACATGAGTGAGATGTACGTTTGGGGTAACTCCTCGCACTTCTGCTCGAATACTCGTCATTCAAGGCCCAGCCCTGGAAAGCTGTTGAACAGATGTTTAACCACATATACTGAACTTTCCACATATACTAAAGTCTTCCTGATGCATGTACTTGAGTGCCTTTCCTGCAGGAATGTTTTCCTGAGCTGGGTGCACTCTATAAGCAGGTCCTGAGCCTGCGGGGACTGCTGTGCATGGGGAAGGCTCACCCACATTCATGACAAAACTTCACTGAAGCTTGCTTTGGGCACCAGAAGGTAACTCAAGCCACAAATAAAACCCCAGATTTATCACAGCCAGGGCAGCATTTTGCTCAGCTCCACTGTTGCTGTGTATCTCCATTTTGTTCATAAGCATCACTTTGATAAAAAGGTACCATAGCAAACTGTAGACAAGATGGTACATACATGCACCATTGATTTACCTCGTGAAACAGTCCTGTAAACACTTCTCATTTTTTAAAAAAGCATCTGTGGTACCAGTGCAAGACTGAACAGAGCAGAGAGCAGCTTCTACCTGGCCAGGGCAGAGCAGTAATGACTCCTGCATGACCTGTTCCCAAAGCCAGTTTTGTTCAGTAAATTGGTGTTTTGATGTGCTTTATTTTGAAAGAGATTTAAACTGCTACTTGTATTTACAAACATAAGAGACTGACAGTGTTCGTATGGATGTATGATTAATAAAACCTAAGATGCTGCCTCTATCTTTCAGTGTTTATGTTTCCAAAAGCCTGGAGAACAGCTCATTTAAACAATGTTTGTATTCAGAATAACATCTCTCTGCAAATATTCCCTCATTCACTGCGATACCCATTTAAAAGTGTAAAACGCTCTATGCCAATAAGAATCAACAGGGAAAAAACATTCTAAGCACAAGAGCTTAAATAAATTATCATCTTTGTAGCTCTGCCATAAATCCCCCAGTTGGGATATGATGATTTAGCATTTGCTGCTCTGGCAGAAATCCAAATGCCTTGGGTTTCTTAATGGATAAAATATTGCCTTTTCACCTTTCTGACCCTGCTTCAACTTGAGTCTGAGGTGACACGAGTCTCCTGGTCTCTGCTCAGCCCTCAATGGGCAGGAACAGACAGATGCAAGAGCGTTTCTCACATTAGTGCAGCCTGTTGGGTGTGGGGGGGATGTGGAGGGAGATGCCTCCTGCCAGCACCTGCTCCCCTGCGGAAGAACTTGCTGCATTTTCTCAGCAAGTGAGCAGGACTTCAGCTCCCAGAACTGGAAAATAGAAAAGATGCAGCAAATTCCCTGCAATCTATAAGGAGAATACCCTAAATCCAGAATGAAGAAAGAAAAAAAATTCTGCCCCCCTCCCCCCCCAAAATAATCAAGAATCCAACCAGGAAAGGTGACATGGGAGGTAGGGCTTGGTTTTCCTTGTTGGAAAGAAGTATTTGCTGCTGACTTCAGAAGAGCAGTGCTCCCATCCAAGATGAGCACTTAGCACACTGCTCTTACTCAAAACTTCAGGTCTGGCTTCATTTATTCAGGATTAATGCCACAGGGGGAGAGACAGAGGCCCAAAGGTCCCAGGGAGGAGAGACTCCCAAACCAAGCCTGCAGTGTCCCAGCTAACAAACCACATCAGCAGGGGCTCTTGGGTCTCACTTCTGTGATGGGATCCTACAAACCACCTCACGACCTGGACTTCCTTTTTTTGGTGTTACAAGTAGAGTTTCCTGTGGTCATTAAACACTGAGAAGTGCACTATCCAGGGTAACACTTCACTGCAAGAGTTTCCTAGGTGACTTTTCTGGAAGAGAGCTCCAGATACAGGAAAAGCTCATGCACACCACTCGCTGCTTTTTCTTCAACATTTTAAATACCACCTGGCTTATCAAAAGGTGATTTCAAGGCCATTTAATTGAGGTAGTCAATTCCTCTGCTAAACCACTTTTATTAGAACATTTAAGGAGTAAATCCTGTAGTGCTTACATTTATCTGGTTTGTCTAGCTTCCAGGAAGCCAGGGAAATCTCATTTTAGGGGTTTGGGTGACTTCTGTCCCAGCTAAAATGACAAATCTCAATGTCTTTACAAACCCTATGAGTAACATAAGATCCCTTTCACCAGCCATCATTCCATTTCTACTTCCCAGCAGGATCAGGAACCCACGTTAAGTAAACTGAGCAGAAAGTGAGGCACCTACTTCACATCCATTCATGTTCTGAATGAACATGGAGGCAAGTACCTGCTGGCAGTGGCTCTGGTGTCTGTCAGCCCTGGGTACTTGCCTGTGGGACAAGGACAAGCCTGTGCCCAACAGCAGAGCTCTGTCTGGAGCAGGGCTGCACCAACTCATCACACTCAGCCTCTGAAGATCTCTGTTGGGGAAGGTCCCTGACAACCTCCTCACATGGTTCATGTACAGGAACTTGGTTCTGCGTTGCTCCTGGTTTGGATACAGGTACTTGTGAGTACCTAACATAAGAATTTGATAAGGAATGAATATTCTGAATAAAACATGGAGAATCAGCACAGGGCCACCACAAAGGGACAGGGCTGGTGCTTCGCCCATCCCACCAGGACAGGCTTTGTCTCCCAGCTGAGAGCCCCCACTGCCTCTGCCACTGGCCTGGGGTACACATGCTGGCCTTGAACTTTCTGCCTGGCTCTCTGCTGTCTCCCTGCCCATATTAATTACCATTCCCCTCTGCCAGGACCAGAAAAGAACCTTCACTGCATTAGTGCTAATTAAGAAGAGTGAGCTTCCTTTTCTGGCTGCTGAAGTCACACTCCTCTACTCATTCAGAGCAGAAAGGAGTGCTAACAATCTGATTAAAAGCAAAAGGAAACACCTTGGTCATGCTTTGAGCTGGCAAGCGAGCCTAGCCAGCTCTGTCCTTCTGCAGGGACAGCAAGGCTGCAAGTGCCAGAGGGACAGAAAGGGAGGGCATGAAAACCAACATGTTTCCCAGGACTTGGAGATCTGGGTCTCGGGGAGACACGGGGAAAGCATCCCCCACTTTGGAAACATTTATATTCGACAGCATACGCACCCTTGCTGCGAACGCATTAAGACACCAACTCTTATCTTCTGCCATCGTTTTACCATAGGAACCAAAGTCTCCTTGCTGCATAGGACAGATCACATGAACTGATGCAGCTGTGGTTGCCCCTTTGTGGGTGGACAGGAGCAGCAGCATGGCTGTGTGAGCAGCTCTGAGGTCTGGAGAGCAGACACCTCAACACTTACACTGACTATTGCCTTTCAAGAAACAACTGTTTCTGCAAGACCTAAGGTTGTCCCTGATTTGAGTCCACATCACCTGTGACACAAGACCTAGAGAGCCATCAGGAGTTCCATCTGTCTGAGTTCAGCAAGATATATAGTCCTTGGGGAATGGTAGCTGTGTGTTAATCGCATGCTATTATTTTAATTTTTAGTGCTAAACAACTTTCAGAATCAATAGAAGGCAATGTCCTGCTCTGAAAAGGAAGCAGGTAAGAGACATGAGCAAACACTCTGAAGCAGTGGAAAGCCCAGGATGGACAAGGCCAGACTGGTTCTGACCAGAGCACAGATAGGAGCCAGCACACAGGATGATTTCTCCTTGCATCAGAGGGCTAAATCACATTAAGTCATCAGCAGAAGCATTCAATAGTTTCCTGAGATTACATTTCTATGTAAGCAGTTAAAGCTGTTGCCATAGGAACATTAACAAATATAGTGATGGGTATGACTGGGAATAAAATGGACTGGGAAAAAAGAAAGAAGCTGGCCTACACTATCAGAAAGTTTAGCCTCCCACAGTGCCCTGCTGGTCCTGGGTGGAGGGGGCTCGGGGCACATCCCAGGCTGCAGCAGCGACCCAGGGTACCTCCAGCCCATGTCTTGCCCTGCTCCTGCCCACAGGCTCTGCAGACAGAAAATCACCTCAGGAAAGAGAGGCAGCATTTTAATCCCGAGAGCTCAGGCCCTCCTTCCCCTTATTCCCCCAGCTTTATAAAAATAGAAAGAACACATGTTCCCATTAGTCACTTGCTAGAGGGAAGCTGTGGGGTATGTGCTGACAGTCTGAACACTGAGATCTAATTTGAATACTATTTGCATATTCCAAGTAGACAAAGTGCAACTGCATTAGAAACACGTGCGAGGATGTGCGGAGCGCGACAGCAGCCCCAGTGCCGGTCCCCAGGCTTTGAGCCCTCTCCTCAGCCTCTTCCCAGCCCACTTACAGGGTCCCCCTATGGCCACTAGCGCCCAGCCTGGCTACTTTCCAGGAGGCTCTTAATTAAACTTCCATTTGCCAAGAACAGTTTGTATTTGCAGGAGTGAGGACACAGGTGTCCTCATGGGAACATCAGGCAGAGGGTTTTTCCCTCTGGATAACACCACCAGCAAGCAAGAGACATTCCAAGGTTATCCATACACAATAAATGTCTCTCACTGCTGTTGACTATGCTGACATTGTGCAGGTTATTTTCAGGCATCCAGTTAGGACTAATAAGTGTCCAAAGCCTAGGTCTGAATGTGAGCCCTCCTCACTGCTGACCCCTTGATCTTTGAAAGCTCATTGATCTTCACCTCAAGCACAATCCCAGGGAGTCCCGAGGTTAAGTTTCGGGGATGCGGTCAGTGTCTGTGCTGAGGTGAGGTAGAGGCACATCTGGGGAGGAGGGCACAGCCCCAGTTCTGCAGCTGTTGAATTGTTCATGCAGCAATTCACACCACAGGGAAGGTGTCCCATCAAGAGCAGGACACCTCACCAGTGCTCCAACCTTTGCAACTCTATCAAGACCAATGGTCAATAGCTATCAACTATATGTAGGAAAAGACCATCTGTGCTGCATTCCTGTCTCTTGGTCCACAACAATAATATTTGATGTATTTCCTACCCTAAGGATTTTTTCCTATATGAGTTTCATTTAACACCATTCTTCCACTCCTGTTCCATGACCCACTGGGAGCTCCGAGGAGAGCCAGTGCAGATGTTCAGGCAGACTGCACATTCAGTGTACTGATTACAACATAAATAAAATAATATTTTGTACAAGTTCAGAGGGAATAATTAAACATTTCTCTCAGCTCTTGGCAGTGACTTTTACAACAGTGTGTAATGAGTTATGACATTTTGACCTTTACATCCAACTCACCTTCTGCATTTTGCTGAAAAAACTTGGAACACCACATAAGTAAAAATAACCCAAAGAGCATGAGAAGATAGGCCTGGGCTGCTCTGTCGAGAACTGCTGATAAATGATTGCAAACATCAGGTGTCCATACAGGAAGCAACTGAACTACTTCCTAGTGTTGGATTTAATAGCAAATTACCAAAGAGACTCTACACATTACTACAATCTGCACATCAAACCAGGCAGAAAGCAACCTGCAATTATACAATTAGATTGATACACAAGCTTCCCGCTAGTGTTTATTTCTGCTGCCAATCATGCTGCTTACTGGAAAACAAGGGCTCTCAGCATCCATTGTGCCTCATACTTTTTCTCCTCTGTGTGTTTCCATTTTGAGGGGCTTTTGTGATCACATGTCATTCTTTTAACATCCTCATGAATCCATCCAAGATCACACCTTTCCCAAGTCCCTTTCAGCTGTACTGAAACCATTTCTATTCATGGTGCATAATCTATCCCAGCAGCAACTAGCTGCATGGAGCATGAGAACAGGCAAGAAGAGACAAATGAATGTTTATTATTAGCTGATGAAGGCAACTGATTGAAACCCAACAAAACCCTTGATTTCAAATGAAAAATATTAAATGAAAATCATTTAACTATGCTGTGCCCTGACAGAAAGCATAAAAGGTGAATGCAACTAGAAGTCTTTGTACTTGATCTGGGTCTTATAATTTAGTGCCTCTAAATGATTAAATGTTGAACACATCGTGGATACTTCAAACAGGCCTACTAGCTGAGGTTCAATGCATGTGTGATCTTGCAGGTCCACGTGTTAATTTATTTTTCTCACCTATCTTTACCACGCCTATTCAGCGGTTCTACTTTCTGGGTCTCTGGGGCATCATTCACTCACCCATATCTATTCTGGCCTAAGAGCTGTGAGCCATACACCTCCCTGTGAGGTCACTGCACCAAAAGGATGAGATCACCCTGTACAGAGGATGCTGGTCATGCAGCACAGCTCCCAGACCAAACTCACTCAGGTCTGCCTGGCAAAATGTCAAACATGTAACTTTTCACTATGTGGACCCTTTACCTGAAACATCACAAGAAAACTAATAAAACAGGGTTTTGTTTTTTACTTCACTGGTGAGACAGAGTGTCCTGGTGGTCTCCCAGGACTGTCACCACCATGATCCCTAGGGAGCACATTAAGCATTTCTTGCACTCCGCATCTTGGCAGAAATTATTTTACTGCGAAGCAACATTGGGCTTTACAAGGGCAGCTACCCTGTGTCCCAGTGTGGAACTGAACTGAGCCTTTCTCCTCAGAGGCCAGGAGGCCAGTGAGACCTCCACCTCAGTTTTCCAAGCATATGAGGATTCAGCTGTGCCTTTTGCTTGTCAAAACAAACAGAGGAGCAAAACTGAACACAATGTCTGACAATGCAGGTAATACTATATCAAGGAAAGCCCCAGTGGGGCTGCCGGGTACCGCTACAGCCTCGTGGTCCCATCACTGCTCCAGCATTTTGAAAACTTCACATGGTGTTGCATTTTCTCACTGGGCAAAGATCAATTTTCTGTACTGAAGAGACATTTAGTATGGAATATAAACAAAGGGATCTAATTGTGCTCTTCCATTTTTAACATAATCTAAGAAGAAAGCACTTAGCCTCAGTGCACAAAGAGCTCAGCCATGCTGGAGAAGAGCAGCACAGTAATAAGAGCAAAGGTAGAAAATGGAGGATGCAGATTATAAAATTCAGTCACATTTTAAAATTTTCTGCTACAATAATTCACTTTATGTAGAATTAATGTGGCTGATTGAACGTTTGTGCTGTAATTTACTTATAATTAACATTTTATGGTGAACAGATTTCACCATCTCCTTCATGCTGTGAACTCCAAGCCATAGGTCAAAAATAGAGATGAAACAGATAAGCACAAAATATTCTCCCTGAAATATTAATGAGATTTTAATTTAATACTTTAAAAATACATCTTTCATCAATGCCTGTACATCAAATCATTATTTTAGTTTTTTTACATTACAAAACATAATGAACTTTCCTAACTGGTTGAAAGACCCTGAAATATCTATTGTGAAGAGACAGTTCAGGGGAACAAAACAGTCCAAACATGCACAGCTATCAAAAATCTCATGTGGTGACTGCCTGAGAGTCAGCTTAAACTGAAAAGAAAAATGTTCCCATCAACCAGTGAGTTACCAGTCCCAGAGCTTCTGGGGCCCAGCAGAGGAAAGCTGCTCTGCCTGCTAAGATCCTACTTAAAGCATAGGGGTAGCCATTAAAAAAAAAATAATAAATTTCAACAGCCACAAACTTCTTAATGTGACTCAACAGAAGTTGTTGCATTCACTCTTGACACTCAAGGAGTTTCAATCTGCCAGTCTTATCTTTTAAGCCACTTGTGGCTAAATTCAAGACCCTCCAGAACAAGGCTCTACCATTGAGGCAGATACCATGAGCCAGAGGAAAAAACATGCTCCTTCATGGTTTAGGGAGAAAGCCAAAAGAAAACTTTTATAAAATCTCAAATCCACTCATAACGTGTATTTAAAGCTGGTTTTAATATTTCCTGAAGAGGATAGACTGCATCTGAATAAATTATCAAATGATATGCAATTAATACAGTTTCCTATATTCCAACGTGCTACCACACAGGCAACTGAGGACATTCCCGGAACAGACTGGTGACATAGGATGAAGATACGGGATGACAATGAAAAAGTCAGCAGAAATTCATAAGTCAATGGAACTCTTTTATGCTCTTTACTTCCTAGCCTGCACCAGTCCATTCAGAAGGCTCATTAGAATTTCAAATGAAAAGGTGAATAATACAAACATTATAAATCTGTTACAAATAAACCTAAAATGCATCAAGCAAAATATACATGGGCTTTCCTTCCTAAATTGCATTGGTTTCTCCTACACGTTTGTTTGCTGGGAATCAGCAACTATTTGTTTTTAGGGTAAGGCTGTCTTGTCTTTGCTTTTTTAATTTACTTTTCTTATTTAAATTGAAGGCCAGTGCCTGCCTGTCTCCTTGGTCCCTCAACAGCTTGAGGAATGGAATCCAGCCACCTTTCAGGTTTCTCTATGCAGCCAGCAGCTTTTTCTGGTTTTTCTTTTTTTTTCTTTAGAGACATTAGGAGTGAAAAAAGAAGTTATTTACCTGTGCTGTGGGAGAAATCTCAAGAGAAATCAGAGCCTGAGCTTCCTGTGGCATCTCACCACAGAAGGACTCCCAGTGGGAAGTTAAATTGTTAGCTGCAGAAAGTCAGGCCTCTTGGTAGAGAAGCAACAGGAATGTGATTTCTGACAGGTCTCAAGACCTCCACCCCTCCTGTGAGACAGAGGCAGCACGGGTGTCTGCTTCTACAGGGGTTCTGCTAGACCAGGGGACCTGGTCATGAAAATATTTCTGCTGATTATTAGGACTGTTCAATAGAAGTCCTTTAAAAGGAGAATAAACGCCTAATGTTGCCTTTGAAGTGAAATGATTCAGACCATTTTTAGAACAAAAAGGTGTAGCATACGAACTCCCTCCACATCCTGAGCCAGGTGGCTGTGCTGCTTCTGAGAGCAGCAAGGGAGAAACCAAAGTTACAAGAGAACAGATTAGACAGACTTAGACAGCATTCTTGCTGACGTTTTGTTTTAGCATTTTTCACTGTTGAAATGGAAAAAACCCTCAAACCACCACAAAACAAAACTCAAACCAAACCCCAAACAATATGGCAGGAAAAAAAGCCCCAAAACACAGCAACTGAACCAAGGATTCCAAAAGAAAACATTCTGACACGTCACCCACAGAATTCTCAGCAAAACTTCTGGAATTCTCAGTCCCTGTAGGCAAGGCCATTAAGCAAACACCATGATGATGCTTTGGGAAGCCAAAGCTGTGGCAGTGGGAGGTGCAAGTGACTCGGGTGGAGATGTCCACATGGCCCCACAGCATTCAGAGCTGCATGGGAAGGGGGATGGGAAAAAGCAGTGACAGAGAGAGACAGTCCCTATGCCTTGAGGCTGGAGAAAGAGCTGCTGAAGTGGACACAGTCAATCTGCAGCTTAAAAAATAAAATATAAAGACTGCAATATGGTAAAGGTCTTCGTCCCTTTGATCTCTTGCCTAGTGCTGATATGCCACTGAAGCTGCATGGACTCATCTTTAAACGAAGTATTAATGATGAGAAACTAGGCTGACAGATGTTTCTCTGCAATTTCTCATTTCCAGGACCTCTGTTACCATATTCTAAGACAGAGGAATTTTTTTTCCAGAACATCAGCTAGGCTTCTACTCAACTGCTGGGCAATGCCTTGAGAGACCAGCTTCCACAGGCATCTGCTTGAAGAAAATCTTTAACTCTGACAGAGAACCTTTAAGTTCTAACTACAAGATTCCAGACACCTTATTTACTGAGCACCAAGTTCACTGGGAAGAGACACTGACTGTGGCTGACCCCCCCGGGTCCCCAGTGGGATGGGAGAGGCTGAGGCTCAGCCAGCCCCAACCTCACCCTGCCTGGGGTCGGGATCCCGGCAAGCGGCTACACTGGGGACCAAGGCAGACAGCCTGGATATCTATGGAACCAGCTTTCTGCATCTTAAGAGAAGGGAAAGGGAATGAATATACAAATAAACAAACACTTCAAAGATAACAATGAAATCTCACCAGTTGCAGCGCATGTCTACCCAGTCTCTTTTTTTTTTTCCTAAGTGCCCTTTCTTAGCAAAAGCCATCAAATGTCATTGTGAATTAGTCATAATTTTTTTTTGCAGCATTGAAGAATTAAAGCAAGAGAGAAAGGGAAGGCATGCAAGAGAGAAAAGGAGGGAGAAAAAGAGAGAGGTTAAGCTCAAAGGCAGAGAGAGCGAAATGGACCAGATTATACAAAATTAAAAAGCAAATACGCGCAGACAATTTGTGCCGAGTGATTGCAAGCAATTACAGTCCGGCTTTTCTGGAGGGAAAATTGGGGAGGGGGGGGGAAGGTTATTTCAGCTTAAAAGGAGACTTTATTCATTCCTGATCAGCTTCTCCTACTATTCTCTCTTTTATTCTTGGATATCAATTTAAAAAAAATCACCCTTCAGATGTTACATGTCTAACCCTGGGAATCCCACCCCTGGGCAGAGAGGGAGGATTTCAGCTTCCAATCGGCTCTTTCTATAGCCCTGAAAAAGCAATTTGCTCATAAAGGATAAAAAAAAAAAAAAGAAAAAAGGAAGAGGGGGAAAGAAAGAAAGAAAAGGAGGGCAAAAAAGGAAAAAAACAACAAGGGCATGCATTTCTCTTGGAGGAGAGCTTCAATTTTACTGTAATTGTCAGAAGAAGAGCTGCTTTGATCTGCAGAATTATTATTATGCTTCAAACGCCTGCCTGCTAATGTCACAGCCTGCTTCAGCACCAGCACACCCGGGGGACCAGCACCTAACCTGGCCCCAGCCTCTCTCCCCCTTCTCCTTTGTGTCTCTGAACTTTATATGGGGAGCCCCTGCAGCCCCCTGGCCCCCACTAACTAAACAATCTCCAGTGTTTTGAGATGGATCTGCCCCCCTCCTCCAGCCCCCAAGGCCAGACAAGTTTTGGTGGAGCAGGTGGACTGAGCCCAGGGGCACAGACTCAGACAGCACCAGAGCACAGGGAGCAAAACACATCCTGGGTTCTCAGTTCTGCAGCGAGACACAGTCCCTGTTAGGAGGAATGCCACCTCCTTCCCATCCACTGGGAAATCTCCAGTTCTTCTAAGTTTTAACACAGGTCCCTGATTAAAGACCTCCAGCGAAGGCAGCAGAAGCCTTTGCCACGGGGACCTGCATGTCTGAGGACCTGCAGCCTGGAGTTGTTTGGCTTTGTACAGGCCAAATTGTTCCACAAAACACTGAGAAGCTCAACTGCTTTCCTGTTTTCTTGCTCTAAGGCACCACCTCTGTACTTCTATGAAAATACTCTCAATGCATACAGGTTGTCTATGAATTACTTATTTTTTCCCATTTTTATAGATCAGAGTTGAGAAGGAGAGAGATATTCTGCACATCAGGGCAAAGGCATCTTTTTTTCCAGTTCTTTCATGACTGAGGCCAGAACCTTAATATCTCATCTTGGTACCTGTTCCTTGTGAGCTACCTATCTATAGTCAGATAAAAAATTCCAGAAAATGTGTCTTTTTAAGAATATCCTCAGCACAATTATTTCTTTAAAATAACAATATTTAATGATGAAGTTTTCTAAATGCTTCATTATGCAAAGCCCTCTTCTATAATCCATGTCTGACTCCAATCATGCTATGAGGGATCAGCTTTGAAAACCTTCAGACTGGTTTGAGAAGCCCAAGCACTCATAATTCAGGTCTGGGCTCTGCCAGGCACCCAGCACCGTGCAGGTGACACAGGCAGTGACACAAGGACAGAGGCAGCTTTCAAACAGCCTCTACCCCATCAGCTGCACGAGCTTCCTGAAGGACATAGGAGCAAGGAACAGCAAAAATACCTTTTTTTTTCTTCAGTGGTGGTGAGATATTGGTATCCAAATACTTTTGTGAATCACTAAAAACAGAATAAGAATGTTGAGATTTTAAAGCTTTCCAATGAGTAAAGCATTCTGCACCTAGAAAGATTTCAAGATGCATATGATTTTAAAAACTTCCCATTACTTTATAGAAATAGTAATTTCTGTAAGTAAAGGCTTCTAAAATCATATTTGTACAATTTTTCTCTGCTTGTACAGACTCTGAATCCTGTTAATAGGTGGCCTGCCTTCATAGGGATAAGTCTATGAAAAACGGTACATATCATTTCTTAAAAAGTCTGTAACATCTTTCTGAAATACTTTGCCTGTAAAACACGTACCATGCACAAAATACAGTGAGACATGGTGTGCCACCAACAATTTATTGGCATGAGGTGGGGATGAGCTGCATAAGTCATGCAGGGCTGCACTGCTCCTACGTGTTGCTGGCACCTCATGCTATCAATAACACCTCTGCTCAACTGAAGCCCAGCACGAGCTGTGTATCTACCCAAGCTATAAACATATACAATTTTTCAGTCAAAAGAGGAATACGCAAATAGCTGGATTTCACTCATTTTGTGTTCTCCAGGTAGTAAAATAGACGCATATTTAACGTACAGACCAAAAAGCACAGTGCCAGTGAGTAGAGAGAGTCATATTTCCGAGTTAGTTTATAGAGGGCTATATTTTATGGCTGTACCAATAAAACCATATATGCATGCATATAAATATAGATAAATATCTGCAAAGTCAGAATCTGCACATGTGAAATAGAGGAATGGATAAATGCAGGACAAAGTACATGATAAAAATAATCCCAATTTTCTATATACAATTATGAACTCCTGACTAAGATTATTACTTAGAAATGAGAACTTGAGGTTATCCCATGTCCTCTGATACTCATCCTAGAGGTTGTTATTGGAGCTACTGCGCTTTTGCTAATTGGTCATTAAGAAGTCTATAATTCTAATTCTGCCTTTGTCGGCAACACACTGTGGGTCAGCAAGTAAATTAATCTACCTCCACACCTCAGTTTCTCCAACTGAAATACAGGGAAACACATATCCATCACTGGGTCCTGTAGGAGTTAATCTGTTAATGTTTGTATCCATCAAGTTGTCAAGTGCTGTTTAAGCGCTTATTATTACTCATACAATAATTCTCTCCTCCAGGGCTCCGTAGGTCTGCAAATTCCTCTTTCATCACATATGTGAAGTTCTTTTGGGGCAAGCGAGATGACCTAGACTAGGGGCTGATCAAACACATCTCTGGAGGTGCCTTTAGAACACAGAGTGCACTGGAGCAAGGCAGACCAAGCATTCCCCACACTTGGCTCCTGTGTTGCAGAACCCTTTAGGTTTCCCCACAACCCTTTTTGTCAGCTGCACTAGATCCAGGAACTGCTGTAGCTTAAAGATATATTTGTATCTCATGGCCAAGTAAGGCTACACACCCATAACCTCATGTGAGCATCTTTCCCAACAGGCACGTGCTGTCTTTTCCTCCTTTCTGCCAGTTGTCCCTGTGCCTGCCCTCCTCTTTGGCCTGGCAAGAGTTAGGCACAAACTCTGAGGAGATGCTGTTTATCCAGAGCATCACTGTCTCTGACTGCTCCAGAGAGAAATGCTGTTTATTCAGAGCCTGGTTCTGAAACATCTCAGGGAGAGGTCCCGCTCTGTGGCACATGTGCTCTGTTCAGCTTCTGCACCTGGGCAGGAGAAGGGACAAACTTCTGGTCCACATCTGGGATCCCCTCAGAGGCACAGGGACAGCAGAACACCCAACACAGTCCACTGTGTTCTGGAACCTCGGGGCTCAGGGTCTGCACAGACACGTTGGGCACTCTGCAGTCACTCCACAGGAGCTGTACCCCTGCCCTACACAGCTACAAGAGCTTGTAAATTTCTCTTCAACTTATGGCCCTGGCACACTGCTGTCATCAGAGCGTGCCAGTACAAATCAGTTTTTCAGCTCTCATAGAATGAGTTACTGCTCTTTATCTACACACCTCCTTTCTGTGCAAAAGGCACACAGCATTCACATCATGCCTCAGCCAGGATTCCTGGAGCCTCCATGCACCAGGAACTGCTTTAGAAAATATAGTAGCTACTCGTCTAGTCTTCTCACAAAATGGATTCTCTCTACTGGCACCAGAGAAGCTAAATGCAGCTTCTAATATATTGACCAGAACTACATAAGGAATGCAACTAAAAAAGTGACACTTTAATTATTACCTTTATGCTCCTGAAAAATCCCATCAATATGAGGAGCAGATAACTCACAGACTGCTTCAACCACTCTGCAGCATCAGGAGATACTGGTGCATCCCCTACACCAGGCATGCAAAACATTAGTGCTATGTACCCACATGCCTACCCTGTAGTTACTTACCAATTGCTTATGCATGCATTTAGTCATGAATTTATTTAATTTATAAACCTTTATATTGTGGAGCATGAGATGATGAATTCAGAAGAAAAATACCAACTTGTAGAGTCACCTCTATCAGCCAAGACTCCCTGCCTCGTAGAGGTGATGTGACCTGGACCTTCCTGCCCATGAGTGCTGCTAGCAGCAGCCCACAGAGTGGGAACACTGGGGAGAGTTTAAGCAAACCAATTCTCCCTCCCACGTGATATTCTCCATAGTAGTCTTAAGTAAACCACTGGATATTAGTTTAGTGAGTCTTTAGCCTGCAGCTGATCCTTGGGAATTGAGTGGGATCCTGTGGCTGCTAGTGTGTCAGCAAATTATGTAACTTCCAAATTATTTTTGTTTTTTCAAAATAAGTTGTGCTAAGTGCAAAACTGAAAATGTCTCAGTAAATCACAAAATAAATAAGTATCTCTGCATAATTACTTGCTAAGTAGCTCATTTTCCCACTGTTCCAGCACTGACAGCCGCCCAAACTCAAAGTCCATCAGTTTCAAAGCAAGACATTTGGCAGGATTTTTTTTTTTACTGCCTACCATCGAGTCTGGTTTTCCCATAATATTAACTAAAACTCCATTTTCCCTTTAAAAGTACATATTTTATGTTTTCTCACTGCACCAAGCCTGACAGAAGCAAATGGCATTAATTAAACACGTGGCTGGACATGCTGACTATATTTATTTCTGACATTTTCCTCCTACTATCCTCAAGTACTTCTTGCTCTGTGCTACCTGGGCAAATGGGTGTCTGAGCAGGGCAGCAAGAGAACACTGGGGGAGCCACTCCAGAGCAGTACCCACTCATGGCAAAGCCACTTATCTTATCTTTCCTTAAGACTAAGTACACATTTTAAATAACCTCCTGACTATACATGAAATCAACATTTGTAATAATTTTGGTCTTTTTCAGCCTCTTGAATAGTCTAGACCTGGACCACCCCTGGTTCAAGTCAGAGATTTCTGCCCCCAACTTTCTGAAATTATCTGAGTTATTTCTTCTCTGCTAGAAGCTCTGCCAGCTCAGTGTTTGTTCTTCACTTTCAAGGGTATTTTATTTATTTTCTCCACTTCCAGCTATTGAAATTGGCAAGAACAAATTTATATAATGAGACTTAATAACAGTTTCTCCCATAAAGTTACCTATTTATCTCCTATTGTAGTGGTTTAGAAAGCACGAAAATGATGGAAAAATATAGGTGTAGTGATAAATTTCTGGGACTGATAGTGAATAATTTAAAATAGTCTTTATCCATGGGGGTGATGCTTGGAGCCCACCCACTCTGGCTGAACGCTTCCCAGGCACTCAGACTCTTCCTTTCACAATTCAGTAACATCCTCTCCATGCAGACAAATAAACCTCTGTTTATCTAAACCTTTTAATCCAAATCTGTTCTATCTCTCAGCCTGTATCACTCACCCAACAGCCACCACCTTTATCTGACTGCTTCTGATGGCCTGGCTCAGCCTGGGGAAGCCGAACTGCCGTGGGAGCCCAGGCACAGCTCACTGTCAGCCCCAGGTCAGGAAAACTCACCCACCTTCAGGATAAAGTTATCAGCAGGAAGATTTTTTCTGTCTGTATTTCCCTCATAAATACTATTTAAGCAAATTAGAGACAGCAGAAAAGCAAAGACTAGTGCTTTTTCCCTCTCACAGCAGGTAGGGTGCTCCTGTGAGACTCACCCTGTGGCATCTGAACCCCCCGCCCACCAGCGCAGACGCGACCGGGGATGCAATGCTGCAGGCATGCCAAGACTCACCCTCAGAGCCAGCTCCCTGGGACGCTGCTAGAGACTGATTTGTGTTTTGTACAGCACTCTCAACATCAACAAAAGCAATGTCAGCATTTGTTCTTAACTATTTATCCATTTTTAATGGCGGTAAGAAACAAATATCACAAGTGCTTTCTTTGCTCCAAAGACCCCAGTGTAGAGCGGGATGAAAACCACCCTTGATTTCCCCCTGGTTCTTTATTTACCAAACCATCTGTGTGCAGTTGCAGAGTCCAGTTGAGCCCTGTCTGCATCCCCCTTTCCCTCCAGCACTAATTAGTAATGCAATCCCACAAAGAGTGAAGTTGCCCGAAACCTCCCCTCACTCACAATGATTTATGTTCAATTTGTACAAATGGAGAAAATGAGATTTCAAATTTCAATGCCATTTCTGCAATGAGGTGATTAAAAGAGAGAGAGGTATTGCGTTCTACTGTATAGAATATTGATCCCAGTGCTATTTTCCTTAGCAATAACCATTAGCTCAGTATTATTTGCAAACCTCTAATGTGAACCTGGAGATGTAATTTACATTTGTGCTTTACTTATTTGCTTTAACAAAACAACACAAAAGCTTTGGGCCTTTCAATCTATCCTTATTGTCAATAAAATTAGCAGTTCATAAAAAAATTAATGTATATGCAAAACCATCACTTCCTTGTAAACTACACGGAGACTGTAAATGTTGCTCAGAACAAAAGGGAGATAAACTATTAAAAGCTTCTGGCCATTTAACAAATTGAATACCGAACGAATTAAGACAGAGTTCCCTTTTGTCCCCCTCTTTAATTTCTGGGCCCTTGGGAGCCCACAAAAGTTTCAGCAGAGTCTTCCCCCGGGACTGTGGTGGTGACAGGGGTGGCCAATGGGACACCTGATGGGACACGCGCTGCCGCTCGCCCCGGCCACCACCAGCACCCACCGCCCCGGCACACGCGTACACCGGCACACACGTGCGTGGGCACATGTGCCTGGCATGTAAATGCTGCTGAGGAGGACGCCGAGAAGAAAAAAAAAAAGAGAAGAAAGAGGGTAATCAGGGAATAAAAGCGGACAGGCTGAGGCCGCTGGGGTGGGCATTTGGCAGCCCCTAACCCTTGAATAGGACAAGGCAGCTCCTCCCGTCGTGCTGCTGCTCCTTGCAAAACATCATCTGCTTCTGCTGCCTGGCAGAGTAGAGAAGATGAGAACAAGGAACGAAGAGGGAGAAAGGGGGGGAAAAAAGAAAAAGCTAATGACCCATAATTGCCATGATAGTGGAATAGGGCCCAGGCAGCTGTTTTACATTCCCGGTATGTATAGTATGCAAATATCTACAAAGGGCCGACACAGTTTTTCTATTGTGGATCCTGAGGGTAACCAAATTAGCCTTTGGCAAGCATGGTAATTGGGAGGTGCTGTTCCCATTAGGAGTCCTGCAAATTATGAAGAAAAATGGACCAAAGGCTTTGTCACAAATAATAATAGCGAGAAGAAAAGAGCAGGCGGCCGTCTTTGCTTTCCTTTTCTTTCTTTGGCTTTTTTAATTTATTTTTTTTTTTATTTCTACATTGTGTTGTTAATATCTCTCTGTTTAGTAATAAGAAAACAGTCCTCGGTGCCTGGCTGGACCCTCACAGGCTTCCCACAGCAATATGAAGTTCTGGAGAATACTAAATATGGGACAGCACCATCAGTTGTGAATTGCCCAAGCAGAAGCCTCACGACCAGACACGACATTCAGTGAGACAATGCTGCCTCTGCTCTGCACTGCTTTTAGCTGTGTGAATTAGGAAGAATTAGGAAGAAAAAAACCTCAGCTACTGCTCTTATTTGCATAAGATAAGATAGGACACAGAGCACTAGCAAAGTTTTTTCTCCCTAACTTTGATTCACGCAGCTAAATACAGATTTGTTCTATGAATCACCCAACTTAGCTGCACAAGAGGCTACATTTTCCACTAATGATTTGAATTTGTATTTCACTCTTCCTACCTTCTTTGATCATCCCGTATTTCTCAATTCCAGCACTAAGAACACTGTTTGATTGTTATGATCTACTAAAAAATTCACAACTGCCAACTTTTTGAGTGGTGCGTTCAGCTGTGACACTGCAAGTCAATGCCAAAAACATCAAATGCTTTTGTCTTTAACTCCCCCCAAGAACAGTGCTCTTCATCTCTGTGAGCTCTCCTGGCTGGTATCACAGCAATGAGGTCAGACCTACCTGTGGTGTCACAGTCAGGTTCAGGTGACCCCCAGCCACTGGCCTGGGAACACCCCTGCAAAACCCAAGCTTTTTAAGAAACCACACTGGCAATGAGAATTAGGATATTGTCTCCTTCACTTTTGAATTGCTTCATGTAAATTTTGTGATCTGAATAAAACAACAAAAAATCTTGCCTAGGTTCTCTTTGGTTCACTACAAAAATAAGAACACATTTTCACCCGAATTTCCTTCCCATGAACACCAGGAGGTGAAGTAGGGCCTGAGCTGATTCTGCTTTTGTTGCTGTGAAGTTGTGATGCATACGTGGAACTGAGGAACTGAAAGTCCTTTTGATTCAGGAAGGTGGAGGAAAGCTTTGTGGCTGCAGCCCTGATTCTAATAAAAAGCAATACTAAAGGACGTAGTGCTTGTACATACAGCAGTCTAATGTCACACCAACAAGGCATAGAAACTTTCCAAATGATATAAAAATATCTCTTAGAGTGGAAAGTTAAAAAATCCACCTCATTGTATTGGTACTAATTACTACAAATCACTTTTCTGCCGGGACACCCACCCTGCTCTCAGTAACACACCTAGGCCCATTGTTTGCCCAGCTGCTCCAGGCTGGCAGTGTGAACAGACACTTTAAAGTGGCTACAAATGCCAGGAGAGCACCCTGGCCTTTTAGTATAAATATGATTAGAATGACTTCAGGAATCTAGTCATTGTGATGGCTGTAGAACCTGAATCAATTAGTTTTATTTGTAAAAAACAAATAAATAATATAACCCAAGTCTCACAAAGAACAGTCATGTTTTAATTTTTCATGCTCAGACTAACTCTTAATCTTAAAACCACTCTAGCAAAAGTCTTAACCCCAGATCTTTATTTTTTCATGCTTTCCCCTCAGGGCCTTTTTAAATCGCCGGCAGAAGAGTCACTTCCCTGTCGGTGCAGTTGGCACGCCTGCAAGTGTACTTAAAGTTTGTGTCTGATCAAGTTATGTGTATTGGATCTGAAACCAGTTAGTCAATTCTTTCAGGTCCCTAAGTGGCGATTTGTGGTAATGTCTACATCAATACTAACAGAGCGGTTTGCTAGCTGGTTTACGTAAAGCAAATGTCTGCAGGATGAAGGGGCTGCCTCCCAGGGTTCTGTCAGCTAATGGAGATGTGGCTGGAAAAAGAAACCCACAGGTACAAAAGCGGCACAGCTTCAGGAAGGATCATCCTTCCATCATCCCCATCCCGAGGGGAGCTGCGTACCTCCCCCAGCACCTGCACCCTATACCCAGCTGTCTTCTGAACAGGCTGCTCCCACCCAGCAGATCTCTGCCACCCCTTGACTTGGCTCCTTCAGCCTTGCCACCAAGATACAACTCAGTTACATTCCTTATTTTTAATTTTTTTTTTTTTTCTGTAGAGCAACAATCCTGGTCTTTCCCTCCTGCATTTTCTTGCTCGTTGGGCTCCAAGCAGCAGATACCAGGCACAAATTAGAGAAAACAAAAGGTCAAGAAAATAAAATGATTAACAAAAAAACCTCACACTAGGGTAAAGCATAACTAAGAATAAGAAAAAAGGAAAAAGATGTGATTGTAAGAAATTTATGGCTAATGAAAAAAGCGAGAAGTGGCTACTAATAAGTGAAAGTTGCTGGTTCAAGCTACAAACAACAGAAGACTTACTTCTATATACAATAAACAGCATAGAGCTGAATTTCTACTTGTCAGTAACACTTTTCTTTCTTTAATATTGTTTTCAGTCCCAAATAGAAGATGAACTCTTCAGAGCAAGAACTGTCTTTGTCAAGTTCCCAGCAAAATGGTCTGATCTCAGCAAGGCCGTGGAGTGCTACTGAATGGCAAACAAACGTGCCAGGCCCGTGGTGCTCACTGCAGAGCTTCCCTCCATGTCTCATTCGTTTCTCTGCATGAGCTGGTGTGCCCACTGCACTGCAGAGAAAGCACAACCCAGACTTGTTGTATCCACCCTCCTGCAGGGTCTTCCTGTTTTCTGTCTATGATCAAAAAAAACTTTGAGCAAAGATGATGCATTTGTCTATATGGAGCTCTGGGGTTTTTAGGGTTTTAAGAGAATTTAGCAGCTTACACTAATAAAATAACCTGGAGAAAGAAACAGTCCTGTGTCTGCTGGAACATAAGCAGCCAGGTTAGCTCTGCTGGGGTTCTCACCCTCCAAGAACAAACTGTGTGAACACAGGAATACACCTGGTCAGGTGTGGGAACTGCCAAAGGTTTAATGCACCAGAATGCCAGAGACAGGGAATGTATCTGTGCTGATGTGGAAATGAGGAAACTTCTAGGAGGGGATCTGGAATTGCAGTTTGGCCAAGGAGGCAGAAAGTTTGCATAAGTAAAGATACAACTTGGAACCGATTACACATTTTTTGAACACTGTTTCTCTAAGTATGCTGTGAGAAACCTTCCTAGATTTGTCATCATTTGTTAATTGGTTGTTTCATAATTATTCATCATTATCTCTGTAAGGATTTATTTTTGGAAGACTCCCAGACTTGATGCCTTGTCAGCTGAGGAGCTGCAGACCAGCAGGCAGCGAGCACAGGGTGCTCATCTGCACAGTTCCCACAACCTGTGAGTGCTGGGGCACAGTGTGGAGCTCAGACGAGCTGCAGCAAGGGGTCTGCACTCCCAGTTCCTGGCCAGACAATAAATGCACCCACCATGCTGCCCTGAGACGTGTCTTCCTATTGCTGCTGGCCTTACTACCTGCTATACCTGGACACTCCTTGCAGAACAGAGCATGGCTTCAGCTGCAGTCCCCAAACTCCGCCAAGACAAAGCCCCTGGGGCCTCTGGGTTGAGGGTAAATAATGAGGGACCAGACCCCAGCCTGCACCACAGCTTAAAGACCTGAAGTCAACAAACACTACTGAGTAATTCACTGTACCAGATTCATGGTGAGTCATGTTAAGTCATTCAAATATACTGCCTGAAGTGTAAAATCCACAAACTGCCAAACTTCCAACAGTGCAAAAATTGTTGCTATTTATTATAAGAGAGTGTTAGATGCATGCCAAAAGATGGGGTTGATAGAAAAACTCCTCTCTCAGAGTAAAATATGAAACACATCATCTCTTAAGGTCTCCCTCAGCCCTGTTTTCCATGATTTTATGAAAAACAGAGCACAAGCCTGTGGAACAGCTCTTCTCCAGCTCTGCCCTTCTTGGGCACCCACCTCTCTGGCTGAGCCCACCTATTCTTCCTCTGCTTGGGTGCTGCAGCAACCTGGGGGTCTGCAAGCGTCCAGACTGCTACCAGTAACAATGATGCTTGCTCAGACCCTTATTTGTACCATCTAAGACTTCATGATTTCACAGGAACAATCAAAAGCATCAGAAGAAAACCCCAAACTTGAGTATCCCAACTGCCACACAAAACATTTCCAAATCTGTCAAATCTCTGTAGCCCCCCATTCTTCCACAGAAGGCAAGGGGGGGTAGCAGCATTGTGCCAGGGATTTTCAGACTACAATTTCATTTTGTCTCACTAACAGAGACTGTGCCCAGAAACTGCACGCACAAGAGTAACTTACTGTGGGAAAAAGGAAGGCTGAAAGATTTCTTTGTTAAATTAATTTTCCTTTAAATAGGAAGACTGATTTGTAATTTGAACTTTTAATTTTAAAGCTTCAATACACATATAGTAAGACCCTAATAAATGCCAGCTTCCAGTAAATGATCATCCTTGCTTTCAAACATCCCCAGGACTGGCCCCACCACCAGCCCTACCCCCTGTGCAGATCCAGCCCCAAGAGGAGGCTCAGCACCCCACCAGCACCCCGCGATGGGTCTCTTCCAGAAACACTTCCCTGACCTCATTTCTTTTGAGCCTCCCATTGATTTCTGTGGGAGAGCGAGTCTGAGTTAATAAGACCAGACTATAAGGAGGGATCACAGCAGAGAAAGGGGAGAGGAGGAGAGATGTTTATTCAAGAGAAGGTAGTGAGAGTATTTGTTTATGGTAAATACATTTTTAAAACGACCAGTAGATTTTTGCAGGCATTGTAACATGCAGCATGCATTATGTTTGTTATTGCTTTTGGGGTTAGCTTTTATTTTCATACCCTTTTTTGTTGTTCTTTTTCAATCAAATAGAAAATGATTGGCAGGAATCCTGTAAATCTGAACAAACGCTCATTTATTTTCCACATTTTTCTCCTATATTTTCAGAGATTAGTACATGTAATATTTTAATGCTGTGGCATAAATATGAATGAGAGTGAGAGCTCTCATATTTCTACGCTTGTTGCATAGGTGATAGCGATAGCCACGTGATGAGATACAAGGACATGTGGCAAAAGGCATTTAAGGTGCAAAGCTGCTCAGGGTGCAAGGCTGGCAGGGTGAGCTTCACAGCAGTGAGATTTAACAGCCAACAAGTCTCTGGCATGGTGGCCCAGAGCTAAATTTTTAACCAGTGAAGAAAGAAAGTCTGTATTACCAAGAGATGCTGTATTTGTTCTCTGTTACTGATGTCCTCGAGAAGTAACATTAAGATTGAGGACTTTATAGTATTAAAAAAACCATTAATTTGTTTTAGAGACATTTTAAAATTAAAATTTTCAATTTTTCAGGTTTGTTAGCTGAGTTGGATTTATAGCAGGATATGTAGTAGATTTATGGGACAAAAAGCTACTTTATAAGGCATTTTGAATATATGCCAAAAGAAAAAACATTGAACTTTAATATTCAAAATACTGTCAATCAACTCAACCCATCTCAATAATCATGAAGACTAGGCAGGCATCTGTTTTTCTGATAATGACACATATGTAGTTTAAAAAAGGCAAAAGATGGAAGCAGAAGTGGGATATATGGGATGCTTTGGAGCACACGAAACAGAGATACAAAAATATATACTTATTCAATCAAGCCTAAAGTCCATCCCTATGAAACACTGACCTAACTTTAAGACTCTCTGGATCCAAACCCTGCAGCCACTCCCTGCCAAAGTGCCAGGCTCTGGACTCTCCCTAAGTTTTCTGGTTTGAATTCTTGAAGATGTATGTAGTCTCAGGCACAAACACAGTTTTCACTATTAGCTCATGACTGCAACCCAAGGAACACACCCTGGTCCCTCAAGCATCCCCTGACAGCCAGGTTTCCCTGCTCCCCAGAGGACATCACCATCCTGCCTGCCCAAACCCTCGGGCAAGAGGATTGACCAGGTTCCCTAAATCAGCCCTTCCAGCCTCACACAAATATGGGCAGGATTTACTGCAAGAGATGAAATGACAGAAGATCACCCTGAAGAGGCCCAATGAGACACGCTGAAGGAAACGTGCTACCCAACAGAATAGTTTAGTACTTCAGACAAACGTAAGAGAGGACCGACCAATTTATACATATATACTTTATATATATATATGTATTTATGTATATAGGCAATTGATCCAATTTGGGACATTTCTTAGTGAAATTCTTGGGTTTTGCTCCTGGCAGGTTTCCATCTCTTACAGCACTTGTGCTTTTACCATGGTCATGACACTGTGCTTAAAGAAAAGTGATGGGGGCAAGCTTCAGAAACAGGAAAGAACTTAATGTCCTCATAGTAATTACTGCCTGGGACCGACCAAATATTTTGACAAATCAGTGGCTCAGATCTGGTCTCATGGGATGAACTTCAGTTCCTTCAGAATTTCAGCCCTTCCAGCCATCACTCATTCGAAACCTGGGCAAGAACAGAGTCAAAACAAGGTGCTAACATGCTTTGACAAACCACAGCAAGAGCAGAGCAGAAACTCTGTGCAGACCTTGATGGCCTCTCTCTGTCCTTCTGCCCGAAGAAAGGGTTTGGAAGCCATGAACAAACACACAAACTCATTCTCCCAGATTTGGAAAAAGAAAATTCAGTAATTTATCCATTCTGTGGTCTAAATCATCATCTCCTGAATACCTCATTTGCAAAGAGAAAAAAAAAAAAAAGCATAAATATTCAACTAAAGTCAGTGATGAGTTAAAATGTAAACCAGCAAAGCAAACAATCAGGAAGAATGTTGGTTGTGGAGATTTTAAGGGTCTCTTCCTTCTGATGTCCTTGACATCTCTGGAGTAATGTGTCTCTGATCCCAGATAATGTTCCTCTCTCTTCACTAGAGATGTGGACTCTGGGGCAGATGGGAAGAGGAGAGCACCAACCTGACCTGTGCCAGGATAGTCCATCAGCCACGGGACAATCCTCACGAGGCTTTGAGCAAGAAAATGCTTTCTTCTTTTTTTTTAAATACTACATCTAAGTCTGCCTGGGTGCATATATATATAGGTCATCTCCTTCCCCAAAAGCAACCACAAGTGAAGGTGTAAACCAGGAAGCTATGACTCAACAACAACAAAGAATTTTAAAAAATCAAGCCAGAAGTGCAAAATTAAATAACTGAATAGGGAAACTGGGCCAAATGAATACAAAACAATGCACTTAACCCACCTGGAGAGCAAAACAGGCCATCCAGCCCCCCTGGCCAAGCGCCTGGGCTTGCGGCGGGAGGGGAATCCGCTCGGGCGCATGTGGCTGGAGAACATCTTGCGGCCGTGCCGGTGCCGCGCCGAGCGCTCCGAGTCTTCCCACCTCCCCGTCAGGCGGTGGAGATTGGCTGGGGAGCACGGTGGGGAGGGGGATGGACTGGGGGAGGGGGAATCTGGCTGGCTGGGGAGGGGGACTCTGGATTTATTTTTATTTTTTTTAAGCTATATATATCGAGTGAAAAAAAACCAACAAAACCAAACCAACAAAAAAACAACAGACCACCTCCATTTATTCCTTTTGGGTCATATGAGCGAGCCACTGGCAAAGATAATAATATATGGAGCAAGAGAGGGAGAAGGAAAGGGAGGGAGGGGAGGGGAGTGAAAGAGGGAGGAAGGGAAAGAGAAGCAAAAGGCTTTCTATTATTCGGGACACTGGTGATGCACACTGAGGCAGTTGGAAGATTAAATTAAGTATTATATCTGCTGACCCCATTGCCATGGTTACCGGACAGCGGAAAATATTAATCAAGCCAATCCTTTTCAGCTGAACATACCAAAAAAAAATGTTAAATATAAATATATATGTACATATTTGCTGCTCTGCCATGATAATATGGACTGCCAGCAACCAAACCACCTGATATCGTCAAGATAAACACATTTAAAATATCCTTGCTGCACGAAGGCTGACGTCACCATGGCAGCATGGGGAACGGGGGCTGCAGCGCTCGCTCGCCCTTGAGCCCATTAAAAGGGAATTTGAATAAGGAATGGCAAGGTCTTGCTGGGCGCCTGAGCTGAGGGGGTGCTCGGAGCTCTCTTGCACAGGGAACTGAAGCACTATCTCCCAGCCAGGGCTGCACCTTCCAAAGGTGGCAGAAGGGATCAGGACCCCTTCCAGGGTGCCTGGAATGAGGTGTTGCTCTGTCCTTCAGCACCAGTCCTGGCAATTCCAGCCACCAGGCGGGCCACGGGCACAGAGCCAGCCTGACTGCAGACCTGCAATGCCACAGCCAGGCCACACAGCCCACGGGAAATTAAAACAATTCCCAACAACTTTGTCTTCACCTTCCATCTAGAATTAGGGCTCAGAGGAAATCTTGGTCTGTTCACATGTAACGAACACCCCAGCAGGGCTGAGTCCACAGCCCTCGCCCACCACCTGCTCCTGGGGTGGCTCTGAGATGGTAGATTTGTGAGAGACCTCTGAAGGTTTTGGAATGGAAGAAATGCAACCCAAACAAAAGTGTGCCAGTAATAGTTGCATTTATGGTATTAAACTTTTATCAATTTTTTTTTTCTTTTAACTCTAAGATTAAACCCAGAAATGGGAATAAGAACACAAACTGATGTCCTTTTCCATGTCATAAATCATCAGCATAACTAAAATGGCAATCTAACCCCTCACTCTCTGCTTGAAATACATATTAAAAAGGAGACCTCCATATGAAGAATATATTTTCTCCCAGTCAATATTTCCACTTCTGCTTTGTTGCCCATTTTTGTCTTTATTTTACAGGTAAGTTTTATGCAGCTGCTGCTGACCTGTGTCCCCTCGAGTATTAAAAATATGCAGAATACCGAGAGATGGCAACTGCACATCCTTTTCTGCAACCTACCAAGGTACTGAGGTACTAGAGAGACTGGAACAAACTGAAAAATAAAGGACTAATAGGAAATTATAATAATTCCTAGATCCAATGAAAAAGGCAAGTGTTTCAAAGGAATTTAAGATGGAAGCAATGAACATATATATTCATACGCATACTTTAGAGCAGCTCCTCATAGAGTGCTACGTGTGGTATCTGGCAGACCAGCTCCACTGACAGTGAAGCTGGAATGATGAAACATTTGGGTAAGCCTGATGCAGCAGCATAAATCAGGTTCTATACATGAAATCTGTGTGTCTTGAATCTACCAGTGCGATTGGGTAGTCAACAAGAGAAAATAAAATAAATTTTTAAAAATGGTGGTCTGGCGAGACATCAGCTGGTAGAACCTATTTTGTCCCCTTGGTACCATATGTAAAAAAAAAAAAAAAAAAGATCTTCCATAAAATACCCAAAGGTGCCATATGGGTTAAGGCAAGAAAGCGGCTCACGGCATGGGGAGAGGCACAGGAAGGGGCAACACGTGTTCCTGTGGCAGCACACACCAGGGGTCTGGCCACAAACACAAACGCTTGTTGCAATTGCAATTGCCCCCCATCCATCCCAAGAAACACACTGTGACCTTCTCCATTCTGGCCAAAGCCCTGAGCCCACACTGGCACCCAAGGAAAGCCAAGACCCCGCGTCCGCTGCCCCACGCAGCTGCACACATGTCACACGTAACCTCCCAGCAGCCTCTTCAAAACACAGCAGAGTGAGATCACAAATACAAACATGCATATGAACTATTTTATAGATTATATAAAACAAATGTTCTGCTTCATTTGCAGTTTTGTAAAAGGAGACAAATTTACTGAAGGCGTAAACAAGTACATCTATTTAATTTTTTAAATGTTAATGAAGAACGAGATTGTTATTTGTTCTTGGTCTATTCTGTGATTTCAGCCAATAGTTCCAGTGATAATTATCAACTGTTTATATTTAGATAAAAGCAGTCCATATGGCAATAGCTGAACAATCTGATGTTTAGATCCTCAGCTACATGTTTTCTATAAATAATATGATTGAATAACTGTAACAAATTATTTCATCAGTCTAAAAGCAGATACCAATATATAACCACTAAAAAAGCCATTTACTCATTATCTGCAAATAAAAAATTCCTTCCCAAATACATTTAACATTTAGGAAAATACAAAAATACAAAAACCCAGATAGTGACCCGTAAACGTTTACATTAATGTATCTTAAAATTTACTTCTTAATCTTCCACCAGTGCACAAAGAGTTTCAGATGGATTCTCGTGATAATTAAAGGACCTGCCTGATTTTGCATACATAAATGCTTACAGTTATTTGATACGTTTTCATTGGAATCTCACCTAAATATCATCCCTAGTCAAACTGCAGATTCCAAGCCTTACAAATGCCCCTTCTGAAAGGGACCTCAATTCTTAACTTGGGGGCCCTCCTCACCCTTGAAAACATTTGCACCAATCAAGCTAACACCATCCCCACATTACAGCAGCGTCACACGCACCCGGAGAGAAAGGCTTCAGCAGAGCCCTCCTGGGATGGATCCTCGGTCTTGATCCCCTTAACCAGGATTTCCAGGCTGCACGGCCCTCCTCCTCACACAA